>NC_067158.1:38648410-38995910 GCF_903995435.1 Acomys russatus | reverse complement strand
GGATATTGGCATACAGATTGAATAAATCAGATTTAAAATGGAAATCGATATTGGTCTCTCTACGCCCAATGTGAATATTGACATTTTATTTTGTGTCAGGTCCTCAGCGTTTTTCACTAGCTAAGTGGCTAGGCTGGAAAGATGATTTGTGAGTTCTGACAAAATCAGAAAGGATGACTTGGTCAGTGGTCAATGAACTAGAGCAGTAAGGAGATTGGATGGAAGGACCACAGAATGATGCAGTGTCAGATCTTGTGCAGACTTCTGGACCAAATCCCAGACAGTATGAACGTTTAAGACGGCTCATAATCTGAAGGATGATCTAATTGCATATTTGCATATTTCCCCCTTCATTTCGTCACAGCCTGTATGTTCTCATGGTGGGATGGAAGACACCCCCGGAAGGAGTCAATCTCTAGGGTCAGGGTCAGGGCTTGCTTAAGATTCCAAGGTAGAAGAAGAAAAAAGTAGAAAAGGAAGAAGGGGAATATTTGTCAGGTCCTGGCCACAAAGATAATGCAATTTTAAACCTAACTGATTCTCTTGTGTTGCATTAGATCAGGCACCTTCCAAAACAACCTGAGGGAAGCAATTCATGTTCACAAACAGATTCGTGTTCTCAGGCATTTTGAGCGGATGCGACTGTTGAAGGCAGTGGGTTCCTGACACGACAAGTTGTCTCAGGCACTGGCTAGCTTGCCGATGGAGCCACTACTGATTTTTCTCTGAGTCTATTCCAACTGCCTGAAGTCAGGGATGCACTCCTGCAGCACCGGGCTCTACTCCTTTTTGGAAACACACCTTGCTTCCTTTGGAATGGCTTTGCTTGAATAAGCTCCATTCATTAATGTCACTGTGTGAAAAATGGGAAGGATTTCCACATATCCGGACTCCTCACCATATGCTAATGAGACTGCCTGTCAAGGACATTGATTTCCTCATTTTCAGGGAAGGCAAAGGTACTATCAGGTGATTGCTGTGTGGATGATTTATGAGCGCACCCACCTCCTTTGTAATCAAGGACAGGAACAATGTGTATAGAAGATTGAGTTGCGGGCCCTCAACACTTGCTTGAATATTAAAATTTCAATACAGGTAACATTTCTCCAGTGGAATTTGTTGTGGTTTTTTTTTTAATCTGATACCCAAAATAAGCCACCAAATTTTACTCATGTCATCCCCTGAAAATCCTTTTTGTTCTGTTTTCATTTGTTGATCAACACCTTTACATATGAAGTTTAGATAAAAAGAAAATAAAGATACCAACTTTGGGGGCCCTAACATGCTGTCTGTGTTTGCCTGAGCTAGTTGGCTGTGTCCCCATCCTGCCTGCCCCGCTTTGCTGGTGAGCCCTGGAGCCCTGTGGGTCCCTGTGTGCTGACAGCACTAACAGAACCGATCGTGTATTTTCTAGGTTTCCTCTACGCTCAGAACAACACCAAGCGCAGCATTAAAGAGCGCCTCATGAAGCTCTTGCCCTGCTCAGCTGCCAAAACGTCGTCTCCTGCTATTCAAAGCAAGTTTCCTTTCCTTTTCGCCCCCACATCGGTTGCTTTGTTTGTTTAGGTCCGCGTGCATTGCAATCTCTGCTTCTACAAAGAATCGATATATCATCTCCTGCAAAGCAATGTCTATTTACAGCTCGCGTTTATCTGAAACACCTAGGTACAAGCAACAGGCATTTTTCATTTGGCAGGCTGAAAGCTTAGTGTTAGTAACAGAGGCCCATGTTTTCTGGCCCTGAGGCATTTCCTTTCCATCTGAGTTTCGAGGGACCAGCCTCAAGTGTGGTTGCTTCCCTTAAAACGGTTGCACAGCAACTGACAATTTAAGCTCTGTTATTTTTGCAAGTTTCTTGTTTTCTAATTGCAACATAAAATGTCCATATTTATGGAGTGCCATGTGGTGTTTTGATACATGTATATTCTGCATAATGTTCAGATGGATAAACATATCCATATCCTCAAGCATTTATCTTTTCTTTGATATAAATTATATAAACCCCCTAATTCCAGCTTTTCTGGGATGTATGATATATTATAGTCCCCAGGGGCCACTCTGATATACAACAGAACCCATATCTAACTATAAGTTAGTAAAAATTAATTAACCTTAAGCATCCCTCATTTGCATCTATGTTTCTCACTATCCAGTACACTATACATATTAGCAGATACACGATTACACTCTCAAATTCTATGAGATCTACTTTTTAAACTTCTACATATAAGTGAGACGATGAAGTGTTTTTCATTCTGTATCTGCCTTCTTTCACTTAATGATGTCCCGTCCCACCTCTGTTATTATATATGACAACATATTCTTTTCCAGGCTGAATGGTATTCCTCTGTCTATAAGAGCTATACTGACTACACACATTTATCCACCTAGTAGGTTAATTCCTTTGCTTGGCTAGAGTGACTAGTTCTGCAAATTAACATGGAGTTACAGGTGTCTCTTTAACATACCAATTATGTTTACTGTACAAAAAATCCAAGGCGGGATTGCCAGATCATACGATACATGTTGAGAAATATATGTACTATCTTTATTCGATTTCTCCTACAATTTCTTAAACCTCATTTTTTAAAGTATGATTTTCTTTTTCTTTGCATATCCTCTGCCCACAGTGGTCAAGGTTCACTAGAAAAAAATGAAACAATATCATATTACAAACATGCACATACATATATGTGCACACACATGTATTGCATACATATATATGTATATTCCTATGCACGTGCTTATGTCTAAACACATACACATAAATAAAATTACTTTGGCTTATAGAAGTGGAAAGTTAGGCAGCATTTGATGCTGTATTATGGAGTTGGGATTCTTCCTCAGGAAGTATCAGGTCTGTTTAACATCTTCATAGATTTCATGAGACTCACTCACTATATACAAACTGATTTGTCTTTTACTTGAAGTTACCAATAGTAGACATCACCACTGTTATATACTATCTCATTTAGATTAAAGTTCGATTAGATAATTGAGCATTCTAGCTTAGCCAAGTTGACATATGAAGCTAACTAGCATGCCGGCCTGCCTTCTCTTTCTCCAACTATCTGTAATCATTGTGTGTTAGAAAATAGAGACCGCCCAAAGAGAGAACATTGGTGAAGTTTATAAAGATACTACATACCGCTGACCCTGTCAATTTATAAGTAGTTAAAAAAAAACAAATGTTTAAAAAATAAAGGCTCATATTAATTTAATTCCAAGAATAAAGAATAAAACAACTCCTAGAATCAGACAAGAAAAGGCTGTCTTCCCTACTAAGGATATAGAACATGAAAAACTGAGAACTATCCAAGTTGTGGGTATAAAGACAGTATCTCCACCTGCCTTCCTTATATTCATTTTGCCATATCATTTTCTAAGAATCATTGAGTCAATTGGTGATTTAAAATGTAAATATCATAGCTCTATACAGTACAAAAAAAACCTCAAAAAATTATATTGTCAAAAATCTTACAATTTAAAAAAAAAACAGTTATTTTTGAATGGTGCTATCCCATATTAGTAAGATCCAGCAGGCATGAGTATCCATTTAGTGAATATTTGTCATCACTGTGCCTTGTGTTGAGAGCAGTCAACAAACCATATTTCTAAATATAGAATAAAATTCAAAACAGCAAACACAGAAGCAAACCCAAGTTGATACTGTGTGTTACATTCTTTATGGGAAAAGTAACAATAAAAGAAATTATTTTTTCCAGGTAGAAATTCTATGCACAGAATCTTTAAAATTATTATTGTGGCACATTGTTTTATTTTTTTTTTTGATTGCACATTTAAACACGTACATATTGTCTACACACAGCACTTCACAAATAAGACATCACACGTCAGCAGCAGCCCACAAAGCTCTAATATAAGGGTTAAAAAGCCTTAATCTGATATGATGCTGAAGCTGCAGGGTTGATGACCTCTGCTCATCAAAAGCAGGTTGCTTATTAGAGCAATTACTTTTCCCCTTCCTAGGTAGAGTCAACATTGCCAGCTAACCTGAGATTTGATGAAAATATAGCCATTTGTATCATATATACATGTAAAACATAAGTGCCAAATGAGTCTTCATATTTGCTTAGTGAAAAACAAAATTGACAAATTTTCTCAGTGTTTTCCTGGTACTAATATCTAGCAAAATGTCTATAGATAGACAAATTAATTCAACTCCATTCTACCCTAAGAGGGTGTTTCTTGAAATTACAGCCAAGAAAAAAAAAAAAACTATCCTAAACACAAAGGATAAGAATAACAAAAATATTATAAATAAAAAATTGAATATCCTTATACTTCAGGATATCCAAACTGAAGTAAGATTAAGACTTGATTTCATGTCTTTGAGGATGTTTATCAAAAATAAAGTAAACTAATTTTGGTAAACAAAGAAACCCTTATATGGCCACAAGTAGGAATGTAAGTAACTACATCCTAACAATATTGAGAACATTGTGAAGATTCCTCAAAATCTACATCAGAACTAGGCTTTGGCTTAGCAAACTCACTCCAGGTATATATCAATGGACTCTAAGCCAACAAATCACAGGAAAAAGTGGACAGTTCTCCTTATTATAGCACTATTTGCAACAGTCAAGTTATGCTATCAATTTAGGTGTCCATCAACAGATGAATGAAGAAAATATCACATGTATAATAGAGTTCTACTCAACTATAATGAGCAAATTTATACAATTTGTTGAAAATGGCTGTACTATGAGATTATCAAATTTTTTAAAAAGCCAGACACAGAAAGGCATGTTTTGTCTTACTTGTAGATAGATTTTATAAAGATACATAAGCCATATATTATATATAGTTATGTTTAAAATATATAGAGAACTTTCTACATGCTATATGTGAAAATTTTTTATAAAATCCATGACAATATACAATTAATATATACCATGCTATTAAGAACTAGAAACTAGCTTTTATTTACATGATGCTGGATACACAGCACGATTCGTGGACCCTTTCCATCTTCAGACGTAAATGTCTCTACCCAATAGTAACCATTTCAAGTATCCAACTATCAAAAAACCCCACAATGTAGAAGTAGCTAACTTGGAAAAGAGGACAATGTATTCCATCATTATGTATATCAAGTGATCATATTACAACTCCTCTGTGGAGATCTTAACAATTTTGCACAATGTAAAGATGTGAATATAGGGTGAACGGTAGGTAAGTCAAACCAACAACAGATAATCAGAGGGCCCCTAGGACCCTAGAAGAAAAGTATACCTAGCCTATGTCTGGCCTTAGAGGAACTGAAAATGAGTCTTGGCTGACCTGAGTGGTTCTAGACATGATTGACCTTTGAGTGGCAGAGGGAGTTTTCTCTGTGTGACCTCACAAGACCTCCAATGCTGTGTGTCTGAGAGTAAGCTTCCTATAGAAAAGCCTAAACTCTGGCTAAGCATGAAGCAAGTTGAGCCCAGAATTAGAAAACTTAAAACTTGAAGGATCCTGGGAAGACATCTATCTGATCTCCTCAATTAGCACAAAATTGAATCACTAGTCCTCAACAGATAGCAGCACTGCTCTCTGAAAACCAGGAGGCTGATAACCATCTTTGGAAAGCTTTTGTGATGAGCCTGGAAAGGCTGGTCTATGAACATTTCTGTCACAGTCTCATCCTGAGAGCAAGACACAACAGGTCTGCTTTCTTCTCCTTCATCATTGTCTACTCTTCAACAACACACTCTTTGTCCCTCCTCCTTCTTCACTTTCCAGTCACTCAACAATGCACACTCAAATTAAGGCATTAAAAGAAGTAGCCCACAGTGAAGAGTTTCTGAAAGACCATATGCTTTCAAGTGTTTAGAGATAAAATATTTAATAAAAGGTAAAAAATTACAACCCTCAAATTTATTGTTTTAATGCTTGAGAAAACAGCCAAACAAATGTCCAAAAGTCCACCTACCATAGAAAGATTTCTGAGAGCAATGCATGACTTTGAGTGGAAAGGAGTAACCAGTTCAGTCAATGGGCTACTCAAGCCACCTGATGGTAGCTGAAAATTAGCAACTGATGTACTCTCATGAGCATTAATTTAACATGTGGGGTTCTGCCCAGTGTTAACTCCTGAAAAACAGTGAGAAATGAGATCAGAATACAACAGCTGTCTACTAAATTGAGGATTTTCTTGTTCAAGTTTTGGAACCACACTGCTGTCCCCTGACCATACAATTTTTCACTGATCTTTGAAGGTCCATCCTAGGCTATTGATGATACACAATCAAATGTAGCAGCCTAATTGCCTCACTCAACAGTGGGTCCAGGAGTCCCCCTGTCTGGTATCACCAGCTACTTTCTAAAGTTGTTCTCTCCTCCCCTTTTTGCTTCCTCACTTACCACACTACTGGTCACTGTACTATTGTCTATTTTCTTTCTGAGATGGAAACAAACTTCTGTGAATCTTATGCTACGGCATTGTCTGGGTCCACTCCATTCTTCCAAGAATAACTGAAAGAGGCAGAGGGAAGGCACCATCCTGGCACACGTTGGGTTTTTGTTGTGCTTGTTACTAAGCAAATTCCTGGGATATTTTGACCCAGTTTCTTTGTTTAGTCTTTATTCCACAATTCTGCCTGTGCTTTATTTAGAGAAATCATATGAAACATGCAGAATATCCTAAGAGAAGGGCATTTGTTTGCAAGTTACACATCTCACAGATATTATTTGGAAGGGTAGAAATAACATGAAAACAAAATACAGCCCCTCCTGATGGAATGAGTATTATGAAGGAAGCAAATGTGGGGTGTCATATTTAAAAATGGATGTGAGCTACGGAGATATATGGGCTGGGTCAGAGCAAACCACACTGATAAAGTAACATCTGAGCCTGAAAAAAGAAACTTGTTCAAGTGAATGAAGAAAGGGAGCATAGCATACTGGAGATACAAAACTCTTTCTGTTATCATCTGAAAATGTATTATTATTATCATTATTATTATTATCAAGGATTAAATAAAGAAATAAAGCACTTAATGCATAAAACACCATTAGGATAAATAAATGACGCATTGTAGCTCAGCAAATACAACCTGGAAAAAGTAATTATTCTTCACTTGTAATATAAAAAATTTCTTGGAACAGAAAAATAAAACTTTCCCAAATAGCAGAACTAGGTTTCCACACCCAAAGCCTATGTTGTCATCAATTTTCAGGCAGAGCTGTATTCATCACCTCTGAAATGTAGTGAGGAGGTCCCTGTAAATTTTACCACAGTTGACTTATTCACAGGTTTCAAATTAAAAAGAAATCTGGGGAAGCATTGAATGTGAACTTTTGCTTCCAGGAATGTAATTTGTACGTCTTCACCTCTGTCTTCTTTTCCTCTCTAATCCCATTGGGTCCTTACTATTGGCTCAATGCAATGAGAGACCAGACTGTCAAAGTGTGTGATAATATTGCTGATAAAATTCAGCCTCTTCCACGAAAGCCTTCACTTACCAGGAAACTGGGACAGAGGGGAGGGCATCCTATTGGGACTCTAAATGAGAGACACATGGGAGAATAGCAAAATAAAAGGATCCAGAGGGTCCTAGAAATCTACAAGTAGAACAATATGATAGGCAGATTTGGGCCCAGGGGTCCCGCTCAAACTAAGGCACCAGCCAAGGACAATACAGGAGGTAAACTTTAAACCCCTTCCCAGATCTAGCCAATGGTCAGAATATTCTCCACAGTTGAGTGGAGAGTGTGATATGACTTTCTCACGTACTCTGGTGCCTCACATTTGACCATGTCCCCTGGAGGGGGAGACCTGGTGGCACTCAGAGGAAGGACAGCTGGTAGCCACGAAGAGACTTGATACCCTATGAGAATATACAGGGGGAGGTAATCCCCCTCAGGAACAGTCATAGGGGAGGGGAATAATGGGAAAATGGGGCGGGCGGAGGAATGGGAGGATACAGGGGATGGGATAAACATTGAGATGTAACAAGAATAAATTAATAAAAAAAAAATTCAGCCTCTTCACACAAAGCCCCATACTAGGTAGGGGGCAGAGAGAGAGGAACAGTAAAAAATGTTACTACCTAAATTCCATACATTTGGAAATCCAGAAATGGTTATTTTCAGAACCAAGACAACCTCACAATCAGTCACAAAATTTTTCATAATATTTACTCTTAATCCCAAAACATGAAAACTAGTGATGAATGCATGTTTGCAAAATTAAGGAATATGACGATCCACATCACATATGGCTTTGTACCAAGAAATTCCTAGCAACGGCACCAATATGAATACAAATTGCTTTTTCTCCAACAACAGAATGCTGGCAAAGCCTTTGGCTGTGTCTCCTAAATGAATAACTGAGTCATTTACTTTATCTCTAAAAAAATAATAATCATTTTCCTGTTTATTCAAGTGATGTTATAATGACTGAAAGGGTACTTATTGATAATAGCCAGGAGCTCACACAAAAGAGAAAGCATTAAACACTTGATTATATGTGTATTTATATTTATGCACATTTTTATTTGAATTGAGATCAAAATAACATCCACTTAGTAATGACTCAGTGTTCTCATTCAAACAATAGTTTATTTACTAAATTAATGTTTTGGTACATAATTTGCATTGAATTGAGAAGACTAAAGAATAGATGAGATGGGGTCATCACTAACCAGACTTCTCATAACTGATAACCCATCATGAGCACATTGGCCTGAATAATTGCAACACTTAATTCTATATCCAGCCTAAAGTTTAACAAAGTTTGATTTTCCCTGGTGACATATTGACATATATAGAAAGAGAACTCACCAAAATTTCACTGTTAGTGGATTTGTCTTCAAAAGGAAGCTTTTAACATGATGCCAATTAGAAGCACAGCAGCAATCCCTAGGAAACATTATTTATAATCACTTTACAGCCAGATCCCAGCCCACTGCCCCCTTTCTTCCCAGTTCTTTCCTCACACTCCCATTCCCCCTTCTCCTTCTTCTCCGAGAAGGGGGATCCTAGCGGGTACCAACTCACGCTGGCACCCCAAATCACAAGACTAAGCTCATCCTCTCCCACCGAAGCCAGACAAGGCAGCCCAGCTAAGTGGAAAAGATCCAAAGGCAGGAAATAGAGTCAAAGACAGCCCTTACTCTCACTGTTAAGGGACCCACATGATGGCCAAGCTGCACATGTCTTACATAAGTGTAGGGGGGTCTAGGTCCAACCCATTCAAGCTCATTAGTTGGTATTTCAGTCTCTGGGAGTCACCGTGGACCCAGGTTAGTTGAATCTTTCTTTAGGTCTTCTCGAGGTGTCTTTGACCCCTCTGGCTCCCTCAATCCTTCCTCCTACTCTTCCACAAAAACTCTCTGAGTTCCACCTTTCGTTTGGCTAGATCTCTGCATCTGTTTCCACCAGCTGCTAGATGAAGCCGCTCAGAAGACAGCTATGCTAGGCTCCTGTCTGCAAGCATAGCAGAGTACCATTAATAGTGTCAGAGGTTGGCTCACTCCCATGCGGTGGGTGTCAAGTTGAGTCAGTCATTGGTTTGCCAGCCCCTCAATCTGTGCTCCATCTTTATGCAATTGCTTGTAGGCAGGACAAATTTTGGGTCCAAGGCTTTATGGGTAAGTTATGGTATCCCCTCCCTCCACTGGAAGTTCCACTTGGGCTATAGGTGGTGGCAATTTCAGGCTCTACATCCCCAACTGTTAGAAATCTCAGATAGGGTCACCCCAATGGACTCCCAGGGGCATCCCCTGTCCCAGAGATGTCCCTCCTCAATGATTTCTGTTCTCACTCCCTAATCCCTCACCCCAACACACACTCTTTGCCCACGTGATCTCTACTCTCGTTACCAGCTGCAGCCCCTCTCTCACCCATTTCCACTCCTCTCTCTGCTTCACATGTCTACTTTATTTCCTCTTCTGAGTAAGATTCAAGCATTTTTCCTTGGGCTCCCTGGCATATGGATTGTAGTATGGATATCCTGTAATTTATGGCTAATATCCACTTATAAGTGAGTACAGACCATGAGTGTCTTTCTGGGTCTGGGTTACTTCTCTCAGGATGACTGTCTCTAGTTCCATCCATTTGCCTGCAAATTTTAAGATTTCCTTGTTTTTGATAGATGAATAGTATTCCATTGTGTAAATATACCACAGTTTCTTTATCCATTCTTCAGTTGAGGGGACACCTAGGTTGCTTCCAGATTCTGGCTACTTTGAATAAAGCTGCTATGAACATACCTGAGCAAATGTCCTTTTGTATGGTGGAGCATCTTTCAGGTATATGCCCAGAAGTGGTATGGCTCAGTCTTGAGACAGAACTATTCTCAATTTTCTGAGAAACCTCCAGGTTGATTTCCACCGTAGTTATACAAGTTTGCCATCCCACTAGCAATGGAAGAGTGTTCCCTCTGGTCTGCATCCTCACCAGCTGTCCTCAAGTGTTGTCACTTGAGTTTTAGATCCTAGCTATTTGAATAGGCGTAAGATGGAATCTCAGAGTCATTTTGATTTGCATTTCCTTGATGACTAAGGGCACTGAACCTTTTTTAAGTGCCTCTCAGTCATTACAGATTCTTCTACTGAGAATTCTCTGCTTAGCTCTGTACCCCATTTCAACTGGGTTATTTGATTTGTTGGTATTTAATTTCTTGAGTTCCTTACATATTTTGGATAATAGCTTTCTATCAGATGTAGGGTTAGTGACAATCTATTTTCATTCTGTAGGCTACTGTTTTGTCCTCTTGACAGTGTCCTTTGCCTTATAGGAACTATTCAGTTTCCTGAGGTCCCATTTATTAATTATTGATCTTGGTATTGGAGCTGTTGGTTTTCTGTTCAAAAAAATGTCTCCTGTACCAATGAGTTCAAGTCTATTTCCCAGGTTCTCTTCTTTTAGATTTAATGTACCCATTTTCATGTTAGGTAGTTGATCCACTTGGACCTAAGCTTTGTGCAGGGTGATAAATATTGATCTATATGCATCCTACATGCAGACATCCAGTTAGACCACCACCATTTTTTAAAGATGCTTTCATTTTTCATTGTATGGTTTTGGCTTCTTTGTCAAAAATAAAGTGACCATAGGTGTGTGGGTTTGTTTCTGGGTCTTCTATTAGATTCCATTAATCAACCAGTTTTTATGCCAGTGTCTGTTTTTATGCCAATACCATGCAATTTTTATTACTATTGTTCTGTACTACAGCTTGAAATCAGGGATGAGATACCACCAGATGTTCTTTTATTGTATAGAAATGTTTTAGCTATCCCGTTTTTTTCCTCATATGAAGGTAGGGTATGCTCAGTCAAAGTTTGTAAAGAATTGTATTGGAATTTTGATATGGATTGCATTAAATCTGTAGATTGAGTTTGGTAAAAACTGCCATTTTTACTATGTTAATCCTACTGATCCATGAGTATGGGAGAGCTTTCCAACTTCTGATATCTTCTTCATTTTTTTTCTACAAACACTTGAAGTTTGTATTTGGTTTCTCACTAGTAAAAAAGCTGGTGCTACATCTTCCATAGCGAGTTTGGTTAAAACCTTCAATCTAGGCAGAGAGTAGGGAATGCTGATGGAATATCTGAAAAATGAGCCAGGAAATTTTGTGAAGTTATTTTTTTCCAGAACTGAGGACCAAATCAAGGGCCTTGTGCTTGTTCGGCAAGTGCTCTACCACTGAGCTAAATTCCCAACCCCTAGCCAGAAAAATTTGTAAACTTTCCTTTTAGCAGTTTTTTTGAGGGTGTGGGATATTTCATTGCCTTCATGAGCTTTAGAATTATTATGCTTAAATATAAAGGGGGAGGAAGTCCCCCTCAGGCACAGTCACAGGGGAGGGGAGTAAGGGGAAAATGGGACGGAGGGAAGAATGGGAGGATACAAGGGATGGGATAACCATTGAGATGTAAGAAGAATAAATTAATAAAAAGAAAAAAAACCAAAAAACCCAAACAAACAAAAAAGAATTACTATGCTTAAATTCCCAGATATCAAACTTATACTGGAATATCTAGAATTTATACTGAATCCAATGCTGTTCTGAGTTCTACACAGTCCAACATATCAAATTTCTGTAATATACATAATCATGTAAGATGGGCACTATTCTACAGAATAGGAAAGTGGAAGATAGGAGATGAATTACCTTGCTTGATTACACCTTCAGAAAGAGACAGGGAGGGGTCTGAAGCCTGCAGTGGTGCTCCACAGTGAATAATAGAAAAGATATTTGACTAAAGGACCATGTTGGAATTAACCAAGGTAAGAAACAGAGAAAGCAGAACATGACATGTGTTCAAGAGAGCAGTAGCAGTGCACCAGACATGTTGGGTTAAGGTGTCTGAAGAAAACAAGTAGTCCTTGAAAAAGTGAACAAGCCAGAGACAGGCTATACTGTTCATTACTGTAACTTTTTCTTTCTTTTTTTGGGGGGGTGGGGGGCAAGTGATGCCTGCTTTATGATTTTTTTGTTTCCTCCTTTTTATGACTGTTAATTTGCATCAAATTTGTTGACCTAGTAAGATATATAGAAATATGATAAATTTTATTTTATTTTATTAATTTATTCAGATTACAACTCAATTATTATCCCATCACTTGTATCCTCCCATCCCTCCCTCCCTCCCGCTTTCACCCTATTCCCCACCCCTAGGTCTATGATCAAGGGCTACCTCCTCTATGATAAATTTTTTAATGAAAATGTTGCATCTGATTCACTACAATCTTTATTTTATTAATACTGTGATGCTGTTCACCTGTGTGGCTAACAAGAGTTCTTACATGCCTATTTTCCATTTGCATTGACCTAAGAAGTAATATTCAAGTAAAATAAGAGTCTGGTCAATAAGGCTGGTTTTTGCCAGCTTCCTTTAGACACTGAAATGGGAACCAGATTCTTCAAACGGACTCAATTTTCCACTCCACCAAGTATATAAAATACAGACTATGGCTACATTATCTGCTTCGATTACAGGGTTAAAGCTTAGCTGCTTATTTTCAAATTGCCTTCTTTCCAAGGGATTTGGAGTAGCAGGGTTGATGCACAGCCTTCCTTTGCAGAAGTGTTGGCCTCACTTTGCCTGCGAAGTTTCATTACAAAGAAAGAAGAAGATAAGGCAAATTAAGAAGATGCCTTATTCACCTTCCAGCATAAACCTTTCTATCTGAAATCTTGTCTTGAAAAACAATTCTATAGTATAGTATAGATTTCGGTTCCAGAGTCTATTTTAAAGTAAGCATATCCCTACTGGGTATTCTGGATATAATAAAAACATACTTGGTTTACCTCAATTATAGCTTAAAATAATGAGTTTTTATATGAGTAGATGTTAGATGTTATATATCATGTTATACCAGCAGAAAGAATGTTTAGAACTAAGATGCTCATGTGCTATGCAAAAATCTTCTAATCTTTAAATCTACTTATTTGCAGTTACTATTCAATTGTTGTCATCTCCATTATTGTTGTCATCACCATTATATGGATCGCAGGCTCAATATTTGCAATTTTAAGTAAATTACCATAAATTATGCAAGCACTATATAGCAACAGTGATAGAACTCAAGTCCAGGTCATTTGACAAAATATATATCAAAACCTACCATGTGGCAGGTATTCTCCTAGCTACAAAGAATACACCCACAAATAAACCAATTCTGCCTCCAGTCATGTCACGATCAAGTGTTTAATGGAGGTCAAGGACTATGACTTGCTGCTTCATAGTATCCTTCTAAGGCACAGTTTGAAGAGAGTGAGAAACAGTCCATGTCAAGCTCCTGCCAACAGTGTGCAAATGTGTTCATTAGAGACAAATTACTCTGGCCAAGTTCACACAGCTAGAAACAGTCAGACATCAGCTTGTCCCTAGCCCCCACTCACGTACAGTTGAGAAAAATGCCTTACTAAGTAAGTAGGCAAGAACAATCATGACGGCTGCCATCTA
Organism: Acomys russatus; assembly: GCF_903995435.1. Taxonomy (NCBI): domain Eukaryota; kingdom Metazoa; phylum Chordata; class Mammalia; order Rodentia; family Muridae; genus Acomys; species Acomys russatus. Next base: position 38,981,985 of record NC_067158.1, on the reverse strand, counting down.
CTGATAATTAATACCTGCCAGTAAGTAATTCAAACATTCTTTCAAAACAACTTTGTGAAGTTATCAAAAATATTATTCCTAGCTTGGAAAGGTTAAATACTTTCTTCAGTGACAGATTAAGAAATAGATCTAAGGAAAAAATAGAATTTTTGGGCTAACTGTATGATTTCCCAGAAGTGGTGTGGGCATCGTTTTTGTATTTGTGTTGAGGAAGACACTAGACTTTAATATTGAAAACAGAGCACAAAAAATAGTAACAAATCACATTATCAGGCAAATATTTACCAGATGACAAATGCACATATAATATATCATTATATTTAGTATATTCGGGCACACAATCCTTTGATCTTTAAAGACTATTTTATGTCAATATTATGTCATTAAACATATGAGTGAGCAAAGACACATGGAGTTTTAGAAAGTTTTATCCTGGTTACATAATGAATTTTTAGTTTTTGCTTAGACTGAACAATCTTACATTTTCTGAACCACAAAACTATCTCAAACATAGAATTTTAGGGGTTAGGTCTTAACAGTGTATCTTCCATTTCTATGCCAATCATTAATTAGATCATTCCTTCTTAAATTGTTTTCATGTATACAAACAAAGCAGTGATATTTAGAATAATTACAATGCTTAGATGCAACAATGAAAATTAAATAATTTTGTTTACTGTAAAAAGCCACGTTTAGGCTTTCTAATCTGTGTGCCTCCCTTTGTACATGATGCTATGTGAAATTAGGAGATTATAGAAAACCATTGATACAGGATGAGGACATTCTTTTTGTTAACAGATATTGTGACTGACACTTGGTAGAGGACTACAGTAAGATTCAAGTAAATGGAATTTAAAGCCTAGTTCTGTCAAGTACAATACTTGAAGGTAAAGCTTTATGTTTTAATATAAAATCACAAGTTTAATTTTTGATTCTGTGCCACTCACACTTCTAACGTAATTCTAATTTCTGCTTCGATACTGTTGCTACTAATTTTGTGATTCTTGCTAGGATGTACATTTCTACCTAAGTGTGGTTTCACCCTCCTTCTGTGGAGGAAGGGACAGCAGAATAATGAATTCAATGAGCCCCAGAACCTTGACTATTGCCATATGGCTTCGTTTCTTTCTCTGTGTCAGAGTCTTCATCCGTAAATCTGGAAGAAAACATGAACTGAATTGTGGAAGAAGTTTATAAGTTAATCAAAGTAAATTGCTTAGACAGGGCAATTTTTCTAAGTGTGGTTTGGGCATTAGCAGATTTTTAGGATGACTAAAGTTGAGAAAGTTCATCACAAGTCAGGAGAAATTCCTTTCTCAAAGCAATTTTTACTTTTTTGAGAATTTTATACATGCATATGATGTGTTTTGTAAAACTTACCTCCAAATCTCTCCCCTATAAATATCTTCCCCATTCCTCCCTAACGCTTACCTTCATGACTTCATGTTTCTCTCTTCTCTCTTTCTCCCCACCGCCTTTCTTATCCCAATTCTCTTAATACCCACCAAATCCCCTTATTGCTGCCAGCATGTGGATGGATATGGGACCATCTGAAATCATGAGCAGCCTCTCAGGATCCTTATCCCTTAAAACAAAACAAAATAAAACAAAACTTGGATTCCCTCCCCTAGAAGCTGTCAATAATCCGTAGGTCCTTAGATAGGAGTGCGACTTTTGAGTCCCTCCCCCATCGATGCTTGGAGTTTGTGTGGCTTTGTCTGCTCTGGGTCTTGTGCATGCAGTCACAGCTGCTCAGAATTCATATGTGCAACAGCACATTGTCATGACCAGTGAACACCAGTCCCCTGAAGACATCAACTTCTAGCAGTTAAGAATCACCCTGCCCTGTCTTCTGTGATGACTCCTGGAAAGGCAGATGTAATACAGATCCCCACATAGAGCTGAGCACTCCATAGCATTTGTTATGAAATTTTTTTTAACTGAGTAAACTAATAGGCCACGTCCCTTCATCTCTCTGTATTTTATTACTTTTGAAAACAATTATTGTTAGGTATAATCACTCTCAGAATTTTCCCTTTCCTTATTAGGATATCAATTTTTCTGATCTGTTTTTGTGGGTACATTTAATCACTCGCTCTGTTTCCATCTTCCTTTGTTATAAGCTCTAGTACAGATTATGCTTGTATATGTAATATCTGGTAATATTCTTTTTATTTCCTTCAACTACAAAAAGTCACTTATGACTGGATCACCTAAGACATAATAGCTGCTGTCATATTAGGCCATCTGATCTACGATCGTAATGATATGCTTAATGCTGATAAGGAGCAATCCAATTAGGTAGCCTTAAAAAAAAAAAGGTCTAATCTTGTTAGAAAGTTATTGATGTTTACAAATAAGTTGGAGACAATCCATTCGTACATGCTGTGAGGAATCGCTCTGGCAGCTCACTTCCAGGTTGTTATATTTTGTAGTGATTGAATTCAATCACGAAATTGCAAAGCAATTCAAGTTCTCCTAAAATGGAAATTGCTATGTCATTGCCAACAAATATCTCCAACAGGAGATGCTCAAAATAATTGACCATTTTCAAAGTGCTTTTCATTTCCCATATAGTATAGGTATAGGAAGTAGGATAACATGCTAATTAAAGCACTTTTATTTGGTTTTAAAACACACTCAATGCCAGGTGTGAAGAAATATTTTCTGACTAAGAAATATCAGGGCTTCCGATGCTCAGGGTAGTCTGTACAAGTCTTGGAATCAATCTTTCTGATTATTTGATGGTGTTCTATTCATGAGTTATGTGTACATCATTAGCTCAGAATCAATTGCTCACATACTCTTTATGTACACTTCAAAATAGTTCCTGGTGGGTGGAAGGATGATTAAGACAGGAAGAGTCAAGAGTTTCCACAGGTCTTTACCTTCTTGACATTAAAAATATAATAAGATTGCCACACACTTCAAAGAATACTTACAAGGTCTGGCCCACGTTTGAACTCTGTCCATGGATGTCAAATGTTAGAACAGGAAGCAGAAACAAGTAATTCGTGACAAGTACTCTTCCGTCCCTCATCAACTGCACAGTGTGCAGACTTAAGTTGGGTTACATAACCCCTGGTACTATTTACTAACTGACTTTCAGGCCAACGTTTGTGAGCAAAATGAGAAGATCTCGTGTTTTGTTGTAAAGCACATGGCTTTGCAGTTATAGCCAGAAAGATGGACACTTCAGGTGGGGTCAAATTTATATAATTATGATTGGCTCTAATGGGCTTCCACCATATTTTAAGAAACATTGTTAGAAAGTTGCCTATTTGAAAACTCATTTTGTTGTTCCCCAGTGACTTAAATTCCAGTATGTAGCCCAATTGTGTCATGGCCTGCGGGGCCTGTTGCCTCAAAATGCAGGACAGCGTTGGCCCTTAGAGACTTACATCTAAGGAGAAAAGAATAAAAAGGGACAGACATGGAGTTCAAGGGTGTCTGGGTTTGGTAATCTGTTGTTTCATCACAATTAAATCTGTTAGAAAATGTGTGAAACGTCTCCTGGATGGGGAGACCTGGTGGCACTCAGAGGAAGGATAGCAAGTTACCAAGAAGAGACTTGATATTCTAAGAGCGTATATAGGGGGAGGAGGTCTCCCTCAGTCACAGACATAGGGGAGGGGAGAAGGGGAGAAGTGGGAGGGAGGGAAGAATGGGAGGAAACAGGGGAAGGGCTAACAATCGAGATGTGATGTGAATAAATTAACAAAAAAAAATGAAGGAGAAAAAAAAAAAGAAAACGTGTGAAATAAAATATGTGCATTTGGGGTGCCTCAGACACAAATGCAGCACCTGGGTCAGCTCCTTGGCGAGATGCCAAAGTTTTTCTAGTTTGTGAAGTCCCCGTTTGGGTCCAGTATTTTTGTCACAATTAAACTGGCACCTTCTTACATATCCACCTGAGTCTTCCCTATCCCAAGAGCTTAAACCCTCTGCACCTGTCTCCCTCATGTTTCTCATTGGCAGGACATCTTTTACTAGCTAGAAACTTCCACACTGTACTTTGGCACATTTTGCCCAATGATGGAATGAGGCGCCTCTTATCTCCTAAAATTTTGGAATCTATCATATTATCTTTCTAAACAGCTGCTGATTTCAAATTGGTAACATTGGTGATCATTGGTGACAAAAAGGCAAGGATTGATTCCTAGATGTCATGTTGCCTGACTATGTTATTTTTAAAGTTTGTAGGTCCTAGTTTGCTCCTTCTGAAATAGAAGCCACAGTGGGTCTCTCGCTATCAGTATATATGTCAGTATTGAAATACGCTGACATGCTGCTAAGCTTAAGTGACAGTTGAGTAAACAGTGATGGCTTTATTACTAAAACAGAAAAGAAAACAGCATTGCATTTAAAAATTCTTGGTCAGGTACCAGATAGATGGAGACACCTGTCTGTTTCATTTCTAACTAGCATCTTGACTTTGAGCTACTTATCTTTAGGCCAGCAGCATAGCTTTATCTGCATTTCTGTTATCTGAAAAAAAAGATAATAATTCTACTATTGAAGAATGTTATAAAAATTATATTATGTAATTGGACAGCAAACTTCCTAGGATCTACTGGGAAACCTAGGTAACAAGACATTCTTTGATTAGCTTTGTGTCGCATCAAAATTTAGATGAGAGAATACCTCAGACCTGTGTGTTAGACAACAGAATTTTTCTTTCTTGTGAGTCTGAAGGCTGCAAACCTAAAGTCAGGGAAGCCGTGTGCCACTGTCCTTTCATTGTATTTACATGAGTATTTTCCTTTGTGAGCTCGGTTCAGTTATCCTTTGATGTCCTCATAAACATATCAGTCCCGTTGGGTATTGGAAGAAGTCCACACTATCTTGACATTTCATAAAGGCCCTACCTTCAAATGTAGTCAGGCAATCAGCCTGCTTACTCACTTGAGCTGGGTAGTTTATGATGAAGTCACGTGATTTACTTAAATAGTCTAAGTAGCAGGATTCCAGGCATAATGAAGGTCCCATTATTGTATTACATCATAACTAATGCATGATGGAGGGAACACATAAAAGGAGCAGGACGTGTGGTGAGCATAAAGGCAGAGCAAGAAGAAGGGCCAAGAAAACCTTCCATTAGCCCTGCTTTTCCAAAGCCCCACCATCTTTTAACAGCAGCACTGTGAAGAACATGTTTCAGCACATGAGAACACTGAAGGTAGCCTCAGCTAAGGCACATTAGGATGCGAGACATTCACCACGTGAATCTGGGGGACACAGTTCATGCCATACAAGTGAGGATCAGAAGTCAAACAGCAAACGATGGAAGGGAAAGCAGAATGCAGGGAGTGAGTACTGTTAACGTCTCAGACACTGGGAGGACACAGATGGCAAGAGGTTGTCATCATTTTTATCACTGTCATTTCTCTCAGGACCAAAAGAGAGAGTGTAGAAAACTAAGGGGCCAACTTGAGACTCCAAAGTCTGGGTTTGATTCAGGTCCTTATCTTTTCTTCACTATGAAATCTGGCCATGTATTGTTTTAACTTTGTGAGACAAAGTCTCCACATGTGTGACAGATGGCTGGTGATACTTCGTTTGGGAAGTTATTGTAGAGAGCTCTCATCTAACTCCTGGTGCACCCCAGGAATTTAATCAACTTTAGGCACTGTGTTAGACTCTTCCAGAATGCATGGTCTCAGATAGCATCGGAGTCAAAGGTGACCCTGCAGCACCCTGCTGTGTTCCTGGGAGAGTTATCATCCAAGAATCAGAGTTGATTGCATTGAGTGTTGCTGCTTTTTAAACCTAGCATATGCTGGCAATTGCTGATGATTTTAAGGATCCTTTATGGAGCCTGCCAGGTGCCTGGAAATAGAGACAGCCCTTTGGCAGGTCAAAGCCATGAGGAAGCACTAGTCAGTGGGGAAGAAAGGAGACCGCAGGCAGACACACGGAGTATCGTTCCTTTGGAATATCACATGAGATGATTACCCTGTTTCACTACTTAATTCAATTACATCAACCCTCCAGCCTTCGGCCTTTTGTCTTAGCTGTGGCATCTGCAAGCCTGTGACAACAGGAGAAAGAAACTACTGTCCCTAGTGGGTAGTGCACTCAGACTTGCTGCATAGCACAAAGGTTGGGAGGTTAATGCATTGTTTTGTTCCTCACTACTGGAAAGGTTACTGAGTCTCTGCAAGGTCAGGCTGTGATTGAAAGGAGTGCTCAGAAAAATCTGATTAAATTCTCCTCCACTTTTGCTTGTGCTGTGTTTCTCAGAACAATGAAAAGCGATCATGTTGGTTCTAAAGAAGACATTCTAGGTCAACTGGAATCCCAAAGATCACAATCTGAAAGTTCTTCTCTAGGGAACAGCTTAAGTTCACAGGATTTCCAAACAGTGGGAACTCCAGCATCATCAGCAACAGGCCATTCATCATTCTTCCATTCACCAAATCACTGTGACTCCCAGGTACCTATTAGACCCAGAGGATGCACAGATGCGTAAGGCTAGCCGTGTTTTAAAGGAGCCTACAACGGCGACATCAAACATGAGTTATTATGTCATGTTTACTATGGCAATGGTTCTCAGCCTCCTTATGCTGTGACCCTTTAATTATTTTGTTGACATGTCATGATTGTCATTTTGTTATTGCTATGAATTGTGATTTCTGATATGCAGAGTATATGATATGCAACCTCCAAAGGGGCCACAGTCCACAGGTTGCGAAATGCTGTGTTGATTACATGCAAGATAGGACCTGCTGTAAAGCAGTCTGGATAGGCTTCCTAGAGGAAGCAGGAATTCTTTAATTGTATCTTCAAAACCCTACACACTTTAACAGAAGTATAAAAGAAAGAGAGTTGTAGGGTGAAGAAACTGCACTTATATGATACAAAAGAGGTGTTCACATGACTTTACACAGTCGGAAACCTTCTACTTGACATCATTCTCTTGTGTTAAGTCTGAAGCATGGCATTTGTTTATGTTGGTGTATCTAAGAACACAACACAAACGAGACCACTAATCCACATCTCCTTGAGAAGCAATGTTTCCTGTATCACTCTATCCCAGAACCACAGAGTAGAAATACCCACTGGCTCAAATGAATGAAAACCAAGGTGATTCTACTCTATATTCTTTTAGTTGAGTTTCTGTCTAAAACCCAGGCTAAGGTCAGTGTGTCAATAATGCCTCGCATCTTTTCTGGACTACTTTGAGTTCTTCCCACTACATGCTGTTAACACGCTACTTACTTTCTTAAGAGTTTTATACATTTATTTATTTTTAAGAATTTCATACATTTATATGATGAAATAGGACACCTCCTCTTCATTTCTCCCCTTAAACACCCCAAATCTCCCCACTCACATGAACTCTCCTAACTTCATATTGATTTCCTTTGACAACCTGCCAAGCCCAGCTCTAGCTACTCATATGTGCATAGGTGTGATTCTAGCTACTAAAGCATGGGAAACCTACCTGTGCTCATATTCTCAATAAGTAGCCATTCTCCTTTCCAGAAACAACTATCCAGTGTCAGTAGACTGGTGATAAGAGGTTGGGCTGGAGATGATCTGCCTCATCTATGCAAGGTTTTTTTGCCTGGCTTTATCCTGTATTGGCCTTGTAAAGGTAACCACAGCCACTGTGACTTCAGGATTGCGTTAGCCATGTCATATTCAAAAGACATCTTCAAAGCACTTCTCTCCCTCCTCTGGCTCTCATAATCTTTCTGTCCTCTTTAGCAATGTTCACTGAGCTTAGTAATCATGGGATGAAGATGAAAATATGTGTCATTTAAGCCTGAGTACCCATGCTCTTATTCTCAACACTTTCACCAGTCATGCATCTCACCATTGCCTAATGATGTCCTTTGCAAAAACAAGCTTCTCTAGCAAAGGCTATAAGGAGCCCAAGTCTATGGGGATAAGAAGAAATGTTCTGAATGCTATTTGACCAAATAACAGTAGCAGGTTTTACCCTAGGGGCTATGATCTCCAAATGTTTGGTATTTTGACCAAGATTACTATACAAGGTGCGAAATTCTTCCCTATAGAGCAGGCTTCATGTCTAATAAGGAAGGGATTGGTTCCTTTAACAGTCATGTAAGTATTGTACACTTTGCAGGGTCCAGTGCTATGTAAGATCATTGATGCCTTTTCTTCCTCAGCACCCCAAATAACATCCACATGGTACTGGGAAAGCTAATCATCAGGGAAGTCATTTTTGGTCAGTTTGACATTGGTTTCGCTATCTTGTAACCTGGTGTCTTCAGCAATAGGAGCTTACCATGTTTATCATAGTGGCTAATAAACAATAATGTACAATATAAACAATATAAATAATATAGGCACTATCCTGTATTGTTTTTGTTTTTGCTTGTTTGTTTGTTTTGAGACAAGGTTTCTCTGTGTAGCCTTGGCTATCCTGGACATATTAGAGAGAATATAGAACATTTCTCTTTCTCGGTTGCCTAACACTATATATTTTTTCTAATTCCATCCATTCACCTACAAACAGTCATTTTTATTAGAGCTTAGAAATATTCCATTGTTTATATGTACAATATTTTTATATTCTTTCATCTGTTGATGGACATTTAAGTTGATTCTATTTCCTAGATGCTATAAGTAGAGCCTAAGTAAACATTGATATGCAAGTGTCTTTGTAGTAGGATATAAAGTTCACTGGGTATACAAGTAAGGCTAAAATATCCTAGGGTAGGACATTTTATTAGTATTAAACATTTTAGTGTTACCCATTTTACTCCATGTTCTTGAGTGCCATGTCTACATGTGTGTGTGTGCACCAAATGCATGCCTTGTGCCCACAGAGGTCAGAATAGGACATCTGATCCCTGGAACTGGAGTTGCAGATGGTTGTGAGCCTCCAAGCGGGTGCAGGGAACTTAACTCTGGTTCTCTGCAAGAGCAACAAGTGCTTTTTAAACTGCCGGGCTATCCCTCCATACCCTTCCAGAATAGTTATTCTGGATTTTTAAAGAAACCTCCAGACTACTTTCCACAGTGACTGTGCTAGTTCACACCTCCACCAACAGTGTGGAGGTGTTCCTCTTTCTGGGGCTAGAAAGATATACTAAGAACATCTGTTGCTCTTGTGAAGGGCCCCATTTTGACTCGCAGGATCCATATAGTGTTTCTTAGCTGTCTACAACTCCTGTTCCAGGGGTTAATCTGCAGGCACCAGACATGCACGTGGTGTATCAAACAATACTAAATCATTAGAAGAAAAAAGAGTTCCCATTTTGCCACATCCATACCAGAATTTGTTTTTGTTCATATTACTGATGATGGCCATTCAATTTGGGGTGAGGCAGTCTTTATTTTTCATTCCACTGATGTCTAAGGATGCTATTTTAATTATTGCCTAGCTATTTGAACTCTTAAGAATTTTCTGTTCCATTCTATTGCCTATATTTTAGAGCTATTTTTGTTCTTAATGTTTAGGTGGACCTTTTGTTTATTTATAAATTCCTGACACTTATCCACCATAAGATGAATAGTTGGCAAAGTTTATATTAATTCACTTCTCAGTTTCCTTTGCCAGTTACAGAAGGTGCCATAGTTGACTTCTAGTCTTACTTACTGTGCTACCAGAGACTTATTCAGAAAGTCCTTACCTATGCTTACAAGTCGAAATTTGATAAATGAATAAAAAAAATGTGAAACAAGGCAAAGGTGTCTCCTCTCTCCACTTCTATTCAACATAGTGCTAGAAATTAAAAAATAATACAAAGAAGAAATCAAGGTCTCCCTATTTGCAAATGATACAAGTCTTAATATAAAAGGCTCCACTTAAGCAAAACTCATTTGGGGATGATAAATAATTCTAGTAAGTGGCAGAATATAAAATTAACACACAGCAATCAGCAACCTTCATATAAACCAATGACAAACAGACTGAAAAATAGGTCAGGGAAATAATCTCATCCCATCCGTAGTAGCCACAAAAAGTAAATTACCTGGGGATAATGAATGTTTGTTTGCATCTCGCATCATTTATTTTGACAAGCAGAACCATTGCACGCTTTTGTTCCATCGCCATTATCAGTGTCCTGCAAACTCTTGAGAGTGAGAGTTAGGAGAGGGTTGGATGCTGTTTCTCCTGACCTCTACTCCCTGGTGAGAGCCCTACCTCTAAGCACTCAGTAGACAGTTGGAGGTGCTAGTATCCTGGATGGTACATCCTTGTAGCAACAGCTACATGTCTGTACATTTCTAACTGCCCTGTGGGACAGGAGTTGGAGGACCTGTGTGTGTGATGGGAGGAAAATGTGCAATCTGTAGACAATGAATAGGCTTTCCTGGCGAATTCTTGTAAAGAGTGGACCTAGCATTAACATAGAAAATTCACTAGCGGCTCCACTTCACAATCTACTGTAAAAGTACTGAAGTACGTACTATCTTTTGAGGCACACACACGCAGATACTCATATACTCCAATTCCTTCAGACTTGTGTTCATAAGGACATAGGCGAAATGCACACACAGTATTAGATGTTGCTTGAGGGAAGAACATTTCCTCTTGACAAATCTTTGGGCTCTATTGTATTATGCAAAGCTCAACAGGATTGATTTTTGCAAGTTCTGGAAACTGATATATTAAAAAAGAAGATATATTACATTACTTTATTCCAAAATCTTATTAAAGTTTATATCAATTCTGAGTCATATTGGTACAAAACTTTTTTTTTTACACAAAGCATCTTTGATAGATTACAGTGTATATATAGTCACAGAATAAGGTACAATAATCTTATAGCACTCATCTAAACTAACTGCCTTCACTGCACAACTGGTTATCTAGTTACAAGTACCTCAAGGGTCCAGTACTTTTTTCCAGTGAGCTCTAGAAGGCTGATATTTGGCCAGTCCAGCAGACTTCTGTTGTTTTGCCTTCCTCGGCACCTTTGCAGCACCTGGGGAACAAAAACAAAAATAAAAACAAAACAAAACAAAACAAAAAAAAACCACCAAAAACTCACTTTATTTGAATGGAATCCTCAGAAAAAGTAGCAGAGTCTTTTATGGTGTATGCATGATATATGAAATGGTAGAGATTTTTTATACAATAATTCTACATTTAAAACTAATGCTTAATATACAAAGACACATTTCAGGTTCAATTGTGGCTGAATTTTATACATTTCCTGCAAAAATGCTAGAATTGTAAGAATTACATTGATCGGTAGGATGCTTAAGGAAAACCATGCACACTTGTCTTAGTTTAATAGGGTGAAATCTTAGGAACCTGAGGAACAGAGACTGTCTCTGTCGCTGTGAGGTTCCATCCTGGAGGGACAAGTCCCTGAAACCTAGGAAGTCTTTTGTCCTGTTTTTCTGTGTTGCTCATTCCAAGTTGCAGGGAGCAGCACTTATGCTTAAGTCTCTCTTTCTCTCTGCTTTTCCTCTGCAGATAGCGTGGAGGATGAACTGGAAATGGCCACAGTCAGGCATCGGCCTGAAGCCCTGGAGCTGCTGGAAGCCCAGAGCAAATTCACCAAGAAAGAGCTTCAGATTCTTTACAGAGGATTTAAGAATGTAAGAAATTCCCTTCTGACCTCACCTTCACCCACTTCTTAGAGGAGCACTAAAGTGGGGGTGGGGGACCAGGGACGGGGGAGGGAGGATACAAGGGGCGGGGCACACCGTCTTGGGAGAGCCCAATCTCTCCTAGATCTGAAAACAATCAATAGTCAATACCCACTGGGACATGGATTGACTTTAACAAGCCTGTGCTGCTAGAATTTAATTGACTGTTAGACAAGGATGAGCCCTGGAAAGGGTTTTCTTAATTAAATTCTTCTGTTGTGTTCGTTTTCTTCCTCAGATGTAGTGGGAGAATTTCAATACGCACTTTATCTTTTAACTATAGGCTAGTGTATGCTTATGAAGTGTTATTTGGGGCCACAGACACACTTGGAAGCAGACTGAAGATACATGTAAGAGGCAGAATTCTGTACCAGGCTATCTAGTTTCAGAGTCCATGTGAGAAAAGGCTAGAAAAGAAACTACAAAGCATTGTCAAAGCACCTCCTGAAATCCATATAAGGTCTTTGACCTTTCTTTGGTCAAATAAAACATAAATGAAAGAATAACAGCAAGGACAGGGTATACAATGTGAGAAAGAATCTTGGTTTTCTTTTATTTCACGTCTCCTTTCACCCTGACCTCCTTTCATGTGTGTGTGTGTGTGTGTGTGTGTGTGAGAGAGAGAGAGAGAGAGAGAGAGAGAGAGAGAGAGAGAGAGAGAGAGAGAGAGAGAGAGATGAATCTGTGGCCCGCTCTTTCACTAAAGCATTTCTGGTATATACTAGTCATTTTGCAGGGGGAGATATGGAATTGTGGGTGGAATTTGATAAACAATGGTAGACAACCTTTATAAATAGACCAGAATCTGTTACATGTTTGTTTTTCTGTTGTTGTTGTTGTTGTTTATTTGTTTGTTTTTGAGACAGGCTTTCTCTTTATAGCCTTGGCTGCCCTATGCTTGCTTTGTAGACCAGGCTAGCCTCGTACTCACAGAGATTCACCTGCCTCTGCCTCCCTGAGTGTTGGGATTACAGGCGTGCCACCACCACCATGCCTGGCAGTATCTGCTACTTGTAATTCCTGTTTGGGGCAGCCTGAAAATATGTCTCTGAACAAAAGCTAGTAGTTTGGAAGACCTCACTCTTCTCCAGTGTTTTGAACTCAAATTTTGGGGGAAAAAAAATCTAAAAAAAATTGGCTTATCAGTTTTTCTTGGATATTTTTTGTCAGTGCTAGTCCCTGTACTCATATTAACAAACAAGTAACTCAGAGTTAAAGGGATAATATCCAGTGCTTGACTTATAGATTGGACTACATTGATTGACTCCATTTCTGGTACTGGGAAAATTATTGTGTTTTATTATTTGTAGAAGAAAAGACTGTCAGTCAACCAAACCTCAGGGACCCATGGATTGTCATGGAGCATGATTGTCTGTGACCCTGATATACATGTGACCTCCTTTCCAGATTTATCATCATCAAGAGAAGTGATAGCATGGGCACCTGAAAGGATCAAATTAAAGCCAGAGAAAGCATGCTTTGTCTTTAAAGAGTTCATGGCCTAAGCTAAGCCAAGTATAAAAGCTTACTATTGTAAGTCCATTAGAAAATAGATTTCTTTAAATCACTGAGTGTCTGTGCATCAAATTGCACATCAGCCCAACATATATTGTGATCTTATACACACTTAAACCAAAAGAGGTAGCTATACATATTCTTTTTTATTCTTTTTTAATTGTTTTTAAATTCACACACATACACTATAGATAGATAGATAGATAGATAGATAGATAGATAGATAGATAGATAGAATGGTATATATATAGATATAAGCATGGATATAGCTATAGATATAGCATTTGCATACAAGAAAAAAGCATAAAATAGCTGTCTGGGGACTTGGGATACTTTCCTTAGGATAACAATTTTCAAATCCAACTATTTTGCTGTGAATTTTATCTCAGATTTTTATGTCTGTAAAGTTCTGTTGTGTAGACATACATTCTCCTTATTCATTCACTTGTTGGTGGACAGCTGCTTCTATTCCCTGAGTATTATGAATGGTGTATCAGTCAACATGGGTATTCAAGTATCTATGGGTTGACGTACAGTATTTTAGGTGTATGCCCAGGAACGGTTCTGGCTAGGCTATACATAATTCTATTATTAACTTTTTGAAAAACCTCAACCCATAATTATTCCCAAAGTGATTTAAGAGGTTTCTGTTTGAATCAACAGGAGTAAGCGTTCTCTTTGTTTACGGTATTACCTGCATTTGTTATTAGTTTTTTCTCAATGATAGACATTAGGAATGAGGTGGTATAGAGTATTAAAAGTTCTAATCTTTACTTCCCTTGTGGCTAAGGATGTAGAAAGCTTTTCATACACTTATTGCTTGTTTGTGATTCTTCTATGAGCTGCCTATTCAGTTCATTGGACCATTCACAGTTGAAAAGATTGGAAGTCTTTGAACTTTTGTAGTTTTTTATATATTGTATATTTAGTTCTTTTCTGATGTATAACTGGTATAGTTTTTCTTATTCTCTGATTTACCTCTTTACTCTGCTTGTAGTTTCCCTTCCTGCACAGAAACCTTTTTTATTTAATATAACTTTTAGTCAGATCTCTCTCTCTCTCTCTCTCTCTCTCTCTCTCTCCTCAAGTGTGTGAGGGGGTGGTGGTGGTATGTGTATATTGTGTCATTTATGTGTTTGATGCATGCACATAAGTGTGTATGCACACATGCATGGACAAAACAGGATCGCGTGTGCTTTTCTTTGTCCCTACTGCATTCTTGAATTCAGATACATTATTGTACTGATTTGAAATTTTTCCATTTTGGCTGGTTGGCCAAAAAGCTCTGGGCATCTGACAATCCCCCCAACATTAGAGTTAGAAGTGCTGGACGTTAAGTCCAGCTTTCTACATGGGTGACTGGAATTCAAGCTCAGGTCTTTGTCCCAGCAGAGTAATCTTTCTTTTTCAATGAGCCATCTCCCCAGCACTCATTTGTCAATTTTTTAGGATTATTATTTTTTCATTCTTCTTCAGAACATTATTGCCTATCCCTGTCCTAGTTACATATTAAAATGTTTAGTCTAATTTGGATTGAATATTTTGCTGGGTTAAACAGGTAAGTCTAAGTTTTCTTTTTGGTGTTTGAAAATTCCAGATTTATTCCTGTTTTTATTGCTTTTAATAACATTTTATTAATTCTTTGACAGTTTCATACAATGTATTTTTTTTTACCACATCTACCCTGCCTCCAGCTCTACTCACATCCACTTTTATATCCCTACCCTTTCAACTTCAAGTCCTCTTCATAATTTTTTCCTCTTCATGATTTTTAACCCACTACATCCAATTTGGACTTACCTAAATAGTCTTCCTGGTGGAGCCTGCTTTTGATTATGGCCAACTTTCCAGGAGCTGGATCGTTACAGTTTGTAGCTACCAAATGCCAATAGATCTTCAGCTAGGGGTGGATCTTCATGTTTGCCTCTGTTCTCCGTGATGAGATTCCATTTGACATGAGCTTTCCCAGGAGTTGTGCGTGCTGCAGAAATCACTTTGGGTTCATATGTCCAGCTATCCTGTTGTGATCGGACAATTCTGTTTTTATTAGAGCCATTCACTACTTCTGAGTCTGATAGTCTTTCCTCTGCTTCCTCACAGATCCCTGACTCTTGGGTAAAGGTGGTTGATATGTGTACCCATTTAGTGGAGTCTCTTGTCCTTTTCATGTTGTTTAATTGAGGATCTCAGCTTCTCTGATAAGGTACTGGTCTATGAATACAGTGATAAATGATTAGGGTTTGTTTTACTGTTGTGCTCATTTACCAGAATATTAGTAGTGGATCTCTCTTAGAGCCTGTCACCTTTCTAAACATAGCTTCTTGGCCCTGATGACAATGCCAGGTATGGGTTTAATCTCATTGAGTCGCCCTTAGATCCAACCCAAAAGCAGTCAGTTACTTCCATGACATTTAAGTGATTACTGCACTTTAAGTAGAAGTGCTATAGCTTGCAGGTTTCAAACCTAGGTGAGATCAATGGATATGTTTAACCCCCAATAGTGTGCAAATCACCTTCCAACACTATGGAAACTAGTCAACAGGGATGAATCATACAGATGAGTGAGTATCGATTTGATTTTCCTATGTTCTGTGACTCAAGTATGTGGTGTCATTAACAATAGTGCTTTGATATCAAGTTCTAGAGGGTAACCAAGAGTACTAGTGATAGCTGGACATCTGTGGAAGTCTACAGGCTAATAACTCAGAAAGCGCCAGTTGGCCTCATAGTAGGGTTTTTGTTATCTAGTTTTAGCAGCAGCAGTAGCAGCAGCGGAATTTTTTTGAAAAAGCTTTTTCTTTGTTTTCTTTTGTTTTGTTTAATTTTGTTTTTATGCTTTTCAAGACAGAGTTTCTCTGTGTAGCCTTTTTTAATCCTAGACTTACTTTGTAGACCAGGCTGGCCTGGAACTCACAACGATTCACTTACGTCTGCCTCCCCGAGTGCTGGGATTAAAGGCGTGTGCCACCACACCTGACCCAAGAAGCTCTTTCTTATTCAATATAATTTTTGGTTCCTTTGTAAAAACAATTAGTGTCTGTGGCTGTGTAGTTTGAGTTCTGGGTCCTGTTCTGTATTCCATTTTGCTAATATACAAGCTACGACTACACTAGTAGGTACAGATATTCTTGAATATTCAAAGGAAGTTGCTTTAAACATTTTCCATGCTTACCCTTGACAGTCCTAATTTCAAGCTCTATAGAAGGTTTTTCTTCTGTCTAGTTCTATGTCAACTCCACACAAGCTGTAGTCATATGAGAGGAGAAGGCATCAATTGAGAAAAAGTGTTAATGTAGTATCAGGCTGTTGGGAAACCTGTTGGGTATTTTTTAAATTAGTGATTGGGGAATTGACTCATTATGGATAGGGCCACCCTTGAGCTGGTAGCCATTCTTAGGTCCTATAATAAATCATGCTGATCAGTGCATAAAGAGCAAGTTAATAAGTAGCACTCCTCCATGGCTTCTGCATCCGTCCCTGTCTTCTTGTTCCTGCTCTTCTTCAGTTGCTGTCCTGACTTATTCAAGGATGAAGCCAAATAAATCATTTCTTCTTCAAGTGGCTTTTGGTGATGGTATTTCCTCATAGCATACCTACGACAACAGCTATGATCCTCAGAGTCAACTGCCTTAACTGCTACCTCTGTATAGCCTTGGGAAGGCTAGGTAAAATCTTTACATCTTCCTTGGTATAAACAAGGAAGAGATACTAAGAGCATTTGCAATTCTATTGGATTCATTATAGTCGTCTAATATTGTTTATTCATGAATATTACACACACCACCCCATCACCTGCGTTAATGGGTTGGCCTTCTAAGTACTTCTTCAGAAAAGCTTCCTTATGCTTCAGAATTTTGGCCGTCAATTATCACTCAGGCCCTTGTGATTGCCTAGGGCAGAACAAAAAGGTAGGTGCTTGTCACAATCATAGAAGCCTAATTAAAATGAGTATTGAGATGTATTTTACCAAGATACACAAACGAGCACTTGTGCATCTGTTTAGATTTTATACAACTGTGTTGATATATCTGAGAAGAATGATTTAAAAGAGGAAGGTGACCTGGACCAGCAGGTTACTTTAGTAACAAAGTCCTGGGGAGGGAAGCCTAGAAGACTAGAGATAAAAGGGATACGACAGGTGGATCCAGGAGTTCTTGAGTAAGCTATGTCTTGTGTCAAGCAAGTTTATTAAGAAGTACAATATCTTATATATAGTATGTGGTGGGGCAGGAGACTGAATCAGCAGAAAACAATCATACAGTGACACGAAGTCAGCAGGAAGTGAACCAACTTTGCACAAGGAAAACACAGAATATTTCAAAGGCCTCAGAGACAATGTATGCATCAGCTTTTGGACTCATAACCATAGCTCTTTGGGGTATGAAAAGGGGCTTTCAGCATGCAAGGATGCAGCTCGCCCAACAACTTTCCCCCAGGTCACTAATGGCTCTATCAAACACATTCCTTTTTTATAGGAGGAACTGTGTTCTTTTTCCGTAAATCAGGACCTCAGGGAAGGTCCCGCACAAGATCCCTGGCCCCAGGCTCTAACTGGCTCTGCCAATTCTGTTCCTGGTTTAGAGAAGGAGCTGTGTTCCTTCTTCATACATCAGAGCCTTGGTGAAAGCCTGGCATAAGCCTTGCTCCCAAAAGAAAAGGATTTGCGGGCACACAGTATCTGATATTTTATTCTATGGTCTCTGGGTCCAATTGTTCATGGCCTGAGCTGCTCATTTCATGTCAGGTAGGAAACTGTGAGAAGTAGGCAGTGCTAGGGACAAATACACATGCCTCCCCTTCACCAGTGGTCTACTTCTACCAAGTGGCGTCTCCTAACATGATTACATCAATGGATTAATTTAGCATGTTCATGATCCAATCACCTTTGAGTAGATAGCTGGGTTCAAGCACTCAACACATGAGTCTCAGGGGACACTTTACATCCAAACCAAAATACCACATATCAATGAGCATTTTGATAAGCAAGTAAGAGATTTCCTAGTTATGCCTTCCTCTATCCATGCCTCCAGGAGAAGTGACTTCAATGGCAATAGAAAACACTAATGGCAACATACAGATGAGAAGGGTGTAAGACGCATCAAGCATTACCCCAAAGTCAATATGAGAGAAGGTTAATCATAGAATAAACCTTTAGATATGGTCACTTCTAAATTATAGAAATGATTCAACACAATTTCTCCTCAGAGATCTCACAATAGACCTTTTAAAAATAAGAAGAGACTTGATACCCTATGAGAATATACAAGGGGAGGTAATCCCCCTCAGGAACAGTCATAGGGGAGGGGAATAATGGGAAAATGGGGGTGGGGGGGAGGAATGGGAGGATACAAGGGATGGGATAAACATTGAGATGTAACAAGAATAAATTAATAAAAAAAAAAGACAAAAAAAAAAATAGCGGATGGGACATTATATCTAAAATGGTTGTGTAGAAGGACGCCTTAATCTAAGCACTAGCATCCCTGGATGCCTTGGCTGCTGCTATGTTTTCATTCTCTTGTCACCACTGCAGGTCTCTCCACATGAAGTCTCGATGCCTTTCATCCCATTTGTTGTAAATTGGAATCAAGATTACTGCCATCATTAACCTTTGCAGCCAGCAGCTCTGCTGCATGCCTTTCACAAGTGGCACTTCACAATAAATTGCCTGCCTGTCTTTTATGCATTTATTTATTTTCTCTCTTCCATGCACTCTTTTCTCCACTCTACCCTAACCCTGCTCCTTTCCCAGCATCATACCCTTCTCCTCATTTCTGTTTCTTTATTTATTTCTCTCCCTTAATTTTTATCTTATCTCTCTCCCTCATTCAATGCTTTTTTTCCCCTCGGCCTTCCTTTTTTTTTTTATAAAATAACTTTTAATGTGTTTTTAAAAATTAAAGTACATTTATGTTTTCACAGTTTTATACATCCAAAAGTAATTTTGTCCTAAGTGACAAAGTACTATTTTGTTTTCCTCTCTTTTCTTCCTGTTCTCTCTCTTTTCTTTAATTTGTTAACTTTATATCCTGATTGCATTTCCATTCCTCACAGCTTCCCAGTCCCATCCTTCCTTCCTCATCCCTCCTCTCTGCTTCCCCTACTCTTCAGAAAGGAGGAACCCCTCTCTACTAGCGTCTGACCTCAGCCTATCAAGTCTCATCTGGACTGCCTATGTCCTCTTCCTCCCACCAGGGGAAGTAATCAATGAGTAGGCACCAGAGTCCATGTTAGAGGGAGTCCCTACTCCCCATATCCTGGGACCCACAAAGAGACTGTGTTATCTACTACATCTGAACAGAGGATCTAGGTCCTTACCATGCATGGTCCTTGGTTGGTGCACCAGTCTCTGCAACATGTCTCTCCCATCCCAACCCCGCTTGGGTTTGTTGGCTCCATTTGTCTCCTTGTGAAGCTCCTGTCCCCTCTAGGTTCTTCTATTCCACAACTTTTCCATTGGACTTCCTGTGCCATAATTTGCCTGTGCCGCCCACCATCAGTTTTGATCCCCTGCTGGTTGGAGTCTTTTAGAGGACATCTATGGTAGGCTTCCATCCTGTTTCTTCTCTTCAACTGCTCTGGTGTCTCTTCTATTTGCCCTTCTGAATGAGAATTAAGAATTCTCCCTAGGGCCCTCCTTGTTATTTAGGTTCTTTAGGTCTGTGTACTATAGTGTAGTTGTCCTGTATTATGTGGTTAATATATGCTCATAAGTGAATATATACCATGTGTGTTTTACTTGGTCTGGGTTACCTCCCTCAGGATAATATTTTATAGTTCCTTTCTTATTTTATATTTTTCTCTACTCTCTTCCCTGTCTTGCCTTTCACAACTGATGTAATGTGAAATAAGCTTTCATCAGATCTGAATGTACTCAACACACATTTCACACACCGCTTTCAGAGAAAGAACATCGGTTCGCTCAAAATGTAGTAACAGAAAATCAAACAACAGTAACCTTTAGATTTTTGTGTAACTCTGGTGAAATGTACAACTGTAACAGATGTGCCCTGAATCATATCATGGAGACATGGAAGAAGGTCAGAAAGGCTCACAGTTATTGGATGGCAGCACTCAGAACCAGTTTCCATCATAGAAAGCGAGCCAACTTCCTTTGCTTCCTGAATATTAATTATCTTAAGCCCTCAAGCTCAAAAATTCATTTCCCTGAACACAGTGGGAAGACACGTTTTAATGAAACTTTTAAGACTCTCCAAATTTTGATGGAAAAGATAAGCCGTTCATCCACATCCAAAATAGTCACACTTGTCAGAAAGTGGCTCAACTTGGTAATCTCCCCCTAAAATCAAGTTTACCATGAAAACATATTTTCTCATGTGCAGTGCCCATGAGCATTCCTTCTCATTGTCAGTATGCATTGTGAATACAAACAGAGAACTGGAGAAAGGGCGGGTAGAGGGTGGGTTTCTTGTCTTATCTCTCTGACTGACTAGTTGTGTCTCCCACATATTCTTGTGTCTCTTGCCACATGCTGATTCCTAAAAGGTGAACCTCTGACCGAAATGGAAAGAGCATGAGAGAACTTTTTACTGACATGACTGTGTAATGAAACCATCTGCCAAGCCCCAGCCTGAAAGATTATGACTTAGTAGTTCTAGGGGTGGGTGGAACATATATTTTAATTTCTTATAACTTCACAGGTGTTGCTACTGCTGCTTTGGGGAGCACATTTTGGGTGACACTGCTGTAATCTAGACATTACAGGCCTGGGGGTCATTCATATTCAGAGCTGTAGTTTAGTTGTTTTGTTAGCTTCGTCCTCCTCCGTGACTGTATGCCTTTGTCTTTATAAACTGGGACAATGATTGCAACATTAAATTTATTTTAGAACTAATCATAAAACTAAAAGGAAAAATTGAATCTATAGTGCATTCACACATAGTCAGCTGTTGTATGCACTATCAGCGTGGGCTGTGGGGTGCTCAGGCCTGGTCTCCATAACTCCCAAGAAGTCTTTTGGGTATTCAATTCATAAATATTCATGAGGATGGATACAGCAGAGAAATACAAAATATTATCTACTGATCAGCAACCTCAAATTATACTGCATACAGTAATCATCTGGGGAACTTTAAAACTTACAAATTGTTGGGTACTGTGCTTGGCAATTTTGATGGAATTGCTCTGGAAGGTGTGGGGGCAGCTCAAGCATCAGGATTTACACATTTCTCTGTAATTATGATGTGCAGGCAAAACTGAGAACCATGGAATGAAATATAAGTGTCTAAAAGGTTCTTCTATCATATAAAAGCATTTTTACCTAATTGTGATGAGTCCCAAAATGTCTAATATCAATGATTCCAGTAGTTACACTGGAATCCCATGATGTGTGTGTGTGTTTTGTGTCTAGATGGATTGAAGAAAGTACCAGGTTTTGCTGATTTTGATACTGTTCATTCTTGGGTTAGGTTATGCTAAGGAACTTTTTGTGTGTTTTAAATGTCCAAATTCCTACATTAAAAAAACATTTCATATTTACTATACCAAAAGACATTTGATTTTAAGATGTCAGATTCAGTTTTCAATATGCTCCTATCTTCTTGATATTTACTTTCATTAATTCATAATTTATCAGTGGATAATAATATCTATCAAACAAGGTAGAAGAAGATCAGATAATACTAGGCACAAACTCTCATATTGAGGCTCAATTAGACAACCATTAGGAAGAAAAGGGTCTCAAGAGAAGACAAAAGAATCAGAAACAATGCCACTCTCATTGTTAGGGGGTCCCACAAAAAAAATCAAACAACAATAGAATATATGCAGAGGACCTATCACTGGCCTATGCAGGCTCAGTGATTGCCACCTCATTCTCTGTGAGTCCCCATGAGAACTACTTAATTGATTTTGGGAGCCATGTTTTCCTGGTGTCCTTGACCATCTAGGCCCTATAACCCTTCCTCCCCAACTTCCTTGGGGTTCCTCCAGCTCCAATGGAAGAGAACAAATGAACATCATCAATATGGTCTCTATGACTCATGACTGGCTGTGGGTCTCTGTATCTGTTCCCACCGGCTGCCAGCAGAATCCTCTCTGATAACAATTGGGCTAAGCATGGATCTATGAGTATATGAGGACATCACTCAAAATCATTTTATTGATTTCTTTTTGTCTCAGAGATCTCTGGGTTAAGCCACCTCCAGTTCCTGGTCATTCGGACAATGTCAGGCATGAGCTACCTCTCGTGGTGTGGGCCTCAAATTAGACCCGTCATGAGTCGACCACTCCCACAGATTCTGTGCCTGCATTTCCCCAGCACACCTTGCAAACAGGATACGTTGTATGTCACATGTTTTGTGGCTGAGTTGGTGTCCCAGTTCTACCTCTGCAAGCCTTGCATGGTTACAGAAAATGGCCAGCTAATTCAGGCTCTGAATCCTCCATTACTAGGAGTCCTCACTAGAGACACTCTCATAGAATCCTAAAAGTTTCTACTACACTAAGTTTCCACATTACCACCCCAAATACCCTCCACTTCCTGTCATTTCTTCCAGTACTCTCTCCCTCCATCCCTTCCCTTCTCCCTCTGCCCAATCTCTCCCCTTCCCATCTTCACCTAACCCCAGTCCATCCATCAAGTCTACTGTATTTCTCCTTCCCAGGGAGATCCATGTATCCCCTTCCACTCCCTTAGAGCACTCCTTGTTACTTGGCTTTTCTGGGTCTGTGGATTGTAGCATGATTGTCATTGACTTTACAGGTAATGTTCTCTTATAAGTGAGTATATACCATGTTTGTTTTGGGGGATCTGGGTTACCTCACTCAGGATGATGTTTTCTAGACCCACCCATTTGCCTGAAGATGTCCTGATGTCATTTTTTAAGCACTGAGTTTCCTCTTTTTAAAAGTACATGATGAGTTCTGAACATAGTTTCAGCCTCTGTTTTAGTCACTTAGTTTCCTCTTCTCTTGGATCTCTGACTGCTTTAAAATCTGACAGGTCAAAGTATCCAGGAGATTCAAATGCATTTGAAGACAACCCTTTAATATTATTTCATACTTTTTACTTAAAAATCATTGTGTTGATATCCTTATTTAACTAAAAAATGTAATATATTTGCATTCGATATTAATTGATACATAACAATCACAACTTACTTAGTGGTTTAGAAACACATCATTCATCCTGCCAGTTTTGAACCTCAGGAATCCAGCAACTACTTGGCAGAGCTCCAGATAAGAATCTTGCAGGGCCACAGGACCACATTGTTTGGTTTACATTTCTTTCAGCATCACGGGAATACTTCCAAGCTCTGTGGTTGCTGGCCGAATTAAACCTCTCATGGTCATAGCTTGAAAGCTGTCCCTTGCTGTTTCTGTAATGTAAGGACATTTAGCATCTAGCATCTTCTGTATGCCAATGTCAAATGCTCCCTTTATAGGCTCATTTCTACCATGTCAGATCACTCTTTGGGGCCCAGAAAAGAAAGACATATGCCCCTGAATGTGCAATCATATATAACGTAGCATAATCCTAGTATATAACATACCATACTATCACCTTTATGTACTTCTGCACTCAGCATGAGGACACTCAAAAAGATCTGTCTCATTGGGGTGAGCAGTGGGCATGTCATCTCAATGGGATTTGTGAGTGAGCAGGAGCAGCAGTACCTATTGAGCCAAGTCCTGAATTTGGTCTGGAGTCACATCAAATGTAGTCCTGAGGCTCACTATTTTGCATCTGTAATTCAGAGATCTCCTTAGGGAGGTCATCAAAGATGGCTGTGAGTTTTGTTTTTTTTCTTGATCACTACAAAAGTTCTGTTTCATGCTGTGACCAAACCCACCAATGGGACCTGAGGGTTCTTTATGTAGCTCAGCCCTACACTAAGAACTTGATGACTCCTGCACTGACTTTTAAAATAGATGAAGGTGAAATTACAGGGCTCTATGTTTTTGACAAAGTGCATTTGCATGAATAGCACGGAGTCCCACTTATGGCAGGGAGGAGAGAAGGGAAGGTTAGCAGAAGCACAAAGAGGAAAACACAGCAGTGAGGCTAGAGAAACACACTGCTGAGTGAAGAGGGCAATTGGTCTTTGCTATGGCTCCTCAGTTCTTGAGAAAAGCCTTAACAGGCTGACTGGGTGACCTTCCGAAACTCATTTCACCAGGTGGCTTCTGTCTTCCTGCCAGAGTATTAATTACAATGTTCTCTTCCGATCATCAAAGGAGGTGGGTATAACTAGTTCTGTTCACGTCTTGAAAATCTCAGATAAAAATTGAGCACAGTGCTCCTCATGTAGTTTAGTAGCTAAGTATAAGAGCGCAGTTAAATGGCATGTCTGACTCCACAGCAGAATTTTCTGCCAAGACTTTCAAAGAAGGAGAATTTCTGGAAAGAGGATAGTCTATACATCTGACCCCTTTCTGATGTCCAAAAATCAGCACAGCACAGATGCTTTCCTGATCCAAACTCTTCAGCAGTCATGGTCAGGCGCTCTTGCAAGGCTAGGCTTCTATACATTGCATCATACTGCAGGAGGATTGCACACTGTCTTTCAGAACACTGATGCATCTCGGTTCAGGATATCAGTGTCCAGGTGCCTGAGATGATGAATGGAAATTCATGTTACCAATGTCTCCAATTTCGAGTGGTATTTACAACACTTTCGTTGCTCCTTCACATTGTTCTAAATTCACTACACTACATACATAATACACTACAAGACGGTGTAATCTCATCTTGAAATCTGCTTGCTTGGGCAAGAGTTAGTGTTCTGGATAGTCTACAGTATTTATATTCTTCCTGGTTTACATTTTTCTTATTTTAAACTAAGAAAACGTCATATTGAGTCTGTGGGGACATGTGGAAGGATATAAATTAAATTACTTGTCTTCCCAACATACGTTTATCATCACACCTTGACTGTGGCAGCCCTTTCTAACCAGTTAGCTTGTGCTTTTTATTTTTGTAAATGTATATATGTTTACACACCACACATGCACATCTATATAACATCATTAAGGATCAAATCAGGGTATTGCACATGCTTGGCCAGTAGTCAATTAGCAAAAGACATCTTCAATCCTACATATTCTTTCATATATACAAATCCACCCTCCAAGCACCCCCCACGTGTGTGGGAGGGGAATTCTTTTGACAAAAATGTTAATAATGCATGTGCCCTATACATTAACTATTTTTCTTAACCATCAGCAATTAACCACAAACATTTCATCTGATGTTTAAACTGATCAAGGACCTGCTCTTAGACACGTTGAGTCTGGCCTGCCAGGTAGTGTCATGAGTTGACACTCCACCTCCCCAAGTTCTCTCTCCTACTCGGAAATTTCTTTGGGAATGGCAAGATGACCATGTTGCTGTTCTGTTTCACCACTGTTCCACACCTCTTTGAGGATGATTTGTATACATGGATGGATTTGTATACCCGAAAGAATATAGTCTGCTTATTAAATACTGGCCCAGCATGTGCAACACACTGAGTTTGATTGCATGTCATGCATGTGTATGCTTGTGTGTGTGTGTTGTGTTGTGTTGTAGTACTAATCTTTCCCCATATAATTCCTCACTCCTTCCCATCTACCTCTAAAACTGAAAATAGAAGTTGCCTTAGGACACTTGCTATGCTTCATCTGTGTGGACTATCTTCACTCGTGTAGTGCCTGTCTTTTAAAAAATGTTTTATTTTTATTACATTTTTCTAATCATCTTTGCCTCCATTCCCTATCTGACTTCAATAAATATTCCACTACATTGTGTATGCTGTATTATAGAGTCTATAATAACTCTGAAACAAGGTCCTCTCTCTAGACTCCTAGACTCCTCCCAAATCTGGTTAATTACAAGCAAGGTCAGTAATTCAGGCTTCCATTCATTCATTGCCTTTTGTTTTGTTTCCACTCCCTTGCCTCCCATATGCTTGGTTGCTACACTGCTCTGGTATTTCTGGTTCTGGTCTTGTCTCTCTCTGGACAGTTCTCCCTGGTAAACATGAAGGAGAAAAAAGGATCCTGTTTGTTTCTACTGAAAACCAATTAAATTTTATTGCCATTAGAAGACTGACCCAATACTCTTATACCTTTCTATCACTTGAATGGCCTCACTAAAACACTTGTGAAAATACTCTCCCTTTATCCATTACTAATAAAGTGCAATATTAAATCAATGATGACATTTGGACGTAAGGCCTTGGGAATCTCTTGGGTTGCAGTCATAATCAAAGGAAAGTAGCGTTACAAGAATAGAAGAAGTCTGAGCCAAGATGTTCTATCTTTCCATGTGGATGCCTTTCATAGCATTGGGAACATACATTATCCACTTCAGGAAGAAGGACCTCACTCAGAAAGGATACCCATCTTTCAGAATCATGAACCAATAAACATTTATTCTGTTTTTCTAATTTATTGTTCTTTTTTTGATGATAGAATTTTTGTACAATATATCCTGGTTATGTTTTCTCCACCCCCCAATTCCTCTGAGATTCTCCTTACCTCCTCTCCCATCTGAATCCACACCCTTTCTATCTCTCATAAGAAAACAGACATCTAAGAAATTTTATTAAAATAAAGTTAGGTAAAACAAAGCCAAACAAAACAGAATAGGACAAAGCAAAATAAAAGGAGACAAGAGGTGTTGAGGGGAAGAAAAAAATTAGAGATATGCGCAGTCTTATTTCTTTGCCTGTTGTGTTCAGTTGTAGCCATGGAATGAGACACATACTCATCCAAAAAATTATTTGCTTAGAACCTATTGCTAGTAAAAAGCAAACAAACAAACCTGGAGCTAGAGAGTCTCTGTGCATTAGTGACCATGATCTCTTAGCCTGCTGTTCCTGATTTTTCCCCCCAGCCACTTATGCTGTGCCATGTTAGCATTGCTGCAGCCATAAAGTACTGTTTGGAACCCAGGGGATTCCTCCTCATGGGCTATAACTTACACTTTTCCTTTTTAAAGAAAACGTATGCTCTGTGACTCCTACACATTTTCCTTTTAAGAAAAGCTGTTCCCTGGCCTCCACAACCACATGCACATGTGCACAAATGCATGTGCATCCACGTGGGAACACACACGTATGCACACATACTCATATTTGTTCCATCTACACATCTACCATCAATAACCTATCTACCTATCCATCTGTTACTCTGAAATTGCTGTGGCTTCAGAATTTCGTTTACCTGTACAACATATTTCAATAGTTTCAAGAAAGAGATGGGCAGTGTAGCCTTCCTCAAGTTATAGTTCCCATTTGACATTTGTTTTATAGCAAATTAATTATTACAACTGTCCATGAATTTCAATAGCATAAGGCAATGATATGTATTCGTGTTTTATCTACTAGTCCCCTGTAGGTCATTGGGGGAACTGAGTAAGTGTTCTGCTCTACAAGTTTACTGAAGGCAATTATGTCCTTCAGTAGTTTCATTTTTGCCTATGGTGTCATCATTTGCTGTCGGGTCATCCGCAAGTGACTCACAATCGAGAGAAAAGAAATCAAGGCAGACCCTGTGGGTGTTTGACAAGGATGCATACCTTCTACTTCCAGTGTGCTGGCTGGCATCCAGGATGCTTATTCCACTCAGACCCCTGATGTCAAGGAAGGCTAAAGTTAGCCTCTCTCTGTGCACATGAAGAAAATGAAGGTCTCTTTTCTCCAAAGTAGAAAATGACATTTGTGAAAAATATGTCAAGAGTTCTAAGCACATCCACAGTTTTGGTAAATTTGACGATTTCCTACAAGAAATTATGGGCTTAGCAAGGTCTCATTTACAGTTATACTCTTCTTTTTTTCCCAATCTTACTTTTTTATTATTAGTTTATTCTTGTTACATCTCAATGGTTATCCCATCCCTTGTATCCTCCCATTCTTCCCTCCCTCCCATTTTCCCCTTATTCCCCTCCCCTATGACTTTTCCTGAGGGGGACTTCCTCCCCCTGTATATGCTCATAGGGTATCAAGTATACTCTTCTTATATCAAAGAAATTCACAAAGGGAAAAAGCATGCAGGGCAATGTTAGGAGGAAACCCAATGCAAGCCTCCGAGAAGCCTTTCCTAGTCACATGAAGTATGCTTAATTCTTGCTGCCGCGAGTCACAATAACACTTGTGAAATGTCGTCTAGCAAGAATGCTCATTAGAAATTCAGCACCTAGCATACCCAAACTTTGGAATTTAGGAAGCAAAGCAGGTGTTCAACGTAAACTTTATCCTTTTCACAAACAGTTTTTTTTTTTCCAGGAAGAACTACTCAAGAAATGTTAGAAACTCTCAAAATTCAACTTTTCAAATAATAACCAAGGGCAAGTTTACAAGCAGGCCTTCCTGGTGACAGTAGTGTCAGGTCCGCTATGCGATTTTTTTTTTCTGTACAAGTCTGCCTATTGCAAAATAAAAATTTTTAAGGCACCTAGATTCTTGTTCTGGATACTTTCTTGGAAGATGTATCACCTCTCTGGGCTTTACTTACCCTACTGTATAAAATTTTAGGAATAGCAACTCACACTTTTTTTTTCCTTTTTTCTTTTTTGCAAAGAAAATGTATATACAACATTGACCACTCTGCTTCTCCCTGGCCTGGTCTCATCCTGGTCCTCTTTCCTCCTTCTTCTTCCTCCTTCCGTATTCTCTTCCCCTAGTCCTTAAAGAGGGGGAGGCCTTCTTCCTTACCAACTGACCCCAGCCTACCAAGTCTCATCAGGACTGTTTGCATCCTCTCCCTCTGTGGCATGGTAAGGTGCCCTGCCAGGGGGACATGATCAAAGTGCAGGCAACAGAGTGCTCCCTTTTCTAGGGGACCCCCCCCCTATGGAGACTGAGCTGCCCAACAGCTACATCTGAGCAGGGTGCCCAGGCCCTCTCCATGCATGGTCCTTGTTTGATGCACCATTCTCTGTTGGCCTCCTGAGCGCAGATTCATTGGCTCTGTTGGTCTTCTTATGGAGCTCCTGTCCACTGTGAGTCCTTCTATCTTCCCACTCATCCATAGCACCCACTGTGCTCTGCCCAAAGTCTGACTGTGACACCCTGCTTCTTCTTTGATCCCCTGCTGGATGGGGTCTTTCAGAGGACAAACTTAGTCATTTTTCTAAAACAGTCTTGTACGTTGGATAATATTTTAGTTTTCTTATAAGTTACAGTTGCTTTGGGTCAGATTGATAAGTTAGTTTTGCTCTACCAGGACTTCATTCAGAAACACAAGTTTCTGCTATCCAGTGCAGACTACAGTTCACCATTGTATTAGATAAACTAATTTACTCCCAGTTTCAAACCAGCAGAAAGGTAAGAGTCACCATCTAGAGAAATTAAAATGACATTTTCTTATCAAGATAATGCAAAGATTTGATGCATCACTTTTATTTGCATTAATGGCTCGAATTTAGTCATATGGAGTTTGCAGTCTAACTGAAAAATAGCATATGTATATAGGACAAATTAAATTTTCAGAGATCATTACCACTATAATGAAGTCAATAATATCTGCTTCTATAGGTTTTGGGTGGGGTGAGTACTTCAAAAGATTCCCCAAGTTTCACCTAATCTTCTCAAAACAAAATAGCTTCAATCTGAGAGAAACATCCCAACTGATATCAATTGAAAGACAATACTGACTTATAAGTGGATATTAGCCCAACATAGATGTCCTCTGAGAGACCCCACTTAGCAGGATATAAGGATAGCTACTGGGACTTACAGATGGACTCTGTGGGAAGAGCTGCTTGAGATCTGTGTGTTCCATTGAAGAGATGCAGATGAAAGGACAGCGGGGGGCAGGGGATGGGATGGGGGGTGGTCAGGAGCACCACAAAGAGACTATCAAGGCTGACGAATCTGGACCCAGGGGGACCTACAAGGACAGTGAAACAGAGGGCCTGGGCCCCTGTTTTGGTGTAGCTAATGGACAGCTCATTCTCTGAAAGGGGAAAGGGCAGGTGAAAAGGAGGACTGCCTCTGACAAGATTTCTAGTGCCCTGGATTTGATCACTTCCCCTTGTCCCTTTGGCAGAGAAATCCTGTGGGAACACAAAGGAGAAGGATGCAGAAGGTCTGGATGAGACTGGATAGGGTGTGGTCAGACAGTGGGGGAGAAGGACCCTACCTGTCAGAGGTCTAGGGGAGGGGAATAGATGTGGGTGTCAGGGTGGTGAGGGTGGGGGGACACAGGAAGACAAGAACAAGGGGATTACAATCCGTATGTAATGTGAATAAATTTTATAATTAAAAACAAAAAAGAAAGACAAACATTGAAACAATAAATTGCTGTCTAATGGATGCTTTGAGGTCTGCTGTTGTCCTTAGCACTGGATTCTAGAACTGACGACACAGTAAGTTCAAAAGGAACTTCTTCCCAGGAGGTTGGTAACACAAGTTGTCATCTATGGAGCCCAACACACAGAGCACAGATCTCAAGCATGGTGTTGTCAGTTAGGCTGCCCTGTGGATCAACTTCATCCAAGGAGACTGGTAATATAAGCTGTAGTTCGTGGAGCTCAACACATTTATCACAGATCTCAACCATGGAGCAGCAGGTAGACTGTTGTGTGAACCAACTTCATTTAAGGAGATTGTTAACACAAGTAGTCATCCAAGGAGCCCAACATGCACAGCACAGATCTCAAACATGAAACAGCAGGTAGACTGCTGTGAAGATCAGCTACAACAGGATTTATCTTTCTCATTCTGTTTGTTTTTTTTTTTTTTTTTTTTTTTTTTTTTTTTTTTTTTTTAAGTAATTGGTTCTTAACCACTGAGCCAGCTCTAAGCAGCTCAGTCTCCATAGGGGTCCCTAGTAAGGGGAGCAGGGGCTGTCCCTGCCATGGACTCTGTTGCCTGCACTTTGATCAAGTCCCCCTGCCAGGCTGCTTTACCATGCTACAGAGGAAGAGGATGCAGGCAGTCCTCATGAGACTTGATAGGCTGGAGTCAGTTGATAGGGGAAGAGGGCTCCCTCTCTCTGAGGACAAGAAGAGAGGAATTGGGGGAAGAGGGAGAGAGGGTCAGACGGAGAGGGGACAAGGAAGGAGGCTACAATTGTGATGTAAAGTGAATAAATTTTTTAAAGTTAAAAAAATAATTGGTTCACAAAGAATGCATTGCTGGGAACCTAATGAGTTATTTTTCAAATTCAGCAACATGCCTTAAAGAACATGCTGTGCAAGTACATATTTTGTGGTTAAAACCAAAAACAAATTTAGGGCACTATTTATCACTGCAAGTTCCTGGCAAAGAACTTCTACAGAAAAAATAATAATTTCCCATTTTTTTATAATCTCCACCCAAATGTGTCATTAATATAAGTCTAACTGGCAATTATTCCAATGATCCTGACAGGCAATCAAATTTCCATTAAAATACGTTGCCAAAACTTCATGAGTCTGCACAATGCTACATTTGGTTTGAGTGCTTAAGACTGTTAATCATCATAACTCTGAATTGACTGATTTAATCTGACAAAAATACTGGAGAAGAAAGTGTGTCATAAGAAAATGAAAAAGAATGAGTCGTTCTCTTACCTATGCACTTTATAATTAATTATATTTAACACACAGTAATTCTAGTCCAGTAGAATTTTAGATTGAGTCAACATTTCTCACCTCAAGCTTCCTTTCATTTTTTTAACACTTCCCACAGGCATGCTATATGCACTAAGGCTTTGCTGAGTAGTTAGCATGCTTCAGTGACTGCGCTACTCTTGAGTATATATTAACAAGAAAAAGGACTGACCCACAGATAAGGAGTCCAGTGGAAGAAATAAAAATTAGCATAAAAATACAGGCAAAACTCTGTCAAGGAAACCTAGAAATATTCAAAGGTCAATTATGTTGACTTGACTAGGCTATGGTACTAATTTTTTGGTCAATGGCTAGTCCATTTGTTACTGTGAGAGTTTCGTTTTGTTTTTGTTTTGTTTTGTTTGTATGTGTAATTAGCATCTATAGCAAATTGAGTTATATTTAAGGATATATGTGTACATACAATTACATATATGCATGCAGTAAGAATTGATGAAAAAAAGAGGATGGATGCAGAGTAGAGAGGCGGTAAATGTAAGGGTTTGGAGGGAGAAAAAGGAAAGGAAAATATTGTCATTAAAATATAATCTGTATGTCACCAAATTTTTCTATTTTAAACATTTTTATTTTCAAATATATCTGAATGAAACCTGCATAAAGTTGCTGATAAAATGCATATAAGTTTTATGACATTAAGAAAGAAGAAAATTGAATTTACCCAAAATTTGGTTGAAGAAAATTTACAGCAATTTAGTATCCAACTTGGTTTTTGCCAGGTTAAATGTCAAATAAATATTAGGTCTTCTTTTCTCATGTTGTTATATTAATTTACCAATGATATTTTCTCCCATTTTATTAATTTACCCCCCCTCACACACACACACATAGCAAGTCTAGGCTGTTATCTTGTTTTCAGTCTGCCCAGCTTTCTAAGTCACTACATCCTGTTTTGCACCATAGAGAGAGGCTACTGTTTGTCAAGGCATCTAAAGAAAGGAAGAACAACAGAAACCAAACACTAATTAAGTGCCTATCCCAAGAAAGCACGTAGTGTAAACTGTGCACATAAATTCCAAGCTAGAAAACACAGAACAACACAAAGATCTATGTGAAAAACAACCAGACGTTGTTTGCAATGAGTAAATTCCAGAATGGGCCATGATTGTTCCCTTTGTGGATTACTGTTACAGATGTCATCCGTAATTACTTTACAGTCCAATTGTCCACCACCATCACCACGGTTGCATGTGGGATGAAGGTGGGCAGTAATACTCTTCAAGAAATTAATAGCAGATTTCATACATCTCAAGCAAATGTATGACAAGAGCAATTTGCTGCTTGTCAGAGTCAAAAGCAGGGCACCATGTAAATCTTTTCAATGAAGCAAACGTGAATAATGATTACTTGGTTTTGATTTTTTTTCTGAAACTCTATATAAAACCACATGTTATTTCCTTAATGGAAAACAAGATTATTAGTGAGAATATTTTGTATGATATTAATAAGTGCTGCTGATTGATTAGGCAGATTATGTTTATTGAAAACACAATAGGATCATGAAGTTAATTACCCTTTTAAAATTAGTGTTTTATGTGACTAGACTGTTCTCTAACTGATCATAGCACTCTTTCCTGAAGTTGGAAGAACATGGTGTTTAAGGAATGAGACTGTTTCCTGCCGGGCTTGGGCATTGCTTTTTTATGGCATCCTTAGGCCTAGAGGCTTAGAACGGGCATGGTCCAACACAGAGAAAATTAAGATGGCCAGATACTTAGTCCCGGATTCTCAGCTCAGCTTTGACACTAGACACTTTATCCTAAAGAACTTCCCTTGCACTCTACTTATTTGTGGATGGCATTTTTATTAACCACTTCACACTATTCATGAAGGGATATAAGAAGTAAGATGCGAGGTAAAGATGTCTCCACGAGGATGTTGTGTGCCTGAGCCCTTAAATGGAAAACATCCAGCACAACCTAAACTGTACAGATACCCTTTATGTTGCCTAATGAAGGTAAATTGACAATCAGTGTTCTTTCAAGGTACCGTCAATATCAATTAAAACTTACCCTCTAATTATGTTAGAGGCAAACGAAGAAGCCAGACTTATGTTAGGACCTTTGAGGTTGATGTCAAGTAGCTTCATCTCTCTTCTGTATCACAACTCAGAATCCTTTCTGCTACACCAACCCACCTCTCATAGCTGTCCTCTAAGAGGTTACAGGTGGAAGCTGATCCAAACAGATGCAAAGACTCACAGCCAAATACTGGGCAAAGCATAGATAGTCTTGTAGAAGAGTGGGGGGGGGGGTGGGTAATCGATAGAAGGACCTGGAGGTGACAGTAACTCCACAAAAAGACCAACAGAGTCAACTAACAGGGACCAGACTGTCTTGTGGAGACCATGAATAAACTGGACCTAGGCCCCTACACACATGTAGCAGATGGCCAACTCAGACTTCATGTGGATCCCCTAGTAGGTGGAGCAGGAGCTGTCTCTGACAAGGACTGCATTGCCTGCTTTTTTTTACCACCCCCTGCCACCCACAGACCTGCCTCTCCAGGCCACAGGGAAAGAGGAGGTACTCAGTCCTGGGGGCTTGATGAACTTGATAGGGCTCCCCTTTTCTGAGGAATAGGGGAGGGGCATGGGGGAGGAGGGAGGCAGGGGCTATGATCGGGATGTAAAATTAATTTATTTAAAAATTCCAAGGCCACATACCAAATCATGTAACATTAAACTGGCAGTTCACACATATTTACCGAGTTTCTTCTGAAGTTACAACTCCATTAAACACTTGGGAAGTAGACAGTCAGGCAGTAGATAGACTGTTTGCACTCCACAACTGAAGATCCAATATTGTACATGTTTGTCTGTATTTTTTATATTATTGCTATAGAGTATGGACTATCTCCAGTGTAGACTATGGACTGCCTTCTTTATGTAGAGACCACATATTTAATAGCAAAGAAATTTCCCAAAGGCATACAGTTAATTAGTAACTGAGACAAAGTAGAGCAAACAGTCTAGTGTTCCAGGCTTAAATCCAAGCCTAGAATTTCAATAAGTATACAGGGAAGGTATAACAAAATTCAGAGTAAATAATCAAAAAGATCTTGATCCAAAAGAGAAGAGATATAAAGTTATTCTATAGGTGAAGTATGTAGAACCATAATTCACTGCTTTCACAAGTACGTTTGACCTTATATTAACAGGCAGCATAAGACTCTGAGATAGAATCTCACTTTCAGGGAGACCCCAATTGAGAGACTGGCTCCATGCAAAAGCAAGAGTTTTATTGATCCAGTGCTCTGGGATCCACCTCCACCCTAGGGAAAGACTGCCCCTAGCAACAGTTGTACAGAGTTTATATACCTTTAGAAGCAGACAGACTTAAGCAACAGCAATCAAATGATTTGTCATTGGTGGAGCTAGCTGACCTTTAAACCTATTGGCTATCTTATATAAGGCTATGTCTACCTTTAAACTAATTGGCTAACTCAAAACAGGTGATGCCTCTGTGTATTTTCAACTTGGGACTTTCCACCTTGGTAGGTGGACAGAAGCTGATTTGTGGTTTTTCTTGTAACTATTTTCTTGGTAGGGAGGGGCAGCTGTTATGACATGCAGCAGTGGAATTTTATAGACTTTGGCCTGCTTAGTCTAAGATAGAAGGACATTAGGCCTTGTCTGGTTTCTTCAGCAGTATCTGCAACAGACCTGCTGTCTGGACTTTTCACATGATCTATAAGACAACAGAGCAGATCACCAGAGGGTAAAACATTAGAGTCTGCAGTATCGGGACATGGCTGCCTGGCTTTATATCCTGATTTCTGAGGACACTCTTTAGCCTCTTCATACCTCAGTTCCAATTAAAATGTAGTGTTGCCTTTCTGCTTAAGGTATCAGATGGACTAGTTGATATTCTGAAATAGAAAAAAAAGTGAAGAAAAAAGTAAATAGATAAAGAACCCCATCTTGTATGGGGGTTTAAGGCATCTTTTAGCCTCCAAGAAGAGACACGGAGTGGGTAATAGCACAAACACATAGGTCTAGGGTTCATGGAAGAGTTTTTGCTGTCCAATAAATATTGTGACATCAATATCTAGACTGAATTGATATCCATAAGATTGGGTTAGATCATCAAGAAAGCAGGCTCAGATAAGGTCACCCTGACACTTTAGAAATATCATTACATCAGAGTAAGAGAAATGAGAGTGGAAGCTGTTAGACCAGCTGGAACTATATCACTATAGTTCAGGCTTCAGATTTTTCAGGAAAACAGATGTAGCCCTGGCAATACCAAAGTGTGAATCATACATAGGAATGTGATCGCAGCTAAAATACAAATATAGCAAAACTCTACGAGACCAGACCCTGTCTTTGACTCTGTGATCTGAAAGCTCAGCTGCTGGAAGGTCTTTGGAGATTATGCTACTTGTCTGTATTTGTTATGGATCTATTGCTGTTAGGAAACACCATGATCAAGGTAATGCATGAAAGACAGCATTTAATTAGAGGCTTGCGTACAAGTTCAGAGGTTTAATTCATGATCATCATTGAGGGAAGCATGGCAGCAGGCATGGTGCTGGAAGAGCAGCTCAGAGCTCTCATCTGATCTGCAAGTTACAGTCAGAGAGAGAGAGAGAGAGAGAGAGAGAGAATGAATATGATGACAGTGGGCCTGATGTGGACTTGGCAAAGCCTATCACCCAGTGACACTCTTCCTCCAACAATGCCACACCTCCTAATCCTTCCCAAACAGTTCCATTAACTTGAGACCAAGCACTCAAGTACATGAGCCTATAGTGCTCATTTTCATTCAAATTACCACATGACATTATAAGAGAAAACTTAGCCACTATCTTAAAGCAGAGTTCAGAAATTTTAGTGTTTCAAAGAAAAAATATATTTTGGTGTTGTAGACTATCATCTCCAACTCCATATTAATTTAGCCTTCACTCTGCCCCTGCTATTGCCAGCATACCCTACCTCTGTACTGAAAATCTTGTGGGGGTAACAAAAGAAGCTATATGCAAGGTTTCTGATGTTTATCTCCTTTGAGAAATTTTCTCTTTTTAATTAAGTTAGGATATATGAAAATATGATTCTCCATTTTTCATCACTCTTGTTGTTCAAGTTTATAATTGTAATTTCTAATTTCTGAACAACATTCATAATATCAAAAATCCTTTATGTATGGAGGGTAGGATTAAAAAGAGAAAGAAGGAATCAACAAATAAGGTACATAATAAACTATAGGATTCAATAGAAGAAATTGAAGCACACTGCGTTTCAAACATGAGAATATCCAAGAAGTAAATACATTTTGTCTGTCCTGTTGTCTTCTTGCTATTAGCCTCAGCTCTTGTTTCAATTGACTGTTGCTGTGCATCAATCAGCCTCCTTTACAGTTTGATGGCTTCAAACATGAGGGATGCAGAAAGATTGGTATCTAGAGGCTTGCCTTCAGATTATAAAGTATCAGGATTCTACTGGGGCATTCTGCATGTGGATGGCCAATTTCCAAAATGGCTTGTTTACTCACAAGCTGACTGTTCAGCTGAAATAGTTGGAATAGCTAATAGCCAGTTGAGTTTCTCTCATGATCTCTACCAGTAGTTAGTACTTGCTGCTGACCTGTGCTTTCCCATTCACACAACAATGTCACAGCCCAGTGCCTTACAACACAGCCATGTTTGGAGAAAAGACGTCACAGAATCAAGTTAAAAAGAACACATTAGGA
Organism: Acomys russatus; assembly: GCF_903995435.1. Taxonomy (NCBI): domain Eukaryota; kingdom Metazoa; phylum Chordata; class Mammalia; order Rodentia; family Muridae; genus Acomys; species Acomys russatus. The sequence continues at coordinate 38,944,641 of NC_067158.1, read as the reverse complement.
TGAGATAAGTTTAACTCATAACTTCTTCATAGGAGAGAGACACTAGGTGTGTTCACGTACAGAGATGCAGACTTGCGAAGAGGGAGCAAGCAGAGGAAATTGGCAAATCAACATGAGAGGCCTCAGAGTAAACCAATCCTGCTGGGACCTTGAGCTCAGAATTCTGGGCTTTAGAATTTTGAAGAAATAAATTTCTGCCGTTTAAGCCACACACTATGCTGTGTTTTAGAAAACTAATACAGCTAGGTTGAAATTGCTCACAGCATGGGGAATTCAAGTAGTTATATTTCTTACATGATAGATGGATTCTGTGTGAAAATAAATGAAAATATACCAGTGTTTATAAAGACCAGAAACTGGAGTAACTATTTCTTCTGTGTTCTGTTGACCAAAGAAGGCTTTTTGTTGTTGTTGTTATTGCTTTTCCAGACAGGGTTTTTCTGTGAAGCCTTGGCTGTCCCCAACTTGCTTTGTAAGCCGGGCTGGCTTCAAACTCACAGAGATCCTCTTTCTTCTGCCTCCCTGAGTGCTGAGATTACAGGTGTGTCAACAAACATTTATTGATCAGTGTTACAAGGGGGGCATGAAGATAAATAAATCCTGTTGGGATTTTTTTTTAACTTCATATTGATTCTTCATGAGTTCCACATCATGTAACCCAGGCCCATTCATCTTCTGGCCCCCTTGTACCTGGCCTTGCAATCCCCCCTCTGCCCTCAAAATAAAAAGCACACAAACAGACAAGAAAACAAAAAACAAACTGTCAATACAATGAATCAAACAAAACAGAAAACCTCTCGTTGTAGAAGCTGTAGTGTGTCACAGTGTGTCCCAGTGTACACCCCCTTTGTCCACATATCTTCACTTTGAAGTGTTTATTGCAAAGAGTCGTTGGTTTGATTCGAGATCTCTGGCTTCTGACACCATCAACGTTGGATCTTCTCTAGGACCTACTCTTGGTTATCCTGTTGTTGCCCTGGTCATGGAAATCCTGCGGTTTGGGAACCCTAGATCCACAGGACCGACCCTTTCAAGTACCCCAACTGTTCACACATGATGTAGGTTTTGGAGTGGGCCAAATCAAAGCCCTGGATCTGGACCATGGTGGCAGCTGTCCTGGATCTTCCTTATCCGCACTACCAGTGCCTGCTCTGAGGCAGTGCTCCAGGTAGGCCACTGCCATCTGCCGGAGACAGGGTCAGCTCTTCCACTCTCTTGTCTCTGGGCCAGCTCACCCTCAGCCATACCTCTAGAACCAGCCCACTGTGATGCCCAGTCAAAGCCCACCCTCATGAGTTCGGCCTTGGGCGAGAAGCTGGGCCAATTCTGCTGTTCTCAGAACCTGGGGCTAGCTCACCCGCACCTTCCCCATCAGGCCTGTCTCCACTGTGTTTCCCAAGTGAGGCACAGAAGGAGTTTTTTATTCAGTCTCCTCCTGTAGGGAGGGAAAAAATTGGTCAACAACATATTGGGGTTTTTTTGTTTTGTTTTGTTCTTTTAAGATAGAGTCTCACTATTTAACGCCATCTGCACTGGAACTCACTATGTAGGTTAGGATCGCCTTGTACTCAGAGATCTGCCTCCCTCTGTCTCTCAAGCACTGGAAATAAAGGCATGCACTGCCACACTTGGCAAAAGCTGCCATCATTAGCGAGTATCTCTAGTGCAAACACTAGCCAAGGGACACACACTTCTCTCCAGCTCCTGGCATTGCTATGAATATCAGTCTGTCCTCACGTTGGTGATGATCATCCTATCTCTGCCTTCTCAGCACAGGAAGTATAAGGATGTGTCTGTCAGTGGATGCTTCAAAATCGATTGATTTTTTTAAATTAATTAATGGCATTGCCTTTAAGAAAATTTTGATCTTTTGTGTGTGTTCTGAATTTTATTTGTGCGGGTTTCTGATATATTTTTAATGTAGTAGACGGTGCTAAAGGAGTGTTTTGTCTAGGTTATAATCCGCTTAAGTTCTTTGCACTGCATGGAATTCACTTTTAGAATTTAATTAATTTTATGTGGCCCTCTTCTTTAAACTTAAAGTATATTTCTACTGAGACTACTTTATATAGCATTCAGATTGCCTAATGGATCTTTTGGTTATTTTCTGTCATATATTAAATTATTGCCATTTTAATTTTTGTTGATAATAAAAACAATCCTAGTTTTAAAAGAGTCGTCAATCAGTTCCATTCACTGCTAGACTTTGTTTTCTACTTCATTGGGACACTAATGCCATAAGCCATTTTTCAATTACAAATTCTATCAGTGCAAGAATCTACTTCCTTTTTTCTCGTCCTCATAGCTACTGTTCGCTCCCTTCCCCTCTCCTTCCCTCTCCTCCCTCTCCTTCCCTCTCCTTCCCTCTCCTCCCCTCTCCTTCCCTCTCCTTCCCTCTCCTCCCCTCTCCTCCCCCTCCTCCCTCTCCTCCTCTCTCCTCCCCTCTCCTTCCTCTCCTTCCCTCTCCTCCCCTCTCCTCCCCTCCCCTCTCCTCCGCTTTCCTCCCCTCTCCTCCCTCTCCTCCCCTCTCCTCTCTTTTCTGTTCTCCTCTCCACTCTTTACTTTAAGTTCTATCTCGACATATAAAAAGGTAAATGTCTTTTTCTCTTAGACCCTGAGTATGTACCAATCTTGGCCCAATTTCCCCCATCCCCAATTCTCTTAACATAATCTCAATTTTCTTATCAAAATGTTTATGGAAGTAGGACTTATTCTCCTTATTTTATATCCTTTCCTAGGACTCAGATTTTCCCTCTATACAAATTGCCTTTTATCTCTAACACTCCACTAGAACTACTATTAATAAGTTATATACATATATTTTTTAGCAAAGTAGGAAAAGATGGTTGAACAGAATGATTTAGATGGGATTTTAGTATCTATCTCATTGGACATTTTGCCACATAGAATAGGTATCCCTCCCTCGCAGAATCACCTCTGCTTTCTTTGTGTCTATGTTGTTCCTCCTGACTCACTAATCAGGAGGGTTGGTCCATCTGAAGGTCTCCTTCCCTACACATGTCCCTTAGTGCTCAGGGTCCGTACAATGGACACCATGCAACATGCTCCCAAGCTATGCTGTACACTATCAGGGATACCCTATATACTCTGTGAATCCTGGGAACACCAACCCACTGTAAGGCTACATCTAAAAAATAATAGTGTTCCTTCAATTCACATGGTTGGTTTTGTGACTGTTCTGGCAGATTCAGTTGCTCCTATAGTTATCACCTATGGCACCATCTCCTCTCCTGAACCCTTGAAGGAGTCATTAAATGGACAAAAATGTAACAGAAAGTATCTGATTACATGGAAAATACATTTTGTTTGAACTTTAAAACCAATGATAATTATAATCTTCGCACATACTTAAATTTCTGAAAATATTTGGCATTAGGCTGATGGATATAAAGAAGTCCTTAAGTAGTTTTAATTAACAAGGTCAGGGAAAAATGATAAAATGGCCTACTGTCATAGATAACTGCAAGATGATAGTAAAGTAATCATTCAGGGAAAAGAGAATTAAGTTTTCTGGGCAGGGCAAAGGGCATAAAACAGAATCTAGGGGAGTGATTATTGAATTGGAGCATAGAAGATCAGAAAACAGACCTCAGTAGGCAGGGCATATTATAGCCATTGTGATAACCCACATCCAATGGAAAAACATACCACTCTTGGAAAAAAAAAAAGATTAAAGATGCTTAAAGAGTGAACCTTGTAAAAATCCTGCATATATAATGAAATTATCAAAAATTGTATTTTTTATCAGTAGACTCCTGCTTGGGGGAACATGCATGGGGATCAGGACACTGGTAGGTGCTCCATGCTTCAGGGGATGGCCCCTCTCCCATCCTTTTATGGGCAACACTAAATGGATTTAGTGTATCTTTTCTTTTTGAACAGAAGGCTTGAAGTTTAGAAGTGTGGCGAGTGGAAGGCAGGACATATGTGGAGTGGATCATGCTTCACTGTCTATCTCCTTATATAAACATGAAATTCTCAGAGAATAAAAATATAAACAAAATTTCTATAACTAAAGTAGACATATAAACTCTACAATGTTTTTACTTTTAAATTTTTTGAAATTATGATATGGTTACATTATTTTTCCTTTCCTTTTCCTCCATTCAAACTCTCCCATGTACCCCTCAGCGCTCTCTTTAAAATTCATGGTCTCTTTTTTTAAGTCATTGTTACATAAATGTTTGGGGTGTGTGTGGTGTGTATGTGTGTATGTGTGTGTGTGTGTGTGTTCATAAATACATTGGTGCAACCTTCTATGTTTGTATAATATTACTTGTATGTATGTTTTCAGCCTCTGTTGATCTCCCTTCCTCTCAGAGATTTACTTTCCTTTTGTAACAGTATTTTCTCAGCAGAAAGTGTGACGAACTAATGCTACTTGCTAATGTTTGGCATGAATAAAATAGTTCTTTTCCTTCTCCATTAAAATTCCTTTGAATTCTTCTAAGTTAAAACGTTCTACAGAATTGGTCTGAACATCAAAGTATCATTTTTTAAATTTCTGCATAGAAGTATTTCTACAGTCAGGTTTCTATGTCCTCCAGGCACATATTCAGTTTACTAAGAAATAAAATAAAGGCTAACTAAGCCTAAATAGTGAATCCTTGATTTTAATAAAGATGTAATTTTAAAAGTACTGAGTCTACCGGTGGTTATCAAAGACTAAAATATGTCAGTAGAGAAAGATATGGGATGTCTGCTTAAATTATTTACAATTACTGTTAGATAAGAAAAATGTAGTTTTAGAGACCTATGATACATCCAAATGACTATTATTAATGGTGCTATATACTGTTCCTAAAAAAATTAAAGAGAAGCAGGGCATAGTGGTAAGCACCTATAATCCTAGCACATGGGAGGCTGAAGCTCAGCTTGTTTGTTTTGATTTAAATTGAATTTAGAGCCATCCTGTGTTACAACGTGAGACCATTTCAAATTACTAGACAATAAAATGAGCAGTAGATATAATGAGGGCTCCCCACAAAATTCACAACTGCATGTGGCACTGCACATGTTAATTATATGAAATTAAGTATCCTACAACATATTTGAATTCAAAACTTACATTACAGAAAATAAAATTATACTATCTACACATTTTTTTTAAATGTGCCCCATATTTGACCATGTGACCTGGATGGGGAGGCCTGGTGGCACTCAGAGGAAGGATAGCAGGTTACCAAGAAGAGACTTGATACCCTATGAGCATATACAGGGGAAGGAGGTCCCCTTCAGTCACTGTCATAGGGGAGGGGAATAAGGGGAAAATGGGAGGGAGGGAGGAATGGGAGGACACAAGGGATGGGATAACAATTGAGATGTAATATGAATAAATTAATAAAATATATTAAAAATAATAAACAAATAAACAAACAATGAACTTTTTGTTGATGCCAACCTATAAAATGTCCCAAAAGTTTTGTAAAGTTTTCATGCCCCTTTCACTATCACCTAAAATTTTCAAATAAAAATATCTCTAGTTACTTTGAAGAGACAAAGTTGGCCCTACCTTACTGAGCTAATAAATCCTCAATATGAGAGAATTGCTACAGGGTCTTCAGCTCCGCATTTGGGGACCAGTCATTCTTTCTTGAACGTATTTTCTCAGCTCATGTGCAGGAAGACCATAATAACAGTGAATTAGACCTTGTAGCCAGACACCCACAGGGGATGACAAAATTTGATTTCACATCCCCTGACAACTCGAGGGACTTTCATTCTGTCCCCAAGCTACTCCTTCAGAGCTTGTGTGTGTGTGTGTGTAACTGTCCCTGGCGACAAGCTCTCTTGTCAGCCACAGTTCTGAAGATAAGGCAGTTACTCCCCAAAGCATTCTTTCTACCTTCCTGGAAAGGAGACAGTGAAATTTCAATTTCAAGGTACCTTGGGAAAGGTTCCAGCTTCTCCTGTCTCCTGACAGTGGTTCTAAGGCTGTTCCCAGAACCAACCTTTCCACAGCTGTCAGAACAATGTGGGTTTGGAGACATGAGCTGGAAAGTTATTTGACTTTCAAATCATCCTTTGTGTCTAACTACTAAAATGTAGAAAGTAACAAGTAACTTAAGATAGTTCTGTGCTTTTGAGAGGAGAATGTCTCTCTATCCCAAAGTTAATCTTTTTTTAATCCTCTATTCAATAAGGACAAGTGTGTTCCAATGAGCCCTGCCACTACTTCATACATCAGCTGATCGATATTTTGCTGATTAGACCTTGAAGTTTTCAAACTTGAGGAGTTGACAAAGTGGATAAGAGCACATGCTCAGCAAGCTTGAGAACTAGGATCCAAATGCCCAGCATCCAAGTAGTCAAGCTAAGCTTGGCTGCATAAGCCTATAGCCCACCACTGTGAGCCAGAGATACATGAATTTCCAATAACTCACTGGCCAGCCAACCTAGCCAAGTAGGTGAGCTTCTAGTTCAGTGAAAGATCCTGTCTTGTGGCATTAAGGATGTTTGCAGGACTGAGTAGCAGCTGAGCTAAAGACCTCCTGGCTTTGGAATGGAGTTTCTCTATGTAGTTCGTGGCAGCCAGTGGGCCCAAGGGTTCTTTTGTGACTTAGGCCACTGAATTTCTGTGCCAGACTTCTGCTGGATCTCCTGTGAAGCTCTACAGACCCAAAGGCTGCTACAATTCATTTTCTTTATGGTATCAAGAGTGGCTTATATTATGTAAGCAAAACATAGCTGACTGGTGCCTGTAATCATTTTTACGGTAATTCTTTAAATGTCAAGGCATTAGTGCGTGTATCACAGCTATGATGGTTCATCTGGATCATCAGCTCGACGAGATTGAGAAGTTCCTCGGAGACCAGTAAAACGCACTTCTAATGTGACCTAGAGGACGTTTTCAGAGTTTGGTTTAAGTGCAGAGGACTACTGTGAATGTTTACAGAGCCATCCAATAGGGTGGGGACCCAAGAGGGATTAAACAGAGAGCAGAAAGAAGCCTTTATTCCAGTTATATGTTCTAGGCTTCCTGACTACCATGAAGGGATAAGTTTGCTATGCCATCCCTTTCCCATGATCCTCTGGATCACCACAAGCAATGAGACAATAAGCAAAGATGAACATAGCCCTCTCCAAGCATGTGCCAAAGTAATCTCTTCTTCATATTGTTTTTCCAATTTACAGTTTGTTTTTTGTATTGGAAAATCATTGTAAGTCAAGGAACACTTGAATACATGTTTAACATCCAAGAGCCTTCCTAAGTGCACCAATGCTTGCCTTTATTTTTTAATTTTATTTTATTTTCATGTAAATGATATCATTTGAATTTTTAATTTCTTTTTATAATTTTACATTTGCATGTTGCATTTATATCATTCTTTCCCCATTTTTTCCTGAAGCACTTCCCGTGTCCTTCCAATTTCTTCTCAAATTCACAAACTTTTTTCTTTTTAAAAAAAAAATATATATATGCATATATGTGACACTAATAACTAAAAAAGCTAATGAGTTTTCATGAGTGTGGCTTCCTTGTCTTACATAGAAGACCCTATATTATAGGAGTGCCGGGTCCTCTGGCTCTTAAAATCTTTATGACCCCTCTTCCACAATATTCCCCTGAGCCTTAGATGTAGGGGTTATGTTGTGGATATATCAGTTATCACTCTATTATCAGTTACCAGCCTTTCACAATGCCAGTGTTACATATGAAGGCATGGCCACATTGAGGCTTTTTACATGGATGCAGGCAATGCTCGCACAGCAAGTGCCCCTACCCAATGAGCAATCTCCTTGACCCTATTCACACCTAATATTGACTCGAGCCCTTTACTAAGCATTCACCTTGCCACTCGCATTAATTGACGTGACCCTTTCTCTTGCACTTGGCTCTGTATTTCATTGTCCACCAAAAAAAAGTGAAACAATTCTCCTGACAGATTTTTCTCTTCTTTTACCTTTTACAGAAGCGAAGAAATGTTAGAAGGCCCTCTGGTCACATTCGCTTCCTCTATATTTTGATTGTGTCTTTATTATAGTCGCCTTCCTTTGTTTTAGTCTGTTAGCTTATAAATGCTTTCAATGTCTCAAGAGTACCCCCTAATATTTCTACACAGCCCAATCCCACAAGGATCCCAGATGTGCTTTGATTTCTCCCTAGCAGATTACTTCCTTTATACATTAATGAAAAGCTGAATATGTTTTTCCATAACATCCCTTGCATGTACATACTTATGAATGAAATACCTATGAATGAAATATCAGAAAATACAAATGGAAGTGGTTAAAAACAGTAAAAAAAAAAAAAAAGCATGTCTATCTTCAAACAGGAAAGAAGTTGGAGATAAGCCATTGCAGAGGTGTTTATTCTCATATTTCCTATTACCCTCCAACTAACCACTATGAAACTTGCAGGTCATGGCTACCAGATGTTGTCCTAATCCCAAACATCCTGCATTTATTTAAAGTACCAAGTTTAAGAGTACATTTGTTTAACATGGAACAAGATAATCCCAGATGGATGAGCCATCAGCAGAGATTTACTAAGTGAACGTTTGACCCAAACTCTGTCTACTTTCCACCCACAAATTAATCTCTCATAGTGAAAGGAACAGGCATGCTGATTCAGTCAATCTTGGTTTATCCTCTGTGACTTGGGAAGGAAGCGTTTTCCCCTTTGGGCATCCTTCTCCATAAGCAGAATGTGTAAACTCAGCTCTCACGCCCTAAGCAAGGGATATAGAACGGCTACTGGGTGAAAAGACTATATTGTTTCATTTATTTCAATCATTTTTTTATCCTCCTGTTCCTAATTCCCTGCCTCTAAAATGTCATGTTTAGTACTGTTTAGTGCTCCAGCCTCCTCCTTTTCCAGGCTAGTGTCTAGCTCACCAGCACTCTTGGTGCCACTTGTACTGTCTTTTTCTCTGCCCCCTCAGAGATCAGATTCTCTTTTCCCATGTCTTTCAAATGGATTAAATTCTTTCCTATACACACATACACACAAATTCACCACAAGAAAACCAAATTCAAACAGAGACAGGACTTTCCTTGCCCTTATGAAATATTCAAACTGTTATCTGACTTCTGTCTTTTGTTTCTAATGTCATCTCAGGTTTTCATGGCCCAATCCCACAAGTCTCCAGTTTGGATTCAGGCGCCAACCAAAGAAGTGAAAGCAACATATTAATTTTCTTTTTAGCTTAGTGGTTTTTCTTCCAAGCTCTGTCTTTTCCTGTAATTATTCTTGATCTTGGGCCCCTATTCCTCTGCAAACTCACATCTATTCACCCCTCGCCTCGTAATGGCCACTTCTCTTCATCCTCCATCTTTGGATCATGTGTATGGATATTCTTTTACTACATTGTGAGTTATTTTGGGAGACAAGCCATATGTGTATCATCACTTTTTCCTACCCACCATAAGGTATAGAATTGCATTTTAAGCCTTCACCCATTTCAAAACTCAACTTGACCTCCATGTCTCCTTTCTCTTTAGTCTCTGAAGTAGCTTGTAACCAGTCAGCTTTCTACAAGTAAAGTCTGACAGCATTTGTTCCTCATTTAAAAACATAAGTTCCTTAATATTCTATTGAGAGTTCCTCACATAATGACTTGAAACAATTTTGTAATGTATCTCCCCTCAACACATAGATGCCCACATAAACACAGTCACACCAACTGCATTGACACTCAAGCTTAAACTGAAATTCCTAGGTTTCATGTAATATCAACTTAACCAGAGCCACTAAAATTAGCCTGAGCTGGTTATGTATATTCTCAGCATGCTTCTAGAATATACAGTGACTGGTAAAGCCATGAATCTATATCATTCTTACCAAATAAAAGCTAATTCAAATAAATATGACCACTCCCCTGATGAGGAGGCCCAGTGGCACTCAGAGTAAGGATAACAGGCTATCAAGAAGAGATTTGATACCCTATGATTATATAGAGGGGGAGGAAGTCCCCCTCAGTCACAGACACAGGGGAGGGGAATAGGATGAAAGCAGGAGGGAGGAACAGGAGGATACAAGGGATGGGATAACAATTGAGATGCCATATGAATAAATTATTAAAAAATAAATAGGAGTTCTACTCCTTTAATTAAATCACTCGTATCTATCTAATAATTGTTTATTTTCATTCATTGACATAGGACAGGGAGGCTATATAATCAGGTTAAGAACTGAACTCAGCATAAGTAAAGTGGGGTTCTATTAGCTCCTTAGCTCACCTAGAAGAGGAGCACTGCCCTGTCATTCCTTTGACTATCATGAATTTTCCAGATGGCATTATCAGCAGTATGGGTTCCAGGTGGATACCTGGCATACTCTGTACTTGCCATGAGTTCATTTTGTTCACATACCTACATCCATCAGTTATCCGCAGTGACATGCAATGTCCCATTTCTTAGAAGAATCAGTGCTTTGAAACTTAACAATCACACAGGTGCATTTCATGAAACCATTCCAGAGGTCGAGGTAAAAATCTCGTTCAGAAGAGTTAAGTACTTTGTAAAAGATAAGAGATATTTACTGACTGAATTTTTATTTTAAAAATTACCATCTCTATGGCAAAAGAAAATTGATTCATTCTTGTTCATTTTCCTCTTCAAGTTCAAATGCATTCATGCACGTAGAGTCCACAGGTGTAAAATAAACATGATTGGATCCACACATGTGTGATCACATGGAATAGTGAATCAGAATATCCACAGCCCCTGGAGGAGTTGGGAAGATGGTCAGAATCCCAGATTGAAGTATCTTTTCCGGTGTGTAGGACCTAACTTTTGTCTCTGTTGGTCTACGTCTTCATCTCTTTGTTTCTCCTTCTCTCTTGGTACCTCTCTTGCCCCATCCTTTTCCTTTCATTCTTCCTTATGCTGTTCTCTTCCCAACCCCTCACCCTACACTTCCACTGCCCTATCTCTTCCTTGAGGTTTGGCCCATGGACACAGACAAATAAGCCCATCAAATCACAATGACATTGAGATTGTCTCTGACCTGAGGTCACAGAGAAGACTTAAAATGAAAACAGAAATCAAATCAGATCTATAAAGAGATGCCAAAGGGTGCAATAAAACAAAAAAGAAGAGAGAAATCTCATTTTATCCACAAAATGACTTTCAGTTTCAACAGTGTTTTGCTTTTGTGGTCTTTCTCCCCCAGTGACAGAAACCATGAGGAAAATGAAACACAGGTGATGAACTGCCTCTGCCAGGAGCTAGAGGGAAGCTAAGTGGCCCCAGTTGCCAAGTTGCTGCATTTGCTATGCTCCTCTATGGACTCACTGTGGTCCAAGTGAGTCATGTTGAGTGCACACCAGTTCATGTACCAACCTACACTGCTGGGAAAAGCGGTGTTCTCTGATTGCTTCTGCATGGCTGGCCTATGCAGAACACCTGTCAGCACCACAGCAGCCAGAGCCTCTCCAGGTCTGATTTAAGAGTGAAGACTGCACTCCAGCATGCTGCAGAGTAGGAGGGTTAAAAACAATGTAAATGCAGAACAACTCCTGAGATGAACCACCACCTCTTGCCCCGCCCCCCAGCCACCACCCCTGTGGAGAAAGCCCAACTTGGCATGCCTTCATGCTTTCAAATGTCTGATGAAATAAGCACCATACAAAATTGCAAGAGAACACACTTATCACCTATGCCTGATAACAGGAAAGCAGGATATCACCTCCTCTTACTGTCAATCATTATGACTGAAGCTTATCCTGATATGCAATTGGCAGCTAGAGAAGACAGAATTTATACATCGAGATCGGAGGGGATTCATTTCATTTATGCCAGAAAGCAAGGCAAAAGAGTGAATGAAGGAAGGGAAGGGTGACAGGAGGGAAGAGGGGAGGAGAGGGGAGAGGAGAGGAGGGGAGGGAATGGGAGGGGACAGGAGGGGAAGGGAGGGAAGGGAAGGGAAGAGTGGATGAATGTGAGGATTTGGGAGGAGTTGGAAAGGATGGGGAGGGGACTACAAGGGAGAGCAGAGGAGGAGACAGAAGGGAAGGAGAGAGGAGATGATGAGGAGAGGTGAGGAGAAGACAGGAGAGGGAATCCAGGCTCTAGCTCTTGAATTTCCTCATACTAATAAAATTTCTCAGTTCTAACTATAACAGTAGATCCTTGACAACTAATACTCTATTATCACCTTGCATGGATTCAGAAGCACTTCTCTGAGTCTATTTGTGAGGATGTTTCCAGAGAGAATTAAGGAGGATAGAAAGATCACTTCTGAATGTGGGCAACACAACCCATAGGCTGTTTCTAGAATGAATGAAAGCAGTAAAATTGCCCCCCACCACATACACACACACTTACACTCACCAGAAGAGATGAGCATTGTCTCCTTCTGCTTCTAAGCTGCCCTGGATGAGGCTGCTCTGCTCCTCCTCAGCACTTCAGACTGAACTCTTCACCCAAAGCATAGCTGGCCTCATTTCAAGATGTTTGTGGCAGGCATTGTGTTAGAGAGAGAAAGCTAACTTGGGCTCTCGGTGCCCAATAATTGCAGAATATGGATGGATGCTGGCATTGGAGTTGTCAGGCAAGTAAATCAGTATCTTTTCCACCATAAACAGTGTCAATAACAATATCACACACAAGCTGTTGTAGGTCTACCATTGCACACAGCGTACAAGGTCTGGTTTAACAGATGTGTCTTCATCCCGTTCACAAGGTGCTGTAAATAAGAAAACACACACACACACACACACACACACACACACACACACACACACACACACAGTAGCGTTATACAGACTGAGATGGCTATATTTAAGAATGTGAATATATATATATATATATATATATACGTACATATGCATATATAAATGTAAACACAAATAGAAACAAAGAGACCATGACTTTGAAAATTTCAAGGAAATTTTTGTGTTGGGTCAGGGGAGGCACTAGAGAGAAAAATATCAAAAAGAAAAAATGTCAGTTCCTTGCCCTAAAACACTCACCACTTCTGCTGTGGCTGAGAGGTGACATGTCAGAAACCAGGTGTGGTAAATAAATAATTGACAGTTGATTTAGAAATCTAACCTGAATAGAACTTCTGGAAGAATGTTTTACAGGCAGAGTTAGAGGTGTACTTTGAAATGGTGACCCTCTTCATCTAGTTCACTTTAATTAATTTATTTGGTACATGCTTGTGAGTATAATTACATAAGCCTAAATAACTACCTTCTTTTACAAGAGGAAGATTAGTGAATTTATAAAGCATCCTTTTGAAAAAAAATAACTGCATCTAGTTGCTAACTATATTATACCAGAAATGTCACCTTATTGGCTACTGATGTCATTTCATTGCTGGTTTGCCATCCCTGGTGTGTCTACTGTTTTGTATTAAAATTGTGTGAGCAGAAGCATGGCCTCCAGTAGTAGAGGCACCACCTTCTTTCTATTAAGTGTTTTCCTTCACATGTTTGGTCTTGCCTGCAAGACTTTGCATTGTCACATGCCTTATTACACGCTGTCCTGCCCACTGAGAGCATAAGATGGGTGTGAACTCAGCTGGCAGCAGAGGACTTTCAGGTGCACAGCTAAATATCATCCTTAAAAGAATGGAAAAGGGCACCCATCTCTCCATGCAGGGTCTACACAGTAGCTTTGCCTCAAGCCAGATCCGCAGAAAGCCAAATAGCTGATCTGTACTCCAGGTTTCTGGGAATGTTGTAGTTGGAACTGTATGTAATATGACATCATCGGAACACATTTGGGATTGTTACATAGTCTGTCCCTAAGAAACCTGCTGTTATACCTGTGGCATGTATTCCAATTGGAAACTCACTCCTTTCCTCGCTCTCCTCATTTACTGATGTTGGGAGTGATTTCATCAGGCTTTATTACCAGGAATGGCTGCGCCTCTCTTAAGTAATGACTGTGTTTTATATCACAGATTTTGGGCAATGACTGGTTAGCCATATTTTCTAGCAGATATAAATGTGTTTTCTTTCTCCAACTTCTAAAAATGTGGTCTTATGCATCCTAAAACCTTCTAAATTATACTTTCAAACTTGTATTTTCATATAAAACATATGTAGCGATATTCCAGGACAGAGATCAGTAAAAGCACTTCAGAGTAAATGTCTTAGACTGCATGGGCTACATGTGTTGCTGTTGCCCCATCTCTATTTTATCAAATTTCAAGACTCAATATTATAGAAACCACTCTTGACTCATGGGCTTTATAATTAACTGTAGGCTTGCTTTAGCTTACTATTACTTGCCAACAATACTGAAAACTGTTGTGTGCTCATGGTAACATCATTGTTGTGTTAATGTTTGAATTATTGCCCCCCAAATTCTCTTTAGATTGGCATGAGCTAATGACTAAACAAAGACTAACATTAATTGTGAATGACATGTATGCTCTGAATGAACTTGAAATGCTCTGAAGGACATTATGCAAGTCAAGGTCTCACAGTGTTTTAAAAAAAAAAATATGATAAGAAATTGACTAAGGCCACAGGCCCACATGATGACAGAACCATGCAAATTCATAGGCATGCAGATCTCTTCTTCCTGGGGTGGAATTCTGTTTATGTTCATACTGTGAAGGGCAACTTCATTACAGAAAAGCAGAATCTCTCATCATGCTGAATATATGCACTAGTTTGATACCAATCAGTTTTGGGGGGGGGTTTCTAATAAAAAATTGTATTTACTTAGAAGCATTCAGAATATCAGTAAAAGAGCCGCATTTTTTTTTTCAATTACAGAATGGTATTCAGTTAACAGAACAACAATTTTCTTCATATAAGCAGCATCAAGGACAACTGAAGATGGAAAAAAACAAAAACAAAAACAAAAAAAGAAAAATAATAAAGAAAAAGAAAAAAGGAATAAACAAAGTCCACCATCCCCATATATAACTAATTTGTGTTGTCCGTCAGCAAGAACCTGCTTTAAATTTCCATGCCAACTTACAACCCCCAGACTGTACAAGGCAAGGTCACTGGCCGTTGAAAATACCACCAGGACAGGGCTAGCTAAAGACACATTCAGTAGTGTGTTAACTATACCAAAAAAAAGAAAAGACACAGTACAGTTTTAAAACAAATCTTACACAGCCTTACATTTCAATTTTTTTCTTTAAAAGGAGTAAGTTGTGTACAGGGGGGGTTAAATGCTTTATAGACAAGGAAAAAGCTCTGCAAGAACCAACATTTTCATGATAATCATCTTCTTCCTCTTCTTCATCCTCCTCCTCATCTTCCTCTTCCTTCTTTTTCTTGCTCCTTTTAGCCTTGACCACCCCCCTTTATCAATGCACCAGGCTTTCCTTTAGCTCTGTAGGCAGGAAAATCCTTTTTGTACTTCTTCAGCTTGGCAGCCTCCTTCTCATAGGGCTGCTTGTCATCCGCAGCGGTGTTGTTCCACACCTCTCCTAGTTTCTTTGCAACATAGCCAATGGATAAGGCTGGGTGTTCTCCCTTGAGGCAGTACTCAGAACACAACAAGAAGGCCTAAGGAGGCCTCTTGGGTGCAAAGAGATCCTTGAACTTCTTTTTGGTCTTCCCTTTGAGGGGGATGTAGGTTTTCATTTTTCTTTCACAGCGAGGCTTGTCAGCTTTTGCCATGTCTTCAAATTTCCCCCTTTCTTTAGCAGACATGGTCTTCCACCTATCTGAGCACTTCTTGGAGGACTCTGAGATGTTGACAGAAGCATCTGGGTGCTTCTTCTTGTGCTCCTCCTGGCAGGTTTGCACAGAGAATGCATATGAAGACATTTTGCCTCTCGGCTTCTTAGGCTCTCCTTTGCCCATGTTTAGTTGATTTTCTTCCCCTGGTGCCTGTCCAGCTAGTGCTTGCCCAGGGGCTGTCTCTATGGAGCTCAATGGACTGCAATGGCTGTGAGAGAGGGAGCCAGATGCCCCCAATCATTCTTTTAGTTTTACTCCTATATAACTTGGTACTGTGGCTTGGTCTTGTGTTCAAGGAAGAACATGGCAGAGACCATAAGCAAGATCCTTAGTTCAAAACCCACTTCTACCCTTTATTATCTTGCTGCTGTTGCTTCAGTGACTGAAGTAAGACTTAAATACTTAAATAAGTAATGTTGAATATAGTATGAAAACACAAGTATGGGTGATCAAGGGAAAATCATACATCTAAAATCTTCCAATATGTTTTTTAAAGTTGAGCATAACAATAGTAGTTATTCAGATGTTGATTTTAATGGGACTTGGGGTGTGGCTCAGTAGTGAAGTGCTTGCCACTCCTGTTAAGCCCTTGTTTTATTCACAAGCAGCTCTCTATGAAATGATCCCCATTTTATCTTCCTCTTTCAATTTTTATCTCCAGCCTCATTGCTAGTAACTTAGGTACTTTCTCCCTTTAATGCTCTTTTCCCTTACTTATTCATGTAACCAAGTACCATGTGACAAATGTATACTAAATTGTAAAATTATTTTAAGTAGCCAAAATAAAACATGATTTATAACAATAGATGGGCAGTAAATGTGATAGGGCCACGCACCTGAGCCCTAGGGATTCTGACTTACACATGTGGTGTTAGAGGTTGCGTGTTTGTATGTCTAGTTTTTCATGTGTGTGGATGCAGTTGGTACAGTACATACAGTCCGAAAAGTATTGGGTTGGAACAGTGAGAAGAAAGATGAGAAAAAGAAACAAACATTTTGCTGTCACATAGAAGAAGCAATAAGGTATGAAGATGAATGCTGAATTAGGGGCTAACTCCTGCATTCTGAGTTTGATTAACAAATGAGGCTGATAGACTAAGAGCCATTTGCTAAAGACCAGACACTGGCATGATGGTAGTGATAGTGCGGGGTTATGAAGAACTCAAAAGCATTTTAGATAAGCAGTGACATATAGGTTAGCAATAAAGTTTATAGTCATTGTGAGTCAGATCACCAATAGAATAGAAATTTTATAGGTAATAAGATAAGCATCAAATTGGCGTGGGGGTAGGTGACGGGGTCCAATTTGATCCATATCTTATTACCTATAAAATTTCTATCCTATTGGTGATCTGACTCACAATGGACTATAAACTATTGTTAACCTACATGTCACTGCTTATCTAAAATGCTTTTGATAAGCCTAAATGTCCCTCAGTTGAAGTATGGATAAAGAAAGTGTGGTACATTTATACTAGGGAATACTACTCAGCTATAAAAAATAAGGACATCCCAAAATTTGTGAATAAATGGATGGAACTAGAAACAATCATACTGAGTGAGTTAGCCCAGAAGCAGAAAGACTCACATGGTATATACTCACTTATAATTGGGCACTAGCTCAAGAGGCATGTCTCATGAAAGTCTTCACTTATCAGGAGATTGGATAGATGTGAGGACATCCTACTGGGACTCTAGGTAAGAGAAATATAGGCAATGGGGAAATAGAAGCATCCAGAGGATCTTAGAAACCTACAAGAAGAACATCATAATGGATGGATTACGGCCCAAGGGTATCTGTGTAAACTATTGCACTAACCAAGGACATTACAAGTAGTAAGCATCGAAACCCAAACTCTGATCTAGCTAATGGGCAGGACATTCTCTACAGTTATGTGGAGAACAAGGACTAACTCTGACATGAACTCTGGTGCCCCATATTTGACGACCTCCCCTTGGTGGGGAGCCCTGGTGGCACTCAAAGAAAGAATAGACAGGCTATGAAGATGAAACTTGATAGCCTGTGACCATAAAGTGGGGGAGGAGATCCCCTTGGTCATGAACCTAGGGGAGGGGAGTAGAGTGCGGGTGGGAGGGAGGGAGGGAGAGAGGGAGGGGAGGATAAAAGAGATGGGATAACAATCAAGTTGTAATCTGAATAAATTTTAAAAAAAGATATGGATCAGATAAAATGAAAGTTCAGAATAGAAAAAAAGCAATACTGATAAGCAATTATAGTAAAATAATTCTATTGGTTGCTTACAATTGTATTCAGAAAGAACAGTGGATGGCCTCCATTCTTTGCATGTAGTAGAGAGACTAGACTTAATGTGACTACAAAGTCAATTGGCTAATGAATTCATTCTACCATGCCATGGAAGAAAGAATTCTCACACTGGACTCTCCTATCATAAATTGATCTTTCTGAAGTCACCGTTTGATATACCTAGGCACATTTGGTGACCATGATAGAAGACCCATGGTTCAAAACCAATAAATCATTTTGTTTTCTCTTTGTGGTTTGTGAAATATATTTTATGATTTTTCTTCTATGTACCCCTGCAATAGCCTCTCTAACAGACAGAAAATGTTATTACTTCCCTCCATTGAATGTGCAGAATACAGATGTAGACAAAATCAGAAAATAGCCTTTGAGAAAAACTCAGTGACACTCGAGCCCTTTCCAGCTTGTAGCACAGAAATTGAATTTTTATATTTATTGTAAAAGTTGGAAACGGGAAATATTATTATACAACCAAAGGTCAGCTAGGGCTAGAGGGCTTGTCCTCAGGTCTTCAGTATCAGAGCAACAGAGGTCATCTCATGACTTAAAGGAAATGGAAAATATGAGGCTGCTGTTTATTTGAAAATGTAGCATTACCCAATGTACGAGGTTCTTGGAGTACAGATGTTATTATAAAAGGTATTTATTGAGAAATTCAATATTCACATAGCCAACTGATGACGCAATATAGGTTGTGGTCATACATCAATATCCACTGTACATGCTTTGTGTAGTTTATATTCTGTTAAAATTATTTCTATTGGGGATCCTAAAATATTTGAGAATGTATTTCTTGTTTACTCTGCTACCTAAAATCTTCCATATACAGATTGTTGTTTTAATTAACGGTACTAGCAAAAAGAAATTAAAAATGTATTATCTGTCTTTATACTCCAGTGTTCAGTACTCAGCACAAAGACCAAAATGTTGCACACTTAATTTGCTCACCCACAATCCCTGTGAAGTAGTTTGACCCCAAAATCGCCGGTGACACATACAAGCAAACAATTACTTCAAGCTGTGAAACTTCTGAGTTGGAATGAGTATTAAATTAACAAATATACCAAAATTGGAGTTTCATTATTTTGAACAGGGTGTATGTTATGAATACTAAATTGATGAATTTTGCCTGCAGATAAGAAATACTTAAACTCATAGCAGAAAAAAAAAAATGCCTCACACATTTCCCTAGTCTTTCAGCACTGTGTATGCATTTGTTCATTTTCAGAAATGACCGAAGACACATTTCAGTGACTGATAAATAATTCAGTATTTAACTAACATTGTAAATTTTAATAATACATGCATACGAGGGTAGCGCAAGACGTCACTCATTCATAGGCACATATGCACATTTGCATATGTTATTTTCATTTGAAATATAATAGTTAGAGGTATAGAGTTGGCTTTCTTCTGTGATATTAGGCTTCATATTCATTTGAAAAGTGTCTTGTGAAAAATACAAGAGGAACAGAAAAAGTTCAACAGTGTAAATAATAAATCATGAGTAGAAGCTAAAATTATTGAGTACATAACAGAAATGATATGGTTATGTAAATGGTTACTTAATGCTGACCATTTACATTTAATAGTAGTGTGTTTCTAACTAAAAATCAGAAGATTTAAGATAAACTAGTAAATATCATAACAATTAACAGATACAAAATCAGTGTGGTTCTTATATACCTTTTTGTCATTTAAAACAACTTTTAAATTTAAACAAATTTTAATCATATTCTTCTCTTCCTCAAGTCCTTGTGTATCTTCTCCCACCTACACACACCTGAAATTCTTTCTCAAAACAGCACAATAATAGCTCCCCCCACCAGAAACCAATAAACAAATAGGAAAAAAAAAATAAAATAAAACCATACCCCAAAGAGAGGGACAAACAACCCACCAAACTATCACAAATATAAACACATTAAAAATTAGGAGATCATTATATTTTGGTCGACTACTCTAGACTGACCTAGAGGTGTAAATATACCCAGTGTCACTCTTTTGGAGAAAACTGGCTTTCCCTCTCCTAGCAGCTTGCAACAGCTTAGTTGCTACCCTTTACCATAGAGGCTAAGTGGGTTTTCACTAATCTATTCACGCATTCATGCATTTCTTGAAAATACAACAAAACAAAATACAATAAAGTAAAACAAAACCCATTACATTAACATTAGACAAGACAAACTGACAGAAGGAAAAGAGACCAAGAGAAGGCACAAGAATCAGAGATTAACTTGTTCACACACTCAGAAATCCCATAAAAACAATAAACTGGAAGACGTAACATATAAACAGAAGACCTGGGATAGGCCCGGGCAAGCCCTGAGTATGCTGCTTCTGTCTCTGTGAGCTCATGTGGGCTGTGCTCATGATGATTAAGATAATTATGTTTTTGTGATGTACTTCATCCCCTCTGACCTTACACTTTTCCATCTCTTCTTCCACAGGGTTCTCTGAGCTCTGAGGTGAGATATTTGATGGAAATATTCCATTTAAGGCTGAATATTCCAAAGATTCTTACTCTGTAAATGATGTCAGGCTGTAAATTTCTACATTTGTTCCCATCTGTTGCAGGAGTGTAGGATTAGTAATGCGATACAAATCATAAATTTAGTACGGCAGCAGTTTATCTTTAGCCAGCTGTTTACCCAAGTAATGACACATGGAGACTATGATTTATTTAATTTGCTTAGAGCACAATACTGAGCAATAATTACTCCATAGTAACCTCCATGCATGTCTAGCTTCCTCCTATCCAAATTTCCTACATTATTCTTGCATATTTTAATCATCTTCTAGCTCTAGTCCCTTTCCTCTGATGTGTCTTGGTCCTCTCCTCCTGGCTTAATATCCTACTTTCCCTCTTTCTCTTTTCCCCTCACTGGACCCAGATGTCTCACCCTACCCTCTCTATCACTCAGCACTGGCAGGTCAGCATTTTATTGGCACAACAGAGAACAAATGGTGAGCATGTTTCCACAAACTTCAGACAGGAGATACTTAGAATAAATGTTACAATGCCACATCCTGATTGAAATAGATAATTGGGTAGAGAAATCAGCATTTAAATGGACATCCAATTGCCTAAAAAATGTCATAATATCAGTTTTTTAACATCTGAATAATACTTCATTGTATACATGTACCATATTTTCTTTATCCATTCTTCTGTTGAGGGACATCCAGGTTGTTTTCAATGTCTGGCTATTCTGAATAGAGCAGCTATGAATATAGTTGAGCAAGTGGCTCTGTGGTAGGATGGAATATCCTTTGAGCACATGCCCAAGAGTGGTATAGCCAGATCTTGAGGTAGACTGATTCTCATCTTCTGGAGGAACTGCCACACTGATTTCTGCAGTGGCTGTAAGAGTTTGCACTCCCACCAGCAAAGGGCGATTGTTTCTCATACCACACACTCTCACCAACATGAGCTGCCATGTGTGCTTCATAAGACCAAGGAGAAAAAGACTCTGGGCAAAAATGTATAGGGATTTCAAGTTTTTAAAAAATGACATCCTAGCTTGAATCAGTAGGTCAAAAGTACTAAAGCTATGATTCAGAGATGGATCATATTTTTGAGAATGAAGTTAAGAAATGAGCACACAGAAATGAAATGGAAACAAAAGCATACTGAAATTAATGGGGAAAAAAGTCTTAAGGATCTCTCTCTCTCTCTCTCTCTCTCTCTCTCTCTCTCTCTCTCTCTCTCTCTCTCTCTCTCTCTCTCTCTCTCTCTCTCTCCTCCCCTCCCCCCATGTCTCTTATCTTATGCAATCACTATAATCTAAATAGCATTACACTGCTCATCTCTATACTTCCTTGTCATGATCCACAGGTACACTGGGCACTGAAGGTGCTGAAGATGACAGTCCTCACATTTTTCTAGTCATATAAAGCAATTCTGTTTTGTTTTTTCAGGTTCCATTAGCAGTCAACTGGCAATTTTTCTAAACTTTATTGTTTCATTGCTGCTTATTTATAGCTTCCACCTACTTCCTAGTTCAAGAGCAAAAAGTCACATATTTTTCATGGCAGCACTTAACTTCTAGAACTTCTGGGTTTAGATTTCAGCAACAATTAGCCTTTTCTCTGCAGCAAACCACGCTGATATTTAGGAGATTTAACCTCACTGCTTTGTGAGACACCCCAACAGCTCTTCTCCTTACGTCTCATCTGCTCTCCCACAGCTCACCCATGCACCTCTGTAAGGTGGATCTTGGATGATCTTGACTTGAGTCTTAGAAATGGCCTGTGGTTGGCAACTGACCAGCCAGCCTGTCATCACATGGCAGGAGAAGAACAGCAGAAGTCCTAACAATCTGCTAGCAGCATTGTCATAGCAGGCTTCCTGAGGCAGAGTTGAATGAGATCTGTACTAATCTAGAATTCCCGTTTCCTCTGGACACTGCCTCCCTGGCATTGGGACTATGGATGTGTTGTAGTTGATTGGAAGAGTTTTATGGTTGCTCAAAGCAAATCATTTGGCTAAGCCTAGTAAAGCTATGGGAAGAAATTGACCATGGATATGAATCTAGGAAAAAGAAAAAATTTTGTATAGCGTTTGCAGAGTATTTCTTATAAATAGCCCAATTTTAAGTCATGAATATATTTTCTTACATTGCGTTGAAGTGTTTTATTGCTTCACATTTATCCGACATATCCTCTATGTTTGATTCATTTTAATTATATGTCTTAGCATTTGTCCTCTATGACAAATTCAGATATAAAAATTCTGGATCTCTCAGAAATTATTTTTTATATTATAGAAAAATCTCAGTGATCTAACAAAATATTACTAGTAAATAAGATGGCTCAATCTAGAAGAATATCAGAACAAAAGAATTTTCACATAAACATTAGCCAATTCTTAAATTTAATGGGGAGATAGAAATTTAGAGAAAGGAGGTTTCTTTCCTCTTGTTTAGTTTGTGAACTTAGTATGAAAATGTTCAGATTACTTGGGGAGGGCTTGAAGATATGCTATACAGAGACATACCATGCACAGAGGGCTTCAGTCATGGCTTATTTGTCTTTAACCTTTAATAGAAGGCTAATATTTTGCCGTGTGATTAGCAAATTTTCCTAATTACTTCTTCACTACAGAACTCTTAGTCTAAATCTTCAGACTTCTCATTTTATATTCTGAAGAAAATATTTTTTTTTTCTGCCTGAATTTAGCTACTTAATTAATCATCTTTTGAAATGTCTTTCTCCTCTCCTTGAAGACACTGGGCAAGTTATTTGTAGCCATTGCTCGTGCGATCATTTGGCCTTCTTTGTGAGCCTGAGTTGCTCATAACTCTCTTGCTTGGGGTCTGCTCTCCCTTGATGCCCGCTATGAGATGTTAGATCCTCATGCTCTGTTGGGCCAGCGCTGTGATATATTTTCAGGACTATATCTACCTCTACTACTTGGCTGTATGCCTTCTCTATTCTACAAATTACAGCAATGATAAAGTTACCTAGGGTCATGCTCATTTGGTAGGAGAAATGGTTGTGGATTAATAGCCAAAGTATTCACCATTGAGAAAAAAAAAAAAAAAAAAAAAAAAAACTAAACTAAACTAACAATCATGGAAAGCATCTTTGATGATTTTTCAGAAGCATTAGGGTTTTAGTCAAAATATGTGTTCAGAGTTACATGAATCACACCCTTCTCCCTTAATATGCATATAAACACCTTGGTCTTACACCATTTATAACTTCTTCCCCCCCCCCCCCCGTTTTTTTTTTCTTTATTTATTTTCTTTTTTTTTTTTTTTATTAATTTATTCTTGTTACATCTTCCCTCCCTCCCATTTTCCCCTTACTCCCCTCCCCTATGACTGTGACTAAGGGGGACTTCCTCCCCCTGTATATGCTCATAGGGTATCAAGTCTCTTCTTGGTAGCCTGCTATCCTTCCTCTGAGTGCCACCGGGCCTCCCCATCCAGGGGACATGGTCAAACATGAGGCACCAGAGTACATGTGAAAGTCATACCCCACTCTCCACTCAACTGTAGAGAATGTCCTGTCCATTGGCTAGATCTGGGTAGGGGTTTGAAGTTTACGGCCCATATTGTCCTTGGCTGGTGCCATAGTTTGAGCGGGATCCCTGGGCCCAAATCTGCCTATCATAATGTTCTTCTTGTAGGTTTCTAGGACCCTCTGGATCCTTCTACTTTGCTATTCTCCCATGCTTCTCTTATCTAGAGTCCCAATAGGATGTCCTCCCCTCTGTCCCAGTTTCCTGGTAAGTGAAGACTTTCGTGGGACATGCCCCTTGGGCTAGTATGCAGATATAAGTGAGTATATACCATTTGAGTTTTTCTGCTTCTGGGTTAACTCACTCATTATGATCATTTCTAGCTCAATCCATTTGTCCACAAATTTTGGGAATTCCTTGTTTTTAATAGCTGAGTAGTATTCCATAGCGTATACGTACCACAGTTTCTTTATCCATTCTTCTACTGATGGACACTTAGGCTGTTTCTATGTTCTGGCTATTATGAATAAGGCTGCTATGAACATAACAAATATTTACCAGACTCTTATTTCTTAGGTTCTATGCTCAATACAGGAATCTTGCAGTGAATGAGATACACAAAAATCTTCTGTCCAACACAGAATTTAAAGTCCACTGAGTCATATATATGCAAACAAATGAGTAATTGCAGTATGAACTGAAAAGAATTTTAGGGAAAAATAAAATACTTCAGGAAAAAATTATACAATAACATCTCTTTAACATACCTTTAAACATGGGAGAAGATACTCAGTTTTTAGAATAAACTGCTTTTATGTATCACCAAATAGCTATTCCTTGAAACTTATAAATATATGTATGAGTAGGTAGACAATTATTTTATGAAAATTTGTTTCTTTTTAAGTAAAAAATATTCCATATGAGAATTCCAATTAAAAATAAATTATATTTGTAACAAATGTAAATAATTCAATGGTACTGTTGTAAGTATAAAATTTATAGATTACATTCCTCTAACTACTAATAGCATAACTTGTGGGGTCAATAATCAATAAACTGTCTTAAATTGTAAATGACTATTTTTGATTCAGCAGGAAATAGAAAGAAGATTGTGAATTAATCATTGTAAAATAGCTTTGCACTTAAAGTTAATGTACTTGGAAGTAGCCCTTTATGTACAGTTAAGTGCTTATCTTGTCTAACACTAAAGTAGCTTTTTATTGAGAACTACTTTAATCATGCTACATAATAAAGTCAATATAAAAATAGCAGGAGGGAAACTCTAAAAGGAAAACTAAATTGCATGTAGAAAAGAAAATCTTTACAAGGCCATCAGAAATATAGCACAGCATTTAATACTCTTATATGGCATTATCAGAAGCAACACCAAAATGTGCAAGTAGACCATTTTCATCCAAATAAAGCTGTCTAAAAAATAAACTGTTAGCAGCAAATTGATTAGAAGATATGGAAGTATGTAAAAAAATTATTCAGATATAAATTGGTTTATTACTATGAAATGTGAAAACTGCCTGTCAGGATGTAATGTGAAGACAGAAATGAAGGAGTATTACAGTTTGGTCATTTCCAATTTAGCTGTATCAGCTGCCATCTATATGTCAATGTTTCAAAAGGCCCTTCAGACCAATTTTTTGATAAATGGGAGTCTGGACAAGGACCATTGAAACAGTAACAATATGTTCTTTAAAATGTGTAGATCAAAGGCATCTTGCATAAAAGTGTACTTTTATGCTTTCTTGTGATCATCCTATGTGCTAGATGAAGGAATTTTTCATCAAGCCCATACTTACAAAAACACTATGATAGTATGGGGACTACCCAAGTCTATGAAAGAGCTAAAGGGAGAATAAGGAGGTGGTCTGGATTCTCCAATTTCTTATATAATTGTTCCTTCACCAATAAATAGTATCTCTTTTGGCAACTCATCCAGTATGTCTAAGAGTCAAAAACAAGGAGAAATCGCCTATGACTAAATATGTTAAAAACCATAGTATACTTTGCACTTGTTATACTTCTTTAAAAGCTGACAAATGAGTAGAATGGAGTGTAACAAGGAAAGTTTTTTGATGATGGTAACATGTGACCCTCCCTGGGATTGTTGGGCATTACACATCCACTAGGGTAACTAAAGGAAACTGAGGCAACAGCAGGAGAGTTCAGACAGTCTGCAAGTATGATGGAATGACTGACTTCCAGGAGCAGCTTCACTGAGACAGCTCAACTTTATTGGGAAAGAAGAATGGTTGTATACTTTTGGGGGGTGGGGTGAGGGGTTTCCAGGGTAGGTGCATACTATTGGCTGGGAGCTTGATGAGCTGGGAATGTTTTACATTCCAGGAATTCCAAGTACTAGTTGGGCAGGTTCTTATCAGGAGAAAGGAAGTTGAACCTGCATTTTTGCCATCACTCCCTCAGGGTTAGGGGCCATGCTTAGGGACACTCTTCAAGTGAAGTCACGCAGAGAGATAGAAGCCCCCTCCCAAGAAAGGGAGTCCTCCATTCTGGGCTGAGTCTGGATAGCTGTCTGGACATGGTGAACTATGACCTTATACAGAAGTGTCTTCCAATGATAAATATTCTCTTCATTATACAACCTTTCATTTGATCTAACAATGAAACTATTTCGTACTCGTTATATGAATATGAAAAATGAAGAAAGCTATAATGATGAAAAGTAAATGTGCTAATTACATTGTATGGTTGTGATTTTCTGTGAAAAACACAATATTGCCATTTTATCAAATTATTATGAGACACAGTAAGTAAGTGCAAAATACACTCTCAAGTGTGTTCTAAAGTTGTCTCAAGCCAATTTACAAACAGAGTGCCATGAGACTGCATGTGCTATCAAATAACAAGGATCTGAATAATTGGCTGATGTATCAGCAAACATAGTCCTAGGTAACTGCTTTAAGGTAGGGCATTTTCTCTATCTGGAAATGCAAACTCCAGCTTCCCAAGTGTTTTCTGTATAGCTGTTTGAGAAGCACTTTAGGTCATAAAACCATCCATAGGACTGGAAATAGTGATGGAGTAAGTGTACAGAAATGGGGGTGCCAAAGGAACAAAGAGGGGAGGAAAGAGATGAGAAGGAAAGGGACAAGGGAAAAGAGAAGAGGCCAGGGAAGGGGAAAAAAAGAGAGGACTGGGGAGGGGGAGGGGAAGAGTCAAGTAGGGTTGCGTCTAAGAACTTTATATCATAATTCTCCTCCTAAGCTGGTAGCACAAAGCAAGAAAATATACAAGGAAGAAACCTCATTAATAATAGAACTAAAGTTCAAATATCCTGAACAAATTATTTCTCAAGGATATTTTTTTCATGTAGGGTAAGTCATACTGAAATGGGAAGACAGCTCCCATTGTTCACCATCTCCTTTAATTTTATCACTGCACAGGCCTCACAGAAAATCAATGATCAGACTTGATTTCAATAAGTAAAAATATTTGTGAATTTAGTTTCCTTGAGATTTTACATGTCCTAAATATGAGCCTAGGTTTTGCATACTGTTTTACATTGTTTTTATTTATTATTTACTTTTCACAATTTCAGTGTCATCTGGTCTTTGAATTAGTGCACTAAAGACCAGAACTTCAGAATATGAAGACAAAATTCATGAAACAAAACGTATCTGAGATCCAAATACCAAATAACTAAGAAAAGTGGGGACTTACTTACCTTATTCTTTCTCCCTATGCACTAAACTTACCAACAAACTCACCAACAAAGAAACAAAACATTGCGCTTACTCTATCTTATAAAGAGCAAAGAGCAAAAATAGCATCTTTGTGAACCTAGGATATTTTGAACCACATGAAAAAAAAAGATTCAAATTATAGTATTTTACTGGAATTTTAAGAGAACAACTGCCTCTCATGGCTAAAAGAGATAGAAATATTTGTAGCTGCAGACACACTTGGACAGGAATCTATCAGTAAGCGCAGGAAGCTTTCTTTCTACTCTCTTTTCTCAGACCCAATGGCTCCAGCCAAGGACAAGAATATAGTCACAGCAGCCTGAAGAATGGGGACTTTTCTGAATAAGTCTGAATAGCTAACCCAAGCCTATGGCTTCCTTCTGAGCCTTCTCTCCATCCTTATGTCACTTAGTCTTCCTCTGTCTCCTGACTCTTCCATTATAAGCTTCTTTTACACATAGCTCTCTAAGCCTTCAGAGAAGGGACGAGACAAAGACAGCCTGTTCAGGACTGAGTGCTATAAACTCTCTCTCTCTCTCTCTCTCTCTCTCTCTCTCTCTCTCTCTATATATATATATATATATATATATTTTTTTTTTTTTTTTTTTTTTTGAGATGAGGGTCTCTGTAGTAGGTACCATCTACTGAAAGGTGATTTTTTTTCTATGAGGGTTGAGTGATACACTGATTTATGAGTATAGCAATATGTCATTAAGAGTCATTTTATTGTTATATCCCTTTAGCAAAATAAGAGTAGTAAATTTTTTCTAGGGTCCATAACTTATTTAGTGTCAGGTTCTTGTTTTCATTAATAGGGAACAGTTCTATCTCATGGAGCAGGCAAGAAGTTTAATCAACAATTGTTTGGTTACTCTTATAACATTTGTGCCTCTATCACATTAATGGACATATCTTGTAAGCAGATTGCTGTTGTAACTCTCAGAATTTGTAGCTGTGTGAGATTGGGGAATAATTTTCTCTTCCAGAGCATGTGTAGTATCTTCCATCACTATGAGTACTAGTCAGTAGTAGTGAGATTTCTGGTTGGATACTAGCTCAGTTTTTCTTGCTTAATGGCTTAAGTATGTGGTATCTTGAACAATATGGTCTTACTATCCAGTTGTGATGGGTAATCAATATCATTGGCGATAATGTTCATGCTTGTAGGAGCCAATATGACACATACCCTTTGATAAAACATGTAAAAAGATATAACTCATTCCTGTTACCAGGGGTTTTATTTGATAGCATACAAGGTCATGTTAGGATATTGTCTCCCTGATTATGTGGTAAGTCCATTTATATGACTTTTGTATATTTTTATACTTTAGGAATCATCTATATTAGTAGATTTCGATAAGACTTTTAAAGAGGCCTTCAGTGTTAGTTGTTTCTGCCTCGTATTCCCTTCTCCTGCACTTCCACCCTCCTCCCCATTTAACCCTCCTATTTTAATATTGCCTTTCTGCCTTTATAACACTATATTCTACTTCCTCTTCCTTGGAAGATACAATTCTATGCCCAGGTCTCTTACCCACTCCTATTCTTGACTCTTTGCACTCCATATTCACTGTGATATCCTAAGGTATTTCAAATATCAGTGTGTCAGAATCTGTATGTAAGAATATGTATTTCAGCTTTTCCTGTAAACCAGAATCCACCCCTGCTATAAACTAGCATAAACTATGTAACAACTGTCTTAGTTTGGATTCCTATTGCTGTGATAATACACTATATCTAGAAGTGGTTGGATAGGAAATGGTTATTTAGCTTAGACTTGAACATTACAGTCCATTATTGAAGGAAGTCATGGCAGGACCCCAAGTCCAGAGGAAGGAAATGAAGCAGAAGCTATGAAGGAGCACTGCTTATTAGCTTGTTCTCCGTGTTCTTCAGCCTCCTTTCTTATAGCACCCAAGACCATCATTTTAAGGGTGGCAATACCCATGATCACTTGGGCCCTCTTACATGAATCATCAATGAAGAAATTGTATCACAGGCTTGCACACAGGCCAGTGTGATGGGGGCGTTTTCTCAACAGTGGTTCCCTCTTCAACACTGACTGTAGCTTGCTTGTGTCAATTTGACATAAGACTAAGCATCACACAACAGCAATTTTTTCACCATTCTGAAAATAAGCACCCCAAGTCCAAAGCATCAGAAGATTCAGTATCTCTGGTTCACAGCAATTTTGCTGTGTCTTCACGGAAGCTATGAGGAACAGCTCTAGGACTCTTGCACAAAGGCAGAAATGCTTTCCATGTGGGCTCTTCCATCATGACCCAAAAGACTTCTAAAGAGGCCACACACTGGAGATTACATCTCAACATATACACTCAGGGACACAGAAACATTCACGTTATCATGTACCAGGTCCATGGCCTTCCAAAGAAAGCCTATGCATTTTTTTCATATTGATTCTAACAAAAGATACCTGTGTTCATTCATTAGCCTATAGTGGTCACAAGATGGGAAGATAGTAATACATGTAATTCTGTGGTCCTATTTATTAAATGAACCCACAATGTTGTTTATTACTAAAGTCAAATTTGTTAAGATGGGCATTGTTTGACACAATGGCTTAAAATAGGGGAAAAACATATTCATGGTCCTATCAAAAACTCATCTCCCTAGTGTAGGACTAGAGAAATGGTCCTTAGAGAGTCACATCAGTTGTGGAAATTGAAGTGTGGTGAGAAATAATACATAAAATACTACTGCTCCAACTCTTTCCATTGAAAAAAAAATGTCCATTTTCAGCTAAGCATTTTGACTATCAGAGAAATTGTTTTTCATTTTACTAGGAATCCTGGGAGAATAGAAAAGCAGAAGAAAATATGTTTGCACCATGTTGAGAGGTAATATAAGGACCATACCACCCCTGGATTTCTCATCTTCCAACAAAGATAACAAGAATCTGAGTGTAATGCTATGATGACTTAAATTCAAATGCTTGTCCTTTTCTGGGAAGCAGTGAGGTTAATAACTGAAAAACCAGAAAATAAAAAACTATTGTTTTTTGATTCCTCATGTATAAAGAACATAAAACCTTCCACTGTATGTCTCCCTAGAGAAGGAAGTGATATCACAAACTCATCTAAAGCGAGTTTCAAATAGTATCTCTTGATGATTGAAATAATATTTTTACTATATTTGCAAATAAGTATCTTGAACGAACATCAGTTTTTAAAATGAATACATTTGCAGATGTGAAGTGAAAGCGCCAGAGTTTGTGGTGTTTTTTTGTTTGTTTGTTTTTTTGTTTTGTTTTGTTTTAATGCCTAAACTTGCTGGATATTTTGGGAAAGTCAACTATTATGTACTAAATAAATAAATGCATATATTATATTTAAACTATTGAAGTTAATAAAAATAAAGTTTCTGGGGTAAACATATTAATGCAGTGAGCTACCTGCCTCTCATAGCCACTAGTCCTGCCGACTTCCTTACTCCATTAATATTTCTTTTATATATCTGTATAATTCAAGAAGCTTCTGAAGCAGTAAGTTCAGATATGACCTTTCAACAGCCCTGAAAATTGAGCAGTCAAAGACCAAAACAGAATTAGAGCAATTGTAAGTTCTATATTATTTCTTACCAAAATTAAATTCCTAATAATACGTTTAGCTCTTAAAATAGCATCAAGGAGGTCCTAGACAGATTTTCAGTAAGAAACAGACCCACCAAAATCAACTCAATCATGTACCTATTACTAAACTAATCTCTATAATCATCATTAATAAAAGTGAAGAGTAAGTTTCAACAGTAGTTCCAATACAAAGACTAACAATTCTGAGTTTATCTATATTGTTAAGAAAAGCAATGCCTTTTCTCTGTGTTCCTACTTTTCTTTTTCTTTCTTTCAGTTTTTTTTCTTCAAACATTAGAGATCAGAGAAAAATACCTTAATTCCAGATTTTTTTTGAAACTTTTATCCAGCTGTGATAAGTTCATCTTCAGCTAGAACATGGTAGTTGATGAGAAGCAAGAATCCAAGGGGCAAGGAAGGGCCTTCCCTACACTCCCGTTGGATCGGTTTATAAATGGCATCATACAAAGTCAATGCTGAATAACTATACATGCAGTAATACAGTGAAAGAGTTAGAAATTCAGATTCAATGAATGAATGAATGAATGAGTCTGTCTTTCAAATGTGATTGGGACTTTTACTGAGCACATTATGCAAATGGTCCCTCAGTTTTTTCCAACGCCTTGTATAACAGATGTAATTGTCCCTGACATGTGACAGGGAACCTAGTACATTCTAGGAATACTAAAAATCTAGGACTCTCAAATCCCTCATTTAAAATGACCTACCATTTCCATATAAAACCTGTAACTATTCTTTCCCATATGTTAAATCATCTCTAAGTTACATACAATTCTAAGACAATGTAAATACCATGTAAATAACTATATTGTATTGGGAATAGTGACAAGACTCAAAAGTCTATAATGATTGTTATGAAGAATAGCCATCTTTGGCCTAACTACAGCACAGTACAGACAGAAGTTATAAAGCAGACAATGATCAAACCAGACATTCCAGTGCTGAGCGAAGGAGGCAAGCTGCAGCTGGAGACCTGCTTTAGTCTCCATTTGCCTGAATGCAAATACAGTGATCCAGTTTCCTTTATGAAACTTTTGAATTACTTTAATAATATTTCATATCTATAGTTGGTTGAATTCATAGGTGTAGATCCAACAAATATTGATAGCTAACTGTATACTTTACCTTAGAAATGGCTGACTTTAAGTTACCTAACTTTGTCTGATATCACTTGGACACAGTGACTGTTTCCTTAATTGATGATCATATCACGGGTTTTTCTGTGTGCTATCACATTATCCTCCTGCCCTCTATCTCTTGTTGACTTCTCTGTATCCTGAAGGTCTCTATTTGTGTCTTTTGCGTTGGAATGTCTTTAGAGCATTTCCAGGCTTAGCCCTTCCCTGCTTTCTTACAGCATTTATATCTATAGTAGCCAAATGCTTATGTGTTGACTATAGCAAATAGACACTAAAAGCCACACGAAGGGCCTCCTCCATACAATTAATTATTTAAGTCTGACTGATTCTCATGCCAACTGATTTAGAATATATTTCTAAAATCCATACTGAAGAGAGCTGGGTGTGGCTCAGTGGGTGAGGTCCTGGGTTTCATTTCCACTTTATAGACATACATATTGTTTTAGTAATTTATTTATTTTATCATTTTGTTCCTTTATTTTTAATTTGTTCACTTTACATCCCGATTGAAGCCCCCTCCTGCATTGCCTCATTGTCGCACCCTCCCTTCCCTAGTTCTCAGAAAGGGGAGCCTTCCTCCCAAAACATCTGATCTAGCCTATCAAGGCTCATCTGGAATGCCTGTATCTTCTTCCTCTGGAAAGGCCACCCCACCAGGGGAAGTGATCAACATGTGGGGGGCCAGAATCCATGTGAGATGTAGACCCTACTTCTATGGGACCTAGAGGAGACTGTGCTGCCTATATACTACATCTA
The DNA here is from genome assembly GCF_903995435.1 of Acomys russatus. Taxonomy (NCBI): domain Eukaryota; kingdom Metazoa; phylum Chordata; class Mammalia; order Rodentia; family Muridae; genus Acomys; species Acomys russatus. Next base: position 38,911,545 of record NC_067158.1, on the reverse strand, counting down.
AAACCCACACATCTACAGACACTTGATTCTTGACTTAGAAGCCAAAACCACACAATGGAAAAAAGATAGCATCTTCAACAAATGGTGCTGCTAACTGGATGTCTACTTATAGAAAAATGCAAATAGATCCTTATTTATCACCCTGCACAAAACTCAAGTCCAAGTGGATTAAAGACTGTTGGGGGATGGTCTGATGTGTTTTTATGCAAATTAATAAAAAGCCATCCCACCTGGGCAGGGCAGATGAGATAGGTGTGGCTAAGGGTCCTGAGAAGGAGAGAGAGGAGTTCTGGGAAGAAGAAGAGGAAGGAGAAAGAAGACGAGGAGAGGGTCCCTAGAGGAGAAAGAAGAAGGCCATCGTGGGTTTGATAGAAGAGAAACATGTGGCAGGTGTGCATGGAGATTTGGCCCAGATGAAGAACATTAGCAAGTATTTGGGATTATAGATGGGAGGTAGCTTGATAGAAATTAGAAGCAGATGGCATGGGATTGGGACAGGTATGGGAAGTAGTTTAGAGGATTGATAGCTGCCCTGCCCCAGGTTAACTAAGGCTATTTTAAAATATAACAAATGTCAGTGTCTTAATTGATCTCTAGCCAGACCTATGAGGCATACTGATAATACTGATAATAAGCAATTATTAGGTCCTACTAATAATACAGACATTTTAAAATGTACGAAACCAGACACACTAAATCTATTACAAGAAAAAGTGGGGAAGAGCCTTGAGCTCATTGGCACAGGAGACAACATCCTGAACGGAACACCAACACCTCAGACTCTAGGATCTACAATTAATAAATGGGACCGCATGAAACTAAAAAGGTATTACAAGACAAAGGACACTATCAACAGAACAAAACAACAGCCTACTGGGAAAAGATCTTATCCTGCCCTATGTCTGACCAATGGCTAATATCCAAAATATATAAAATATTCAAGAAAAAACACCACCAAACCAAGTAATCAAATTTAAAAATGGGGTACAGAACTAAACAGAGAATTCTCAACAGAGGGATGTTTAATGGCTAAGAAACACTTAAAGAAATGCTCTGATGACTAACGAGGACGAGCATTTCTTTAAGTGTTTCTCAGCCATTTGATATTCCTCTGTTGAGAATTCTCTGTTAAGTTCCAAGCCCCATTTTGCAATTGGGGTGTTTGGTTTTGTGGTGTTTAATTTCTTGAGTTCTTTATATATTTTGGATATTAGACCTTTGTCAGATGTAGGGTTGGTGAAGATCTTTTCCCATTCTGTAGGCTGTCGCTTTGTTCTCTTGACAGTGTCACCTGCCTTACAGCAGCTTCTCAGCCTCATGAGGTCCCATTTATTAATTGTTGACATTAAGGCCTGGGCTGTTGGTGTACTGTTCAGGAAGTTGTTTCCTGTGCCTATGTGTCCCAGGCTCTTCCCCACTTTTTCCTCTAACTGAATTAATGTCTCTGGTTTTAAGTTGAGGTCTTTAATCCACTTGGACTTGAGTTTGTGCATGGTGACAAATAAGGGTCTACTTGCATTTTTCTACATGTGGACATCCAGTTAGACCAGCACCATTTGTTAAAGATGCTATCATTTTTCCATTGAATAGATTTGGCTTCTTTGTCAAAAATCAAGTGAGTAAATGTGTGTGGATTCATCTCTGGGTCTTCAATTCGATTCCATTGATCCACCAGTCTATTGCTGTGCCAGTACCATGCTGTTTTAATTACTGTTGCTCTGTAGTACAGCTTGAGATCAGGTATGGAGATTCCTCCAAAAGATCTTTTGTTGTATAGGATTGTTTTTGCTATTCTGGGTTTTTTATTTCTCCGTATGAATTTGAGAATTGATCTTTCAATATCTTCAAAATATTTTGTAGGTATTTTGATAGGGATTGCGTTGAATCTGTAAATTGCTTTATGTGGAGAGAGAGGAACACTCCTTCATTGCTGGTGGGAATGCAAACTAGTACAACCACTTTGGAAAGCTATCTGGCGCTTTCTCAGAAAAATGGGAATAGGGCTTCCTCAAGACCCAGCTATCCCACTCCTTGGAATATACCCAGAAGATGCACTACCACACAACAGGGACATATGCTCAACCATGTTCATAGCTGCCTTATTCATAATAGCCAGAACTTGGAAACAGCCTAAGTGTCCCTCAGTAGAAGAATGGATAAAGAAACTGTGGTACATTTACACTATGGAATATTACTCAGCTATTAAACACAAGGAATTTCCAAAATTTGTGGACAAATGGATTGAACTAGAAATTATCATAATGAGTGAGTTCACCCAGAAGCAAAAAGAGTTAAATGGTATATACTCACTTATATCGAGATACTAGCCCAAGGGGTACGTCCCCATGGAAAACTTTACCTATCAGGAAAGTGGGTTGGAGGGGAGGACATCCTATTGAGACTTTAGGTGTGAGAAGCCTGGGAGAATGAGGAAATAGAAGGATCCAGAGGGTCCTGGAAAACTACAGGCGGGTCTGGGCCCTAGGGTCCTCCTCAAACTATGACACCAGTCAAGGAAAGTATAGGCAGTAAACTTCGAACCCCTACCCAGACTAGCCGATGGACAGGACATTCTCCACCGTTAAGTGAAGAAGAAGATCTGACTTACACACAAACTCTGGTGCCCCATATTTGACCATGTCCCTTGGATGGAGATGCCTGGTGGCACTCGGAGGAAGGATAATAGGTCATCAAGAAGAGACTCGATACCCTATGAGCATATACAGGGGGAGGAGGTCTCCCTCAGTCACAGACATAGGGGAGGGGAATGGGGGGGAACCGGGAGCGAGGGAGGAATGGGAGAATACAAGGGATGGGCTAACAACTGAGATGTAATTTGAAGAAATTAATAAAAAAAAAAAAAAGAAAGAAAAAAGAAATGCTCAAAGTCCCTAGTCATGAGAGAAATGCAAATCAAAATGACTCTGAGATTCCATTTTACACCTATCCAAATGGCTAAGATCGAAAACTCAAGTGTCAGCACATGCTGGTGAGGATGTGGAGAAAGGAGAACACTCCCTCATTGCTTGTGGGAGTGCAAACTTGTACAGCCACTTTGGAAATCAATCTGGTGCTTTCTCAGAAAATTGGGAATAGCTCTACCTCAAGACCCAGCCATACCACTCCTAGGTATATATATACCAAAAGATGTTCCACCATACAAGGACAATTGTTCAGCTTTATTTTTAATAGCCAGAATCCAGAAACAACCTAGACGTCCCTCAACTGAAGAATGGATAAAGAACCGTGGTTCATTTACACAATGGAATACTATTCAGCTATTAAAAACAAGGAAATTTTGAAATTTGCAGGCAAATGGATGGAACTAGAAATGATCAATGTGAGTGAGGTAACCCAGTCCCAGAAAGACACAAAGAGTATATACTCATTTATAAGCAGATATTGGCCACTTAATACAGGATAACCACACTATAGTACACCAGACCTAAGGACACTAAATAATAAGGAGGACCCTAGAGAAAATGCTTAATTTTCATTCAAAAAGACAAATAGAATAGACAACAGTAGCAGTTGAAGAGAAGGAAGAGGAAGGGAGACTACCATAGAGGTCCTCTGAAAGACTCTACCCAGGATGAGATCCATGCAGATGCTGAGACCCACAGCTAAACTCAGGGGTGACTTACAGGGAGTCTTAGGGAAGAGTTGGGGAATAGAGGGACCTGGAGGGGTCAAGAACTCCACAAGGAGAACAATGGAGCCAACAAATACAGGCGAGGGGGCAGGGTGCTGCAGAGACTGATGTACCAACCAAGGACCATGCCTGGTGAGGACCTGTATGGACATATTTTTGTTAACTCTCACCTTGTCAGAATCTAGAGTTGAGACTCACCTGGGAGTTAGGCATCTGAGCATGTCTATCAGAGATTACATGGTTTGCATTACTTGAGGTAGGAGGACTCCTTCAATGTCGATGGCAAGAGGAAACAGCGGCAGCATGCAGTAATTTAACTCTGCTTCTTTACTATGGATTTAGAGTGTTTCCCAATGCTAGATAGCTACAGTTTGTGTCTGATTTACCTTTTTTTAAAGTCTCATTAATAAATAGCCAGAAGATATGTATACTGATCTCAAAGGTTGAGATTACTCCCTTACAAAACAATAATATAGACTTCCACAGCATGGCTTGACACTCATAGACTTTATATGCAAAATTTGTAATTTGTTTTTATTGTTGTTGTGTCAGCTTGCTAGTCTTCTTGTTTCCTCTGACCTATAATTATTATTACTACTACTATTATTGTTGTTGTCATTAAAACCAATAGTGGCTCAATCATCAGAAAAGTATCATAAATTTAGTCTGAGCTGCTCCCTGTAATAATATAGAATGGATGAAAAAATATTTTTGAGCTCCTTTTGCAGAAACAGTTAAATCCTCTAGTTATTCAGTTTAGGACTAAGGCTCACTGACACCTTTCTTAAGAAAGAAATAGCTTTTCTGAAAGAAATGTAGCTGGATATGCACCAAGTTTAGAGAAAGAAAAACCTTGAAAAACAAGGACCAGAAATTGTGATTCCAGTTAACATAGAGGACACTACTGCCCCCTTGTGCCTCAATATAACACTAAACCATAAAGAATGCTCCAGGGGAGCAATGTTGTGTGTCTTCTGAGCTCCAGGGGGCCCTTTGAAAAGTTCTGTGGCTGCTGGCTGTTACTAACAAGACCCAGCTTCATTTACTAAGCCACCAAAGCATAGAAAGTCACATGGAGAGGTGGGCGAGGTGCTGGTAGCATTCTCATCTGGAGCTGTTCCAACAAAATGGCTTTCTCTGTAATGCAGTCTACCGGCCCTCTTGCTGCTTGTCTGTCCTCTTCAGAGAAGAATCTTGAAGAACCACCAGGCAAAGGCAAAATGAAGATACAAATTTCTCAAGTCATAATAGACAAAATGTATAGATCAGGATAAACACTACTTTGACTTACAGCCAGGGTTCAGAGCCTCACGGCTGCTCCAGGAACCTGCAGGTTCCAGCTGGTAATAAGAGAGAAGAGATAAAAAGAAATGCATGGATCTATGTGCACCCACACATATGTATGCATATGTGACATGGGTTCACGCTCACAAATGAGCACCTGCGTACATAGCTATAAAAAGTTAGCTTTTCCATGCTTTTCTGTCTGATAAGCTTAGTATAATAGTTTCTTGGACTTTTGTGCAGGTTTGTCTGAGGTTTAAGAATGTAATTACTTTAGGTGGATATTTGAGTGGTGGTTCTCATTCCAATAGCCTGTAAGCTCTTGTCAGGTATGGACATGCCTACTGGTTGGTTTCTGCAACCCCAGGGTCCAGATAAGTGTTGGGTATAAGAATAATTGTTTAATAAATAACTAATGGTTTTTTTTTTGTTTTAGTGAACTCATGGAGTTCAAAGATATTGTGATAAAATTACCATTATTTTCTTTCTCTTTCATAGTTAAGAATCAGTGTTTATGGAAGGACCTTAGTTAAATGTGAATTTTTCTAGTCCAACTCCAGTTCAAATCCCAGGCCCCCTGATTAAACTTCTGTCTGACCTTGGCAAAGTTCCTTAACCTATCCTAAGCTCGTTTCTTACAAACCATGTGGGAAAATACCGACCTCCTCTCCCTGCTACGAGGATTTAATGAGGACACGTTATCTCCTCCACTGCCTGGCTCAGTGCCCAGCAAACCGTGGGCAATCATTAACAAAGTTAGTTTTATTCATCCTTCGCAGCCCCAACTCTTCCTTTGCTATACTTATGGGCAGCTGTTTCAAAATTCTGAATCTACCCAAAACAATCCCACTGTAGATGCTCATCTGTATTAAGAACAACAGATGGAAAAACTGTCACCAAACTCATTTCAGAACATGAACTCATTTTTGCCTTCGCATTCTGTCAATAGACGCAATAAAATTACAAGAAGATTATAACTTAGGTTAGGATTTGTTTTTTACTACACGTAAGGGGAAAATCATTCAATAGCATTGCCATAGCTGGTGAAAAAAATGTGTATAAGCTCACTTAGAAGTTCATCGACGATAGGTCCAATGAAATTACCAAGGATTCAAAACTAGCTAATGTGTTAGAGGATGAATGTCCAATTGCAAGAAAAGAGACTGTTGCATGCTACCCAAATATGTATTACTGTAGTCATGTGCAAGACCATCAGCCTATGAGGATTTTATTCTTTCCAATAGAAACATTCCAACTCTTCCTCTTGATAATTTTTATTTAAGTGATTTGGTTTCGGCATCACTAGGTTATGTCATTCTAATCTGAAAATGGTTTTATCAGTTAATAAGATCTGCATACTGACCTTGGTGGTGACAAAAATAAATAAACAAATAACCAAACAAATGGCACAAATCAGCATATGGAATCCAATTCATACATAGCTTTTGCAAACTGGATCAATTTGGTCATCACAGCTGGCCCTTAGAATGCTGTGTGAAAGCCTTTACTGAGTCCTCATCCTCTTCAAGCCTCTGCATAACCACAAATAGCATACTTGCTGGCTGCAGTGTAAAAAGTAAATATTTGGGTTTTTTTCCCCATATGTTGGAATATTTTAGTGTTTAGTTTTTAGTTTTTTATTAATGTATTCAGATTACAACTCAACTGTTATCCCATCCCTTGTATCCTCCCATTCCTCCCTCCCTTCTGCTTTCACTCTATTCCCCTCCCCTAGGTCTATGACCAAGGGGGACCTCCTCCCTCACTATATGGTCATAGGCTATCAAGTCTCAACTTGGTAGCCTCCTTATTCTTGTATTGAGTGCCACCAGCTCTCCCCACCCAGAGGAGGTGGTCAAATATGGGGCACCAGAGTTCATGTCAGAGTCAGTCCCCGCTCTTCACATAACTGTGGAGAATGTCCTGTCCATTGGGTAGATCAGAGTAGGGCTTCAATGTTTACTATTGTATTGTCCTTGGTTAATGCAATAGTTTGAGCAGACCCCCCTGGGCTCCGGTCCACCCGTCACGATGTTTTTTTTATAGGTTTCTAGGTTAACATAGCTTCTGTTGTCCGATATATTTATGACCGTGCATTGCCGAGAAAACTGGGGAAGTCCTGATAAAAAGCCCCAGGCCTGGTAGGTTGTTTGATTCAGTTGTTCCTTCCTGGTGCTTCTGCTGAGTCACGGTTGAATGACATTCTCTGAGGGCAGATTGCTCACTATTCCCTGCTCCTGGATCTGCATACATCTCCCTGTAATAGGCTGTCTAACGATTGTGCTACTTAAGAAGGTGACCTCCTCCAAGAAGCCCCAGCATACCTGTCATCCACTGTTGCTATGTGAAAGACTTCTCTTTCCTTCTTCCAATGGTTGCTTAATGCTAGCTCCTTTGTGGCTCTTATCTGAAAACCTAACTACACTTGACTTTTGTTCATAATTCTGTCTAAAATCTGCCTTTGCCTTATCAGCTAGACTAATAAAGAATAAGTTTTTTTTAAATCAGCAAAATACAATTCTGGTAGTAGAAAACAAAAATTTCAATTAAACATCCCATAATGACTATTTTATATATCAGTTTTCAATTGTACCCAAGAGTAAGTATGAGTTAATAAAATGCCTAAGTACTTTAAGTATGCAGTGTTACAACTGTTACAAAAGATAGCACAAAGCATATGTATTCACAAAGACTTTTATTTTTAATACAATACGTTTACTCTGAGAATTTCATATATAAATGCAATGTATTTTAATCTTCCCTATATTCGCTTCTAATTCCTCTAAGATGCCCTTTACCTCTTCCTAACTTTATGTATTCATTTATTACAGCCTACTAGGACCAGTGAGTGTTTCCTATGTAGATATGCAGGGCTCTCTCCCTGTTTCCACCAGAATATTTTGATTTTGATTACTAAAGGATTATTTCTAAACGTTTTTCAGATTATTCTTGTTATTATGTTGTGTATTATCTGTGTGTGTTCATGTGTGGGTATATATGATGTGTCTTGGGTATGCACATGTGACAGTGTACATGGAAAGGCCAACTGGAAGGTGTCAGTTCTTTCTTTGCACCCTGTGAGTCCTACAGATCAAACACAGATTGTCAGATTTGGTGGCAAATAATTTTACCCACTGTGTTATCTCACTGGTCCAATCTATAAATGTTTAATTAGAAAGTTAAAGCTGGGGACCTCAAGATGACAGGAGCTCCACAAGAAGACCAACAGAGCCAACTAACCAGGTCCCAGAGAGACTTACAGAGACTGAAGCACCAATCAAGGACCATGCATAGACTGGGCCTAGGCCCCTTTATACAGATGTAGCTGATGGGCAGCTCAGACTTCATGTGGGTCCCCTAGTAATGGGAGCACAGGCTCTCTCTGACATGGACTCAATTGCCTGCTTTTTGAACACTCCCCCCTGGTGGGGCTGCCTCACCAGGCCACAGGGGAAAAGAAATATACTCAGTACTGATGCAACTTGATGAACTGAGGAGGGTGGGTAGGAGGGCTCTCCTTTTCTGAAGAATAAAAGGGGAGATGGGGGAAGAGGGAGAGAAAGTGGCACCAAGAGGAAAGGTGGGAGGGGCCTAAGATCAGGATGTAAAGTGAATAAATAAAATGTAAGAGTGAAATCTAAAAAAATGACACTTGATAGGAGAAAACTATTCAAGAGAAAACAATTCAGCTAGAAAAATATAGAAATAATTTTGGTATAGATATTAAAATTATGCTCTACTTTTATATGCCTGATTTATATTCTATTGTAATATTGCTAGTGCAAAAACATAAACCCATGCATAAACATGACCCATCTCATAAACTAATTTTCTTAGTAATTTCCTGTGTAAACATGAGTCTGCCTCCAAAATATCATTTCTACACTTTTCATGATGACAACATTTTAAACTTACTTTCACTTATGCAAGCATCATTGGGAGTAGTTTTCATTTAAGCTGGTGAATGAAAGGCTTCTGAATTTCTATTGACATTTATTTCTAGGATCTTGGCTTTTGTTTTCCTTGGCTATCATGTACATTACAGCATCCTCCTGTATTTGAGAGTCAATGCTGATGCTATTACATAGAACAAACTTAATTTACAATAAAAGGAGTAGGAGGCCTAACTCGTAGCTACTTAATACAATCATTGCATTTCATTAGAAAATAAACTGTCTCAACTTACACAGCTTCTAAATTGCAGCACAGTGTTTACACTTGTTTTCTATTTGACCTGGAAGCCCAAGACTATTATCATTGTACTAGCACTCTCGAAATACGCCCTGTCACAAAACGGCAACAGTCTCATGGTATCATGATACAGCTGAGATAACAGAATTGGCCATCAGTAGCATGGATACCTTATCCCAAAGGGCAGAGATCTCATCACCAACAGACACAATTATAGCAGCCATGTACAAGAAAATAACAATCCATACTTATTGCATTCTGACCATATCATGGAGAGGGGTTTGAACAACAGTGGAAACAAAATTGTCATCACACATTACTATAGGACACTCTACATCTTGAATCTTTGATGGAGCAACTCTTACAGAACACTTGAGCCTAAATGTCAAACCTCGGCCATAGTGTTTTTAATCCCTAGCTACTTGTGAGAGGAACAGTTAAATAGGGAGCAAAAAGATAGACTGACCTTACTGAATTAAGGCAACAATTTCTATTAAAAACAATCCCCCACCCTCTGTGTGTGTGTGTGTGTGTGTGTGTGTGTGTGTGTGTGTGTGTGTGTGTGAGAGAGAGAGAGAGAGAGAGAGAGAGAGAGAGAGAGAGAGAGAGAGAGGTCAATGTTTCTGATTTTGAGTGAAACTGTGTCTTTTATGTGTGGCTTGCCCTAGCACAGACATGATGAGAGAATCTGGTTGCTAAAGAGTCATTATATGCATTTCCAAAGGGGCATATTTCCACAGCTAATCCTTCAGAGACCATGAGCATGATTATAGGTCTAAAAGAGAAAATAAAATGATCTAAAAGGCAGGAATGCAAAAACAATTGGAATCAGAGAAGTACAGGTTTGGTTATAATGAACTTTATATTACAAATGATTAAAATGCTGTCATTTAGAAGACACTTTTGTATCTGGATGCTCAGAACAATAGGAAACAAATGATGTTTTTACAAAGCATTTAGTGGGACTGGAGAATGCTCTCAGTGGATAAAAGCACTCTTCGCTCTTGCAGAAGACCTATTTTTGGTTCCCAACACGCACATGGTAGTTCACAACTATCTGTAACTCCAGTCCAGGGATATTCACTGCCCTCTTCTGACCTTCACAGGCAACAGGTATACACATATATACACGCAGGCAAAACACCTCTACACATCAAGTGAGGTAAATAAATTTAAAAAAATAGAAGCACGCACTAACACTTGCTGAGGGCTGGAGGTGTAGCTCAATTGGTAAAGTGTGTATCAAGCATACACACAAAAGAAACTACATTCCATCTCCAGCATGATATAAATGGTGTGAGTAGTAGATTTGGAAACAATTATTTTTATTGAGGTAACCTAGATCAGAAAGAACAGATGCTGCATGTTTACTGTCATTTGTGTATATAATTTTGTAATCTTCTGGTATCTGAGTCTCATTTGGAATAACCACAGAGGTCAACAAACAAGTAAGGTGCAATGGGGAAGTATCAGAAAACAGATGAGATAATACAGTGTTCTAAGGAAGTAAAGGTAAAATAGTAAGTGTTAACTGGAGTTGCAAGGAAGGGATAACAGTAAAAACATTCCGAAAAAGCCATATGAAATATTACTAATAGAGAAGCTTCCTACAAAATGTCATATACACATATAAAAATAACCTAAATAAAGTTACCCTGTAAATGGGCAACAATGACGCTAATAGATACCACAAATAACAAATAGAAAATCTAATGTCAGAAATAGTTTGCCACTGTTGAGGTTGTTGACCAGTGAGGTTCCATAGACTCCCCACATATTACAAGTTATTTGCCAGTGCTACTGGTTACCTTCTATAACTTGACATAAGACAGTATTTCAGAAGATATCATATTCTTGAGTTATAGAACATGAATAAGTCAAGCCGGTATTGATCTGGAAACTTCAACTATACTGGCTAGCTTTCATAGTACTAGAAGTTGCTGTGTATGCTATTGGAAGACAAAAATAATCAATTTTATCCAGCTGTGAACCCTGTGAGCTACAATAACAACCTGCCTGACAAGATATACCTGCTGATCCAAAAGCATTACAAATGTTATGGAAGTAACCGCACTCTTTCTGATTGGATTTAGGACCTACTCCACAAAATTTAATCCATACTTGGCATTGCAACAGGACCAAAAGCCTGTGGCTAGATAGGTCATAGATAGTAGGGAAAAACCTACTACTATTAGTCGGCTAATGGGACATTAAGCCAACTCCTATTGACTTATTGTTATACACATAGATTACTGCTTCTCTCAAGCAAGACATCTTTTTGCAATAGACAGCAGTTACCAGAGACCCATAATTGATCAAGGTGCAGAGAATAAGCAATCGTGGAATGCCCCACTCCCATTAAATGGGAAATCCATAATGTACTCTGAGTACTGTGGAAGAGGGGATGGAAAGACTATAAAAGCCAGAGGAAGTGGACGAGTACAAGGAAATGCTGTTTTTTTAAATGCAAAAGGCAAATGAATGTGTACACTCAAAGCAGATGTGACCCTCTACCCTAGGTCTGTACAGGCACAAGCAAGGCAAAATTCCAGCATGGATGCAGAGGGTGGCATGAAATCCCACCCCTAGCTGAAGAGCTATTGTCAATTGATATCTTCCAGGAGAGAGAGAGTTAGTTTTCCCTAACAGCGTAGGCACTAGTAAGCCTAACACACTACAGTGGATGGCCAGACACTTAAGAGTGTGTTAACACCACTAATATCTCTTGGGTTTAAAAAAAACTTAAAAAGAAATAAAAACCTTGGGCTCTGTAAGGAAAAAAACCATCTTGTTTATTTCTATAGTCCCAAATTCTAAATATTATATAAATGTGTAATTTCTAGAAATGAAAATTAAAGTAATAAATATGAAATGGATATGAAAATTTTACCTAGTGAGACCTACTACTCTCAAAAAAGTCAATAAAGAATTTTAATTTTCTGAAAAATGATTTCAGCAGACAAAAGCATGTGAGTAAAGGAAATATTTATGAGACAATCAATTTCTAACCTGTTCATATTATAAAATATATTTATCAAATTATCAAATATGCCTTGACAAAAGGCAGCTGACAAATTTACAGAATATAGACAGGCCTTTATATTTGACCCTTGGCTTCTGCCAGCATCACTTTAACTGTGAGGCAGTTTTCCAATTCTGACAAGCAAAAATTGTCCACCTGGTGGCAGGCAGCCAAACATTTTCATTCCCTTTGAGGCTACAAACAGATGGCTCATGGTAAGTAGCTTATAAATCACAATTTACATGTGTAAGAAGGTCCAGCCATGAAGTGTTCATTTGCTCTTATAATTGGACCACTTCTACCACCAAGAGTTATTTAATCAAAACTTTTGAGTGTTCACATACTACTTTATTTTCTTTTCTAAGTTGTAGGTGTTGATTTTAACTCTTTTATATGGTTCTCCATAGGAAGAGCAAATAGATTTTTACATGTGTATGAGAATATATATGATCACATATGGAAAAAATGAGAGAAGATAGCAAGGAAGAGAGAATGGAAGGGGAAGAGAATGAGAGACACACACACACACACACACACACACATACGCACAGAGAGAGAGAGAGAGAGAGAGAGAGAGAGAGAGAGAGAGAGAGAGAGAGGAGATGAGGAAGAGATGAGAAAGAAGAATAATAAAAGGAGAAGGAGAAGAGGCAGAGGAGGAGGAGGAAGAAGAGGAAAAGGAAGAAGAAAGAAAGACAGCTAGGGTCCAAAATACCTTGGAACCTTGCCCAGTACAAATTATGAAGTGGGAAGCCAGCAGGCTGTACAATCAAGAAATGTTTGCAACTAATAAAAGCATCCTTATGAGCCAGAGATGCATGGCTGTGGCAGGTGAAGCCTATGGCAGTGGTATTCCCTGTTGCTAGGGAATCCTGTACTGCTTAACACTGTACGATGTTCCTTCCAAGCCTTCGATGAGATGAAGTGAGCCTCACCAGCATTATGGAGTATGGATTCCTTTTGAAAAGTCCACCAATTTAAGTTTAAATATTATTCATAAACACATTCACTGAAACATCTAGCATAAGGCTAGACCTTATTTGGGTCCGTGGTCACAGAAAAAGCAGCACATGAAATTAGCCATGGTTTGGTTTGCCTCTTTGTTTAGGTTTTTTTAATGTTTGGGATTTTTGTTTTTGTTTTTGTTTTTTGTTTTGTTGGTTTGTTTCTCCTTTCTTTGCTACAATATTCTTAAATTTGGTGTCACTATAGCTCCTCTCATTTAAAAAGAATTGTAATAACCTGGAAAAGCCCAAAGCCTACTTATCTCTTCCCCTCTGCCTCACTGGGTAGCCAAGTACTTTCTGTTCAAGAAAGGAGATACTCTGGCTACCTGACACTGACTGATTAATATGTTGAAAGGTTCTATAAGCACAAACTCACATTAAAGCTATCAGTCTAAATTGTTTGAATAGCACAAGTCCTACCTCCTATGAGAAAAAATGAGAAAATAGAAAATGCCCCAAGGAAGCTCATTACAGGTGAAGAACTAAATCGCTTATTGGAATAAACAAAGCCCACAGTAATAAAACAAGCTTAGTATTAAAATGAAAATTATTCTAATCTTTAAAAGGATTGTTGGTGGGTTTTGGTAATAACTGTTTTAAATTTTTTAAAATGTCATATATGTGTACTGTATTTATATCAACTCTCTCTTTGCTCACTCCAACATTGCCTCCTGTTACTGGTACTTATTGCTATATGATATATATTTGCCAAGAACAGAATAAATTTTAAAGTGCCTAAAGAATTCATTGATGTCTGACATCTGGCCTGTTAGGATTTCGGCATGCCCCTAGTTCTTTCTCAGTGAAGGAATTGGCTCTCAAGGAATTTCTCAGAGTGTAAATTAGCTATGAGATTTGGAGGAAAAATGAGTTAAGAGGATCATCTGAGAATGACTGACCAGATCTTACCAGTTTCCTTTCTAGAGTGAACAGTCTCTATCCATGTGTGATCTGGGGTTGGATTGCTATGGGCTGAGCATCATTCACTTCTCACGGGGCAGCTATACCACTGAGCCCTGAGCCAGCTATCCCTCTTCTCAGTCTATGCTTTGCTTGCTCGGTCCCACATGGTTCATACACAATAGCAGCCTCTTCTGAAATTTCAGATTTACGGAAATGCAGAATGTATTTTAGAGAATTAGTCTTTCCATGTGTCCCCAACAGATCATCAAAACGATGCTATTCCTGGGTCAGTACCCATCAGTTCTCAACAACCCTTAAAAGGGTTTAAAAGAAAGAGTTGCATTAAATTCAGGTCAACTCTGTTGCTTTGAAGACCATTTTCTCCAACATTTCAGAAAGTTCTTTCTCACACAATGTCACTGTTACATGGCCATGTCCCTCTGTGCTCCAGAATAACAAGCTATTAATAGCAATCACATTCCTGTTTGAAGCTTCTTGAGCTATAGTAGATGCATAATAAATATAATTTTCTAATGCAAGTCAAGATTATATGGATCAATAAAAACCTTTAAAAGTCATAAAACAAAGACCCCATAATGACTGTTGGAGCATATTGCAGTATTTTAGTGGTATGCCAAGAAAAACAATGCAATGCCCTATTACCTCACCAATAAGAAACATGTATGCATGCTTTGCACACAACTTAATACTTTTTTATTTAAATAATTTATTCAGATTACATCCTGCTTGTTATCCCTTCATTTGTATCTTTCTATTCCTCCCTCCCTCCCTCCCTCTTTTAACTTATTCCCCTCCCATAGACCTGTGACAGAAGGGGACCTTCTCCCCCACCATGTGATCACAGCCTATCAGATCTCATCCAGATAGCCAGCTTCCCTTTCCACTGAGTGCCACCAAGTCTGCCCACCAAGGAGAAGTGGTCAAATAGGGGCACAAGAGTGCTAGATCTGAATAGCGGGTCTAGGTTCACTGCGAGCATTGTCCTTGGTTGGTACAGTAGTTTATACAGACCGCCCTGGGTCCAGATCCGCCAGCCTTGATGGTCTTTTTGTAGGGTTCCAGAACCCTCTGGGTCCTTCTATTTTCCCATTCTCCCACACCTCTCTCACCTGGAGTCCCAATAGTAAGTCCCAGCATCTTTCCCAATGCCCCACTGAGAAAGTGAAGACTCTCAGTAGATATTCATGTTGGGCTAGCATCCAATTATAATTGAGTATATACCATGTGTATCTTTCTGGGCCTGTGTTAACTCACTGTGACCATTTCTAACAACTTGTGTGTGTGTGTGTAAATGATGGTTAGCCAACTTGGTGCACTTTTGCACAACATTCAGTTCTATTCAAAATGTACAAAATCACTTTTATGAAGGCGTTGCTCACACCACACTTCCCTGCTTTCCCTAGGAATGCCCCAGTGGTGTTGTTAATGAAGAAACTTTCAAGGAGATTTACTCGCAGTTCTTTCCACAGGGAGGTAAGTACAAATGTGAACTTGTTAACTTATTCTCAGACTTAAAGTTATGCATGCAATCTTGAGTTTGGTTTAATCTTTCATAGTGTGGCTCTACATTTTTAATATTCATGTAAAAGAATTAATGTGCACCATAGAAGCTCATATAATTTTGAGTGTATTATAAAACTAAGTTACATTCACATCATTGAATTTCTAAACGGCTATTTCTCAGTTTAATGTGGGTAATCCCGTGTGCCCTGCATGATGACTCTCTCACACACAGCATTTTGACCTTTATTAGGGGTCCTCAAAATGGCTTAAGGCTCTACCATTTTCATGGTGGTTCTCATTTGATTTCTCAGCTCTCAAAATTGGGGCAAATGCAATTACCTTCCATTTACAGATGTGAAATCTGGGTCTTAGTGAAGTTAAATGATTCGATCAGGGTCACACATCAACTCAGTGGCAGATCTGGGTTATAACCTAGATTTGTGTGTGTGTGTGTTGTGTGTGTGTGTGTGTGTGTGTGAGAGAGAGAGAGAGAGAGAGAGAGAGTAGCTATAGCTAGTGTACTTTCTGCTATCTCCAATTCCTTCCAGTAACTCCTTACTATAACCTCCCCTGAAAAAATGAGTAAAAATCAAGATATAATTTTAGTTATAAAAAAAAGTCTCAGGATAGTAGGATGGTGTTGCCTTCGTGTTCTAGGTGAGTGAAGAGATGCATGTGCTATTGTGTCTTCTCTACATTGTCACTGAGATCAGTGTTTTCCCAGCTACGTGTGAAAACAAACCAGAGCAAAGGATGGGCCCTCTCCACATATATTATCCTATGGTCTAGTTAGCAGAGGGGCAATATAAGGCAGGCTCGACATAAAGTATGACTTGGAAGATAAGGAGTCAGAAAGAATACTACGGGAATCAGCTAAACATACAATTAGATAGATAGATAGGTAGATAGATAGATAGATAGATAGATAGATAGAAAGATAGATAGATAGATATAGAGATAGGTATAGAGATATAATCATGAGCAACTGAAAACAGGCTATCCAACTAAACTGTTCTGAGAGCTAACACTGAGGATAATGCAGAAAGGTCTAATGTATGTCTAGTTCTGGAATGCCTCATCCTCCACCACTCAACCCCCTTACCTGTCATTTTTCTTTTCTCTTGCTGTGATAAAACACTTTGACCAAAACAACATGGGAGAAAAGAGTTTGTTTTATCTTACACGTCTGCATCATATCCCATCATTGAGGAAGGCCAGCACAGGAAGTCAAGGCAGAAGCTTAAAGCAGACACCAGAAAGAAACACTGCTTACTGGCTTGCTCAAATATATTTTTGTTGTTTTTGTTTTGTTTTGTGTTGTGTTGTGTTTTAGTTTGGTTTAGTTTTTTATTTTTTAAGACAGGGTTTCTCTGTGTAGCTTTGGCTGTCCTGGACATGCTTTGTAGAGCAGGCTGGCCTCAAAGTCATAGAGATCTACCTGCCTCTGCCTCCCTGAGTGCTGGGATTACAGGCATGTGCTACCATGTCCAACTCAAATATCTGTTTAAATACAGTCCAAGGCCATATTCCTAGAGGTTGCACTGCCGACAGTGGACAAGAACTTCCTCTATCAAATAGCAATTAAGAAAATACCTCCGAAACATGGCAAGAGGCCAGTCTGACCTGAGCAATTCAACATATAAAATTCCCTCTTCCCGGGTGACTGTGGGTTGTGTGAAGTTGCCAGTGGAAGATAACTATAATACATCACATGCCATAGTTGTAATATTGCAGAGCCCATTAATGAAGGATTAAACTGGGGAATTTGTGGTGTTGATCAAAGAGAGGGCTTGCCTAGCACTTCTAAGGTCCCGAATATGATCACCAACACTAAACACGAGAGACAAAGAGAGAGAATATTTAGTACCAACTGACTATCTGGTTGTATTTATATAATATAAATAAATAAATAAATTACTTTAACATCTTTAGAGAAAGTTCATGTGCTCTGTCTTTGTGTCTACCAATGTAGAACAAGGTATACATACCAAAAAAAACCAAAAACAAATGGAAATCTTTGCTATTATTTCTTTTAATCAGAAGTTACTGCTACTACATGTTAGAGTGCACCTAAAATGCAAAGTATTATTTTAAAAATAATACTTTTCCATTAGAGGGTATCTATTTAAACAGAGAAATCTACATTGCAAAGGATTCTTCTCACAAATCCAAAGGGATTTAAGGCAGAAAAATCATTTTCTGGCTCTTAAAACCTCTTTGATTGTTCATGTTAATTGAACGCGTAAATCTAAAGGAACATCATTGAAAAGAATGAGATATTTCTAAGAATGATGACTTACCATTTAAAAATTAATATGATGCATGCAAATTACATCTTACAGTGATGCCTGCAAAGGAAAAATGGTCACAGGAAGAACACAATCTCCGATGGCAAACAGATTCATATTGTAGCTGTCTTCATCTTCCATGAAATCATCATTTATTCAGGTTGACAGTCTGAGAGCAACAGGTTTCTGGCATTATGAACAGTAACAATGAAGTACCTATAAATCCCCACATCTCACCATGTCCTGCACAAATATTTGTCTTATATATAGAAACCTCTGCCCAATGTCTATTGTATCAGCTTCCTGTCTCTTCTTAAGGCTTAGTGAGACACTTCACCAAATACGGCTTGTTAGTGTTCTGAATGGATATCAGCACAGCCATATTGAAGAGAGCATCTTGCAGGCAGATAAAGTCTGCCTAGCATAAAGCAATGAGATGGAGAAAAGCTGGCTAGCTCCGATGCCTGTGTGTCCCAGTGTTTCTCTATATGCAGTAGAAGCATCAAGTATGTAACTCTTAGCACATTAACCATTACAACATCTTGAGGGAAAGGGGCGTTTCTATATTATCTCTGCTTGTGTTGTATAAGAACTTGCAATTGCTTTGGCTATACTAGATCCTCGGTTAGCAGATATTAAAGAGATGAGTGAATAGGCTCATGTCAGGAGAGCACGTCCATAAATATCCACTTTCATACACAAAGCACTTAGGGCACGTACTTGGCTTCTCTGGGCATAAATATTAAATTAACTGATAAAGAATATACAAATTGATACATAACACATGTATTTCTTATTTCAGACTACTATACAACAATTTTCAGTGCAGTTAAAAGGGGGAATTGAGAGATTGTTGTTATTGATGTTATTTTTGAAGGGGTGGGGTACTTGAACCCACAGCCTTTCACAGGACAAATATATTCTCTACCACTGAGTGGCACCCCTAATCTTCACAGACTCTGACAGAGACTACCATTCACAGGCAGATGTCTGCAGAACGCCAGTGCCATAAATTGCACATTTGAATATGTTAGACTACTTTCTACACATCATGATTGAAATCCAGATGGGGTAGAATTTGGGTGGAAAGAAAGAACTCCACCAAACTGATTTTCTTCCTCAAGCCTTAGATGTTGCCACGTCTTAAGAGATTTCATCAAACTATTAATTGGAATCCAAGCATTAGAATAACACTGACAACTAATGGTTACCTTATATTGACTAGGTTCCTGTGACTATTGTAAATTCTTTGTATATGTAATATCTCATTTAAACTTTATGCTGGTTCCATGAAGTACATGTTCGTATCACTATTATTTATGCATGATAAAACTGAGTCACATAAATATTGACTAGCACAGGCCACACCATTAGTCTTTGAAAAAGCAGAGATTCAAATTCAAGCACTCTGATTTTTACTATTGTGTTAGCCAAATTTCTCTGCATGATAAACCTAGAGTGGAAAGTTGGATAAACTTCCAAGAGAATTGCCAAGGTGCACTGGGAAACAAGAAGTCCCTTGAACAATATCAGTGTAAACATTGAGAGTGTCATTGCCACATGTCAGTGTTGAAATTAATGAGACTCCATTAGAGAAGAATAATAATCATATGCCTATATTATCTTGTTTTTAAATTAAAAACCACAAGCACTGTCTGTTATGAGCCATTATTCATGGTGAGCTTTGCTAGTTAAGGTAAATATATTTACCTTGATTATCTAAACATGGTGACAAGAGACCCACTTAATTAAGCTCATTATAAACTATGCAAAACTTTTTTTCTATCCTGAAAATAAATTAAACATGATACCCATAAACTCATACCTCCTTAGACTTGTAAAGAGTTTAAGAAGTATGTGAAAAGTATTACTGAGTGCAAAACAACTCCACAAACCTGAATAGGCTGCCAATTCTTCATTATTGTATAATAAAACTCCCCATCAATTGCATAAAGTCAATTGCATCTAAATCCCTGGTGCCACATCCAAAATGGCTTCTTCCTAGAAGTTATCAATGCCACACAGGCATCATTCTAGGTATTGCCAGTCTCATATACTATATGGACCCAATTTTGGCACCTGGTTAACTGATTGAAAATAGTGTTAATGGGGCTAGGAAAATGGCTCAGTTAATTGCCCAAGTATGCAGAATTGAGCTCAGATTCCCTACACTCACATAAATGGCAGGTGTGGTGAAGTGCAGCTTGTGACTTCAGCACTGGCAGTAGGTAAACAGATATTTCCCAGAGGCATATAGCCAGCTATCCAAAATGGTAAGTTCCATTTTCAATAAGAAACTCTGTCTTCAAAACTGAAGCAAAAAGTGATAGCAAAAACACCCAACATTGACATCTTGTGTCCAGTTATGCATGCATGTGCAAATACACCTGCACACACAGGCATGAAACACACACACACACACTCATGGACGCACTCACAGAGAAAGAGAGATAGATAGAGAAAAACAGAGAGATACAGAGACACAGATACAGAGACACAGAGACAGAGAATTTAAAATTTCCCATGGTTAAAGTCAGTGGTGCGTTATATTTTATTTAGCAATGCTACTATCATTTTTGAGACACTGAATGTGGAGTCAGCTTTGAGATGCATGACCTTCATGTTAATGACCAATGACTTTGATGAAACATCAAGGGGAAATGTTCCTAAATAGCTCATAATCCCGAAGGTGCAGAGGAAAGTTTGGCTTTCCTCTGACAGAATGGAGAGACTTGGAAAGAGAAGGAGCGGTGATACCTGCTTTCACTGAAAAAAGTAATCTCCTCTCCCTGCTAGTGGACTCACTTCATTGGCAGGTTTTAAAACCAATTCATAATGTCAAAAGGAATAGAAGTAATAAGAAATCCCAGTAAAAATAAAACGAAAACTCACAAACTAGAAATTAATGAGCTCTTAAGGCAGAAGATAAAGGGCTAGAAGCAAAAGGCTGAAAGGTTACATTTTTGTAGGTGAAGACTAAAGGCTAAAACCCAGGAGAGGAAGCATTTAACATAATGATGTAAATTTCATCAAGAATTGAGCAAAAGAGTACTTAAAGGCTAAAGCTCGGCATTAAGAAAAGAAAACAAACAGAAATGCTTTTTAAAATGAAATCTGAAGAAAGCTCACAGATTAGTTAGACAAAGGAAAAGCAAAAGGGAGGGAGGGAGTAGACATGAGAAACTGACGCAGAGGAAGAAGTAGATTTCAGAGACCTTCAGTGACCTCAGACTGCATCAGAGGCAGTGGGAACACTGAGTCATCCATTTTTTGTCCTTATTACTCAGAGCACTAAGTCACACCATGGCCCAAGCAGGATAGTGGCACCCTACCACATACAGTGTCACGTGAGTAGGAATCCCAGGGTCTACAAAATACTCTGCATGTTAACCACCAGAGGCTTCCTAAATCATCCCTGTCCCCAAGCCACCAGCCAAATTAACTAGCCATGGGATTGCCTCAGCTCCACATCTTAGTGACTATGTGGCTTTGGGCAAGTTTCACAATCTCTCTACATCCAAACATACTTCTCGGAGAGTAAAAACAAGGGCAATATCAGTAATGACCAGAATAGTAATGATACCAACTCATGCGTGTTTCATTTGGTTTCTTACTGCTTTACTTATGGAGATAAAATTTGGCCAAGCACCAATCAATGTCCGGAAATCCACCTATGAGACCGGTACTCATTTCAGGGCTGGGATCAGCACCCATGATCTCAGGTCTTGAGATTAATCCTAGTGAGAGGCTCGCAGAAAATCTCTGACACCAACGGCCTCAACGTGTAACTCATTCATTCTCGTGACTATCAAGTCCTAGTTCACTACAAGAGAGTGGGCAGCGGAGACCACAATACACATTAAAGAAAAGGGATGAGCTCTAGAACCACTAACTAAATGGTACCCCCTTTTTAATGTTTCAGACTCCACAACATATGCACATTTTCTGTTCAATGCGTTCGATACGGACCACAATGGAGCAGTGAGCTTTGAGGTAAGCCTTGAACTCCTCTTCTACCATTTGACGTAAGACTCTGAAGGAAACTTTAATCTCTTTAGAAAGAAAGCCAAGAGTTTGATATTTGCTTATTTTTGAAAAGCCCAGGAACATTCCCTTTCCTTTTCTAAGTTGCCATGTTGCTGTTCTTACCCTTGCAAAGTTGGACAAATTACAACCTACATTTAGTGCACCTTCAAATATGTGCTATCTGTTCATGCATGGCTTTCTCCTACAGCATGAGGACAACCCAAGAAGGCAAATGATTTATCTGACACTTACTGGCACTTACCATGGGCTAGTCATTATGGCATCCCTTGGATATATAAATGTAATATACTTAAACTCTGCTGGGGGAGTCTATTAAATGTAGATAAGGCAAGATATTTAATATAGGGGAGAAATGCTGCCTTCATTAGCCCCAAAAGCTTGCAATGAAATTAAATCTTTCAAATGACCTAGAGTAAAAGCTTGCAGGACTATTCATGAAATATGTAATATTAGTCTTAATAAAAACATGTGCTCTCTCTCTCTTTCTCTCTCTCTCTCTCTCTCTCACTCTCTCTCTCTCTCTTTCTCATACATACACAGAGAGATGGAGGAAGATGATAGACTGACAGATACATGATAGATAGATAGATAGATAGATAGATAGATAGATAGATAGATAGATAGATACTATGGGTAGAGAGTGATGCCTTTTGTGGGATTCATCTAGTGCCAGAAGGTCAGAGGTAGCATTTATTTGTGAATGCTAGAAGAATAAATGAAATATGAACTTGGAAATATCTGCCTGTGGCTTTTATTTTTGTTAATAACAAAAATTTGTGAGGAGAATATTTTGTTCACAGATTTGCATACATTATGGGTGAGTGTATTTGGCTTTTAGGCAAATAAAATATCTATTATCTTATTTTGTATGTTCAACATTAGGTAGATGATATATGGACAGACAGGCATATACTAAAGAGTGTGGATGATAACAATTAGGAAATACATTTTCCCTTTCGAGGCAGGTAGAGGAAGATGCAGCTGATATACATGAAAAGGAATTCTAATAAGGATCTCACAAAGTGAGATGATGGAATGAGACTATCTAGGAAAATGAACCAGAGGCAGAAGGGACTGTAACAGCAAAAGCCTATCTGGTGACTTTCATGTATTATATCCTGAGAAACTAGCAGAAACTAATAAAGGGAATACAGGTTGAGATGGGAAGTATGAGGCAGAACTTGAGTGGAGAATATCACCCTGGGAATAAAGGAAAAACATCTGTAGATCTTCCGAAAGACAGAATCCAAATACGAGAGCCAGCTGAGAGGGTTGTGAGAGGAAGCAGAGGCCACATCTCAGGCAGGCTGCCAACTGAGGAGGTTGAAAACTGTGTTGTAGGAGATAAGGACCCTTGAGGAACTTTCAACAGGACTGTTCATGTGTGTGAGTTATGTCTCTGAAACAGGGAGTGCAATTAGAAACTATTTATTCTAAGAGTAAGACAGGAAGGAGCTGATGAAAAATTGAACTGCAGTAAAAATGAGGGGAAGAGATAAGTTAAAAAATGACTAAGCATGAGCCTGGTAGAATCATAACCATCTGACATATTTAGGAGGGAAAACAGTTTGGGCATGGATAGCACTCTGAACACATGGCTCATGTAGACAGGCTGAACGAAGAAGCGTGGATCTTTGTAATGTATCAATCAGTGGCCCTATGTAAGAATTTCCAGAGGCAATAAAATATATTGTCATGTACACCCCGTCCTCATGAAGACACCAGGCTATGGGTCTGAAGATTCTGGACCAGAAATTTCAAACATCATCTCACGAAACTTAACCAAGAAATATCCTAAGAAGGGGAGGGCAGAAGGTGCTAGTGATTGAGGAGGTATAAACCAAGAGTCAAAACAGGGCAAATAGCGTTTTCCGGAATGTGGAAGCAGCAGTTATTTGGCCAAAGGGAAAAGGTCAAGGTTGCCCTAGATCTCCTGAAATACTACTTCTAGTGGCAGCTATTTATTACACATAAAAACTACATTACAATTTGAACCAATCAGCAAGACAACCCCTGATCCATCTCTTATGGGTTGCTCTTTGGCAGGTGAGGAAAGCCAAAAATTTATAAATAGAAAACTGATGATGCCATAAAAATTAAAATACAGAAATCCTGCCTGCATTTAGCACAGAATTAACAATTGCAAATCTAGGGGCACACTTCAATGTGATGGAAAATAATCACAACAATCCTGCTATCCATGTCTCATAGAATTTAGTGTTTAATTCTGCATGTACATTTTGGTCTACTGTCAATAATGTTGGAAAATATATAGCAATGCTTCTTTGTGCCCATGTAAAACACTGCTAATTATTGTTAATTATTTTACTTTGTGAGATTAGTTGTAACAGTTATATGTAATATACATGTCGGCATAACGCCTTTACTTTTAATATAAACTACTAAGTTCATAAATGCCATAAATATCCAATCAAAATCAAATTTTAAATTAGGGTACTGAAGTTATATTTCTAAATTAATTAGCTGCCTGGAAGGTATCTAGAAAACATAAATGACTTGGCAGGGAAGACATTTTTAATAGCAATAGCATCCTGGGAAAAACAACAGAGTCCATCCTGATTTTGAGATAAAGAAAAATGGAAGATGTCCAGTATTTGCTTAAAGGTGAAGGACAGAATGAACAAGTCAGAGGGGACCTGGGTTTTATTATGATCGGATCCAATCTCCTTTTTACTACCAAGCATCTGTGGGGCCCTGGATTTACTATTTAAACCCTCTAGGCCTTAATATTCATATTATTACAAGACCAGCAGAGAGGCAAATACATGAATCAACATACAAGTGGAAAATCATAATGGAAGTATTTGGTTTGGCTCTGAGCCTGGCACCAAATAAATGCTCAATATTTATTAGATTTTAGTTGTAGCATTTATTACTTCAGGAATTTTCTAATAAAGGTGACTAATTGTGCCATTTGTCATCACATTACACTAGATTACACTGTAATCTAGAATTTTTAAACATATTCCAGCAAAGGCCTAGATGACTACTCTGTGATACTATGACAGATTTTTATCTCATTATGAGCATTTACTGTATTAAGTGCTCAAAATATTAGCAACAATAGCTAGCTCAATGATAATACAAACCCATGCTTGTTTAGCTTTTGTTATTTTAGGCATTATGTTGCACTAATTACATAATATTTGCCTGTATCCATGGCACTATAGTTATCCCCTTTTAGCAAGTAAAGGGAATAACAAAGTTTAATATCCTGTAATAGTTACAGAGAATATAAAACATTCAAGAGTCAAATTCAGCATCTCTGGCCTCAAACAGTGGTTGGCACACATACAATTCTCCAATCACATATATATTACCCACTTGAAATCCCCACAGCTGGATAGAGTTTTTCTTTGAGAAACTTCATACTATTAACTATTAACAACTTAACTGAAAATAGATAGTTGATAATGTATATACATATGGTCCATGCATAGTATTAATGTCTTCAACAAACTCTATAGGAAACTACAATCAAATGTGTTGTATCTGTTCACCAAAATATGATAATGATAGCCACAATAGTTATTGGCTATTGGTCTCCATGCACTCTAGAGCACATGTTTTTGCTGTTGCTGTCTTCTTCTGCACAGAAGTGGGGGTTTAACTGAGGTTTTATGAACAGAAAGTTGTGGGAATAATTTTTCGTCCATTCTCATCTGTGGAAATTGCAAGATCAAGTATTTCAGCATAGTAGAAGCAACCTGGATTCTTGATGAACCAGCATCCCCTTCACTATATTTCACTGTGTGTAAATTATAGACGTGAAGCTTTTACCATCCTTTGATTTAAGGTCATAGATGAGGATGATATGTAGAAAGATATCTAGATGGTAGATAGAGTACAAAGGAGATAGATGATGATGACAGATAGATGATAGATAGATAGATAGATAGATAGATAGATAGATAGATAGATAGATAGATAGGCAGGCTTTGGCACCAGGATTCACCAACATAAATTTTAGTACTAACCTTTAGCATCTCTCAGACTTCCCAATATGTATTTTCAAATTCATCATTTTTTAAATAAATCGAATAGAAAGTGAAAGACTTATATTCTTCTTTATGTCTTTGAGACTAGGAAGCAGCACATTAGAAGGCTGACTTGTTATTAAAGCCATTTGTATACATGAAGAGGAATGAGGAGTGAATCCTGCTCATCTCTAGCAAAATCTCTAAAAATCCATAGTCTTAAGCAGCACTCAGGAACCTCTCCTGGAAAGTACCAAATATTTCTGATTTTGCCAGTCAGGCAGCCCATTACACGCAGTCTATTCTCCAAAATATTATCACCGTCAGGTAATTTACACAGCTGAGAATTTCCCAGATTGCTAGTGGTATTGAGACTGAGTTAAAATTTTCTGTCAGATTAATTCTGAAATCGGTAGTACCTAATTGCTACTACAGGTGATTGATGAATCAGAGCTTAAAGGAAATGCTATTTGCAGACAACTCAATTCACATGGAAAATGATGAGAACTGCACCCCCTGCAGATACGCAGTGGAGGCATTGCCCCAAACTAATAGCTCTGTTATTCGCAGTGCTGAAAAAAACATTTTATACAAATATCAGTTATGTTTATAGAAAAACTTTCTAGTATATGTCAACTTGTTAAATGGCATAGCTATTTCCTTTGAAATGCCAGGATGAATTATTTTAAGCAGTATTTCTAATTACTGTAGAATTCCATTATCATCAAATTTATTCATCTTTGGGTTACACATGCATGCCCAATTTCTTCTGTGTACATAATTCTGTTATTGTTGTTTTCTGATCATTCCAGGGGCCTCTGTTCTCATTGAAGGCATCCCTAGATATTTCTCAACTTCATTCATTCATTTAACAAATAGCCACCAAGCCTACTATGTGCCAAACACCCCTCACATGCTAGAGGCAGAGGGAAACAAAATCAGAAAAAAAAAATGCTTGCCCTGGTCCAAATTGTATTCCCCCATGTTAATGAGAAATTTCTGTAGACCCACCTGTTCTCATTTTGAGCGTTCCTCACCTGGCCGCAAGCAATCGCTCTGTGGCTTCCCAAGGACTGCGGCCCTGCTGCATGCTGTCCAGCTTTCCTTGTCACCCCATCACTCTAGCTTGCACCTTTAGTAACATCAGGGTTTCAGATGCTGTCCCCTCCCACTTCCTGTTGCCTCCAAGAGCTTGTCCTGTGACTCCCAATGGCAATGGCCCTCATATGCACTGAAATCTCAGAAACAAAAGAACACGGAAGGACAGAAGAAATATCCATACAATAAATATCTGTAATAGTTCTCATGGATCTAAGGCCAATCTCTTTTTTTAAATCACTTTGTAATAACTGTTTAGTATTAGATATGCTTCACACTTATATAAAAATGTAGATAGGAGAGATCCCATGTGACATGCAGTTTTCTCTGTTACTCACACCATAGCTTAATAGGGAATGCTAGCTCCACTTAATGAACTAATATGGACACATTAGTATTAACTAAATCTCATGCTATATCCAGATTTCTTTTGGGTTTCACTGGATGACCTTTTTCTGAACCAGTTACCCCAGTTTGGATAGAATTTCATTCAGACCTGCTCACATTTCATGTAGACATGATGTCTCCTTAGACCGTTGTTAGTACTGACGCATTCTTAGGATTCCCTTGTTTGTTGCCATCTTGACAGTTTGGAGGAAGTATTGCTCAGGTATTTGGTAGAACGTCCTTCAGTTCATATGTGTATGATGGGTCTCTCAGGATTACATTTAGGTTATGGGTTTGGGAAATGTAGCTTGTAGAGGGAGAGGGCCATTTTATGACATAGAATGAGTACAGACTGTCAAAATGATTTATGTCTGTTGATACTGACCTTGTCTGCCTGCATAAAATGGTGTTTGTCAAGTTTCCTAGTGCTGTGTCTCCCTATTTGCAAATTGATACTCTTTAGAAAGAAGTCATTGTTCATCAACCAAATTTAAGGGCAGCAAAAATTGTAGGTTATTTATTTGAAATTCCACACGGATAATCTGCCCTTCCTTCTCCAGGCATCAATAAATAAACACAACAATTATTTATAGCTATATGGGCTCGTGGGTATTTATTTTATATCTTTCATTAAACGCTGGTGTAACCCTACTTACACTGTTGCTCACACTGTTCTGTTGTGGTCAACAAGAAATTTTTCTGTTGGCTCTTTGTCCCTTTGACTTCCCTTTTCTATGGCTGATAAGGAGGCTAAAATGCACATCAAAAGCATACAGAAAATTATCTTAGTGTTCTTAAGGTTGACCTGGTTACAATCTATTCAGTCTCCAACATTTGAAGTCAGTATCTGTGGCTCTCATCCTGAGCTTGTTAGCTGGGATATATAATTGCTAGAGAGCCTTTTAACTTCCTTCCATCTTCCAATAGCATTTATACGTGCACGTGTATACACAGTCTGGTTCCTCTGACTTTTTATTTATGTATTCATTCCTGTAAAGAATTATGAATTCCTGACACCGCTGAATGTTCTACAGTGCCACTGGTAAAAAGTTGAAGTGGGGTGTGGCCTCCCCTTCACATTACTCGACAATTTTCTCCTACAGAGTCAATAATGGGCGTGAGGCAACTGTTTCTACATGACCACAGGCCTTAGCTCCAGTCCAAGCAAAAAGGGAAGCCTGGGAATTTAAATCAGAAGTCCTGTCCAGTGTCCAGCACTGCTGTTCCAAGCTTTGTGCTGTGACTCAGTCACACTCCTGATCTTCCATCTATAAAGACAATAAATAGTACACATTTCTAAGGCTGCATGAGGCAGCTGGAGTTACCTAACTCTGGGAACTGCTAACCAGATGGCCCCTCCTATCAATAGTCTCTAGTCATCATTACATTTAATTTCTGTGTCTTAAGGCCACTTCTCCACTATTTGTTTTTCCTTATGAAAATAAGACAGCCTTGGAATATACCCAGAAGATGCTCCACCACACAAGGACATATGCTCAACCATGTTCATAGCAGCCTTATTCATAATAGCAAGAACCTGGAAACAACCTAAATGTCCCTCAGTTGAAGAATGGATAAAGAAACTGTGGTTAATTTACACTATGGAATACTACTCAGCTATTAAAAACAAGGAAATCCTGAAATTTGTGGACAAATGGATGGAACTAGAAATGATCATACTGAGTGAATTAACCTAGACTCAGAAAGCCTCACGTAGTATATGTTCACTTATAATTGGACACTAGCCCAAAAGGGATGCCCCATGAAAGTCTTCATTTACCAGGAGATTGGCATAAATGTCAGGACTTCCTATTGGGACTCTAGGTGAGAGAAGTATGGGAGAATGGAGAAATAGAAGGATGCAGAGGATCCTAGAAACCTACAAGAAGAACACTAACAAGAACAATACATGCAGTAAGCATTGAGCCCCTACTCATATCCAGCCAATGTACAGGACATTCTCCACAGTTATGTAGAGAGTGGGGACTATCTCTGACATGAACTCCAGTGCCCCATATTTGAACACTTCTCCGTGGTGGGGAGGTCAGGTGACACTCAGAGGAAGGATAAGCAGGCTACCAAGATGAGATTTAATAGATAGCCTATGACCATATAGTGGAGGAGGAGGTCCCCTTTGGTCACAGACCTAGGGGAGGGGAATAGGGGAAAAGAGGGAGGGAGGGAGGAACAGGAGGATACACGTAATGGGATAACAATAGAGTTGTAATCTGAATACATTAATTATTTTAAAAAGAAAGAAAATAAGAACTGTGAGAAACAGAGAAAAAAGCTTGCTCCAGAATCATTGTAACATTGTAACAAGTAAGCAATTTAATTAATTTGCATATTTAACAATAGGAACTAATGAAAGGAGCTGTTTTATAACCATATTCCCACTACCATGCCATGCTGAAAACTTTAAATTGAGGCCATGCAGTTACTGAAATTAGAGCTCAGCAACTGTAATATTTTAGGGAAAAAAAAGGTGAAACGGAAATGAAAAGAGAACTTCAAGTTCTGGTCTATGGTCGCATAAAATTACATTTCCACTAAGGTGTGTTTATATCCTTCTGTGTGTGGTAGACTGCCATTTAGAATATGAATCCTGGGGATAGAGAGATGACTCAGCAGTTTAAGAGCACCGCTTGCTCTTGCAGAGGCCCAGGGCTTCGATTCCCAACACCCATTCTGTCCTATAATTGCAGTTAGAGGGGATGCAGATCCATCTTCTGGCCTCCAAGGGCACTGCATGCAAGTGTCGCCTAGACATACATGCTGGCAAAACACCACATACATAGAATATAAAAGAAATCATTTTGAGGCTGGAGAGATGGCCCAGTGGTTAAGAGCACTGTTGGCTCTCTCAGAGGTCCTGAGTTCAATTCCCACCAGCAGCCACATATGGGATCTGGTGCCCTCTTCTAGCATACAAGTATACATGAAGATAGAACACCCCAATATATAAAATAAATAAGTAAATCTTAGAGAGAAAGAAAGAAAGAAAGAAAGAAAGAAAGAAAGAAAGAAAGAGAAATCTTTTTTAAAATGTTTAAAATGTGATTTTTATTGTGGTTCAAAATGTTCAGAAATCAAGTGACTACATTCTATCAAAACATAAAATTACTTCTTTTTGGTAAATATGATATATTTTTATGACTCAATTATACAGTTACTTCATGACAGATTTTCAATGATATGGCAAAATACAATATTAAATTAAATATTAAATTCTGATATAAATGAAACAATGAAATATTGTTCATTGTTTTATAGATACATATGTGTTTAATATATGTACATGTTATAAAATATATAATATCAATAATGTCTTTAGGATCATATGTGTGGCTTTTATTATAAATATACACTCAGGTTTGTACCATTCTTAGGCCAGTCTAAGTGTGGCCCCGGGAGTGGTTGTCACACACTTTGCTTCAGGCAAGTCAGAGGTATGAAATGGAGGTATCTGTTGTCAAATCTCCTTGTTTCAATCTCTGATGTTCTCTGTGCTAAGTTCCCCTTAGGCTGGAATTCTAGCAAAGTGGTTTTAGCTAGAGATAGTAATTGCTTAGAAAATCTTGAAACTTTCTTTGCTTCAAGGCAATGATTTCCAATATAAAAATAAATTCATTTGCTCCAAAAATAAAAAATAAAAATAAAAATATGCTGATACATGTGAGAAAAGAGAGACTTGGAATACTTAATATTAGTAGTTAAGACTTACGTGTGCTTACATTATTTTTCAGTACAGTTTCCTATAGTTTTATAAGATTATATAATATGTTTGCATTTATTATACACATATTTATGAATATTGCTTAACATTTATCCAATCCTTAACAGTTGTCAGCAGGGTTAAATCATAGAACTTCTAATTTAATTTAGTGTAGCTACAATCACTTTTCAAGACACAAATTATTTTAAAAGACATTACAAAAAAAGAACATTACTGTGTTTCAGTCAGTATAAGTAAGCCATCTCTTCTATAAGATAAAGTCAGGCTAGAATCTTTTGAAATATATATATACATGCATATGTATATATGTGTGTATATAGGTACATAAATATATAGATGTACAGATATAATTATACACATATTGGTATCTTTGGTCCAAAGAAAATGTAATTTTAGTCAATTCCTGAAATTTCATCTTCCAAATATTTTAAGGAAGAGAATAAGTACTGTGGAAATTTGACCTATTTAGGGAGGTCATATTAGAGAAAAGCAATACTTTAACATTGCTATGAAACCACATGAAGAAGAGCAAGGCACAGCACACACACACATATATTGATGCCTTTCTGTGGGGAGTCTGTCACGTGCAGTACCTTTAGTGAGTTTAAGGTTTCCCATCTGGACTTGGTTGTAGCTACCTCCAAACGGGCCATTCTCGGCCAGGGTGCTTTTGGAGGTGGTAGAAGTCAGAAGGACTAATGCGCGAGGAGTAATAGTAACCAGCTGTGAGACACTGAGTAAAGGGCCCTCAGATGAAAGAATGGTTGCTACCAGGTAATCATCGAGTCAGGCCTTGCTCTCTGTAGTCAGAGAAGGAGCTACAATAGCCATACTTCTGGATATTAATGAATGAGTTTATCAAGTTTGTAGTAAACCAAATATAAAACAAAGAAAGAAAGATGGACAGACTGGAGGAGAGAGAGGATCAAAAAAAAAAAAATATCATCAAATTGGACTCTAAAAACCTCCAGCAGAAATCAAGTGAGGAGGCCTCTTTAAGCCAGGCAACTGAATTTCCTTTCAGAGAGAATCCTGTTTAGAAAGTGTCACCTTGGACAAGGCTTTCAAGTACAAGAAGAGACAACACCAGGAAAGCTGTATCATCATATTGAGAGCTTGCAAACGTTAGCGGAGACTGACTGGGGAAGTTGAGGTAGACAGCGGTAGGTTCTGCTCCTTTCTATCACAGGCATTTTTATAACACAGAATAAAGAACAGTAATCCTGTTGGAAATGGCTTTTCTTTAGTTATTTTTAATAAAAAGATAGTTTTATTCCTGACCTGTCACAGAATTAGGGCAGGAACCCATCCCCACCCAAAGGACCTTGGAACATAGCCACCGTTTAGTGCAAGTTAAGAGGGAGGTATGCATGACAACCACAGCACTGTCCCTGATAGCATTAGAAATCATAGAATAGTTGGGGAAAACACTGTGGTTATTTATCAGCTCACAGGGATAAAAAGGGTGGCACTGATTGCACACTAAGAGTGGCACCGCATGTTTGCAAGGTACTATCAGCAGCCCTTGGATGTTGTGACTGACTGTTCCTGACATGTCAGGAGGAACACCTCTAATCTTGCTGTCATCCTTATAAGAGTCCAGAAATGTCAAAATCATTCTAAGATTTGGACTAGGTTCAAAAATGTATCAAGCCTCAGATCTGATGGTCTTGGCCAAAGAGGTGACACAAACTTCCTGCCTTTGTCCAGGCCAAGTTCCATCACTAGAGCCAGGGATGGTGTTGGACTTCCCTATTGTTGCATGGACCACTAAATAGGAACATATCCAAACAGAATATCCATTTTACTAAGCAGGCAAACAATAAGAGTCCTCATTGTGTGATAGGGGCTCTCTCTCTTTCCTTTTTGGCTGAGGAAAAATTAAGGGCAGAAGAGCATATTAAGCTATCATTTATATAAAGAAAGGGTGTGTATATAAATAACATAACATACATAGTCATAAAGTATTCATAGAATAGAAATAACTAGCACTAGTTTAGAAAGGGAAGGACTTCTCACCAGACAGCATACATAACTTATAATTTGTGAACTACATGTATGCTAACTGTCTCATCACCACTGAAGACAGAGAAACACCATTTAAAAGCTGGGACAGGAAAACAGCTATGGATGCAGAAAAGAAGGGAAGATACAAGTTCACCCAAATGACAACTTTTGGATTTGCCTCACTTTCTCATTTCCAAGAGATTGTCACTCCTGAATTTAATCACATTGAAATACTGACATTACTTTATTTTTATATTAATTAATTCATATTACACCTCAATTGTTATCTCAACCCTTGTATCCTCCCATTCCTCCCTCCCTCCCGCTTTCACCCTATTCCCCTCTCCTATGGCTGTGACTGAGGGGGACGTCCTCCCCCTGTATATGTTCATAGGGTATCAAGTCTCTTCTTGGTAGTCTGCTATCCTTCCTCTGAGTGCCACCGGGCCTCCCCATCAAGAGGAGGTGGTCAAATATGTGGCACCAGAGTTCATGTGAAAGTCAGTCCACACTCTCCACTCAACTGTGGAGAATGTCCTGTCCATTGGCTAGATCTGGGTAGGGGTTCGATGTTTACTGCACATATTGTCCTTGGTTGGTGCCATAGTTTGAGCAGAACCCCTGGACCCAGATCTGCCACATTACTTTATATAACAACAAATACACGTGAATGTTCTCTGATTAGCCTGGTTCTCTCATAAGCCTGGTTCCCTATCACTGTAATCAAATCCATTTCAACATTAGCAGAGGCTTTCACAGAGTTAAAGCAGACTCTCATGGCCAATGTGCTCTCCTGGGACTTTTATATGAGGTGATACTGTCCTCATTTTTACAGGTATAGAATTAGAGACAAATTGATGCTAGTTTGGATTCATGCAGTGTGGATCCAGTTTTTTCACAACTATCCGCACGTCAGTTATAACTTGATATCTAATTAAAGATTACATTTTTTCTGCTTCTTAGGGATACTTTGCATTTCTTACTAATGGATATTAATTTTTCTTTAGAAAAAAAACTTGTGTGTGTGTGTGCACACGCACATGCATGTGTGCATGTGTACTCATGCATAAAGGTACAATTTTGAGCACCATAGCTAATTTAACTCAGTTTCTAATTAGATGAAAATGTCAAATGCTAGGGCATAGTTCACACTCATGAAGAACCACAAGGAATTAAAGACTAAAAACACATTAGTAATTTTGGAAACATGTTCAAACTCCAGAGGGTTGTTTTACTAACACCACTTAAGAGGGAATTTTACCAAGTTCTAAATTCTATTTTTATTGTTTTTTAGGATTTCATCAAAGGTCTTTCCATTTTGCTTCGAGGGACAGTACAAGAAAAACTCAACTGGGCATTTAACTTGTATGACATAAACAAAGATGGCTACATCACTAAAGAAGTAAGAGATGGCATACCAACTTAGCGATCCTCTGAGGCAGTTTTGCTTAACTTCAAAATATTAAAGTTTTAGTGATTGCTTTAAAATCACATTTTAGGAAATAAAAATATTTAATGCAATTCTAAGAGAGATGAGATATATTCTAATAAAAATGGAATGGATTAGACTCATTTGTAGTAAATCTCCAAAGAAAACACAAAACATATCAATGTTATATTCCTTTTTTCTGCTAGTGATATGGTGAAAAGTGAGGATCTTTGGGAGTGATAGATGCCTTGTCATGTCTGGTGGACAATAGTAAGAGGGACAAAGGTTCCAGACAATCCACGGCCAGCAAAGCTACATCACCCAGTGGTTGCCAGGTTGGATCAGGACAATGGTGGGCTTGACAAACACAGATGGAACGAAGCTATCAATGAAAACATTCACAAATTAAAATGCTGGTGTGTTACGACCATTTAAAACAGCAAACGAGAAAAGATTGGAGGAAAGTAATCACCCTTAGTGTAGAATGTGAAAAAGATTGAATGAACACTCTGCTGGAAGCCTGGACATACTTAATGGTCATGCAGCTGGGCCTGCCTTTCTCTCTGCATTAACAGCTTCTCCAGAGTGAAAATTTCAACAAAGTGTCTCATATGAGAAAAAGCACTCAGGACCAAAGACATGAATGTACCTTATCTGATACACAGACACAGTGTGTCAGGACACCACTGCTCCATAAGTCACTAGCAAATGATACATGGAGTCAGACTGTGTGTCATCAAAGAAAGTGCAAAATTTAAGACGTCACGAAGAGACCCACTTCTTAAGTATTTGGGATACTATGAGCGTTCATTGCCTAAGTCCCACAACTATATTAAGGCACCTAGAGAACATTAAAAGTCTTACCCCTTCCCCTTTGAACCACTCTTCTGTTTGTGTCAGGGCCGAGAGCTGAATACAGAGCTAATGCTCTATCTCTTTCCATTTTTACTGGAGCTCATCAGGTCTGCCTACATCGTCTATCTTACCACTTGTCTATGATAAAACCATCTTTTGAAATTTCTTTTATTTTTACAAACTGCATTGTCCTCCAGTCCATACTCTCAAAAGTAAACATGAGTAGAATCCTATCACCTGCGTAACTGTTATGTCAAGTAGTAAATCTGAATATTTAAGTAACTAGATACCATTTTCCTTTTAAAAGATTAAAATGCATAACAAAAACTAGATTTTACTTTTAAAGCTAACAAAATGTTAAGGTGCTTCCTAGTCAAAATACTGGAATTCGTATTCTCGTGTAACTCCTTTAGTTAAAGGCAAAATAGGAAAAAGTGATTAAAAACTCCACGGACTTTTACTAACTGGTTGTAATTGTAGTTTGTGAAAATCAAAGCATTAAGCCGGACTGTTCACTTCCCAACCTAGTGAGAGACGTAGGAATCTACTTCATTTCAAAACTGAGCTCTCACAATCGGTACATTTGGATCCCACTGCTTTGAGACAAAAGGCTGTTTGTCGGCTGCACCTCATAAAGAATTTGAAAACAAACACGAAATGAAATACTATGAACAAAATCTCCTACTGCCTCTTCACACTTGGGATGCAGCCTCACATGAGTGCCTTTCCATTTCAGGAAATGCTGGACATAATGAAAGCAATATACGACATGATGGGGAAGTGCACGTACCCTGTCCTCAAAGAAGATGCTCCCCGACAGCATGTGGAGACATTTTTCCAGGTAGGATTGAAAGATGAGGGGAAGGGGCAATTCTAAAATGATCCCCTGATACTTGGAAAACACTTTCATATAAAAACAAAACAACAACGCCCTCCAAAACAACAACAACAAAAACTCCATAGGGAAATTGTTATTCACAGGGACAAATAAAATCTTAACTTCATAATTTTTTTTAAATTTATTATGGCAGACAATTGTACTTCCAGAAGAGTCACAGTATCCAGACTAAGCCATCGTTTTATTTCAGGAAGTGTTGTCATGTAGGTCCCACAGGGATCTTAAAGATAACAAATTCTCAATACTCTTCTCCGATTTTTATAGATTAAAAAAAATAGGCAGATTTGGGCCCAGGGGTCCCGCTCAAACTAAGGCACCAGCCAAGGACAATACAGGCGGAAACTTAAAACCCCTACCCAGATCTAGCCAATGGACAGGACATTCTCCACAGTTGAGTGGAGAGTGGGATATGACTTTCTCACGTACTCTGGTGCCTCACATTTGACCATGTCCCCTGGAGGGAGAGACCTGGTGGCACTCAGAGGAAGGACAGCAGGTTACCAAGAAGAGACTTGATACCCTATGAGCATATAGAGGGGGAGGTAATCCCCCTCAGGAACAGTCATAGGGGAGGGGAATAAGGGGAAAATGGGAGGGAGGGAAGAATGGGAGAATACAAGGGATGGGATAACCATTGAGATGTAACAAGAATAAATTAACAAAAAATTAAAAAAAAAAAAAAAAAAAAAAAAAACAGCCCAAGGCTCGACACTTCAGTAAACTGTGTGAGTCCTGTCATATTTAGAAAACAGTTTAGGTGACTCATGCTTCACATTATGTGGGGGAAATCACAACCTGCAATGATTTTACCTCACTGTTGTAGGAAGTCACTAGTTCCTCCTACAATGTAATTGTCCTGTATTACATAAAACGATGAGCTATATTTTTATCTCTTTGAATGTACTAGGTATGGGAAGGCTACCAAAGGGCAAGTCAATATTGTGCTTTGTTCTTTTCTTTCTCAACAGAAGATGGACAAAAATAAAGATGGCGTCGTTACCATAGATGAGTTCATTGAAAGTTGCCAAAAAGTAAGTCGGGGGGAGGGGGGACTATCCCTTTTGTTAGCATCAGTTACAAATGAGCACAGCCTATTAGCTAATATGAACTGAGCAAAATATAAATCAAGTGCATAAGCTAATGAGGATAGGCTTCTCACTTGGAAACAAGCAGATTTATATGCACATCCAATCTGATAGCATGCCAAGACTGAGGCGAAAATTACTCATGCACACTCCCTTTGTTTCTTGCAACCTTTAGAGATCTCATTACTGACAACTGATCAAAACCACATTGATTTAAATCACTGTTTCTGGAGGTGGAGAGGCAGCTCCATGCTTAACAGTGCTCACTGTTCATCTTAGAGCTTGGTTCCCAGCACTCAAGTCAGGAATCTCACAGTGGCGTGTAACTCCAGCTCCATGGGATCTGATGCTCTCCTCTGAACTTAGCAGTCACATATATGCTTGTGTTCACATACCTACACATAGACATACACACATATAAATATATATAATGAAAAAATAAATCTTTGCTCTTTCCCAGACATACTTTTAAAACATGTCATATTCATTCATGTCATCATAGAATAAGAAATTTATTGAGAACTATGCAAGCTTATATATTTTTTAATTTTGTGTCTGTGTATATATATTCTGAAGAAGGAGCATACCACAGCACACATGTGGAGAGTAGAGGATAACTTGTAAGAGGTGGTTCTTTCCCTTCCCATTGTGAGTTTCTGAGATCAAATTGAGCTTCTCGGCAAAGTATCATTGATTTAATATATGTGGACAAAAAGTAGCATTTTATCAGAAATCAATAATTGTCTCCAGTTATAAAGAGGACAAACTTCTGGAAATCTAATAGTTATATACGACTACCTGGAAATCTAGACTTAGCTTACCTAGAGTGATTCAACTCAAATGGCACGAGTAGAGCCATAACTACAAATTACCAAACATGGAGAAACATTTGCTGGCATTTCAGGGTTGTTTTTTTACCCCCTCTTTCAGTTATTCATTTTCAACTTTCTTGATGCCTGTTTGCTTCTCAACTCACCTTTCATTAACATCTCTTAAGAGATTTAAAATGGTGGCATGAACCCTCTTAGCGGTGACTGGTGCACCAGTGACTCACCACTAATATGCAGGGCTCAGCAGCAGTGTTCACCCACAGTGGAGAAGTATTCCTTAACAGTTCAATCTGTCAATACAGTTCATTTCTAAAAAATGGGCTAAGCTAACCACAGCCACCGTGCGATGGTTTCTCTCGACCAATCATTTCTCTGGCATTCAGAAGCTATCCAGTTTTAAAGATGCCTACAGGTCACATAGATTTAGCAATAACTGGCAGAGTAAAATGGCTGTGAGCGTATTGACTCTTCTTTGTCCTACAACATGATATTTATATACTTTCTGTGCTTTGGCTTACAAACTACCTGAAATGCCAAAGTTCTCTTCTGTTCCCTTTGGATAATCTTTTAAAGCTCATGGTTGGAAATATATACATATATATACACATATATGTGTGTGTATGTGTATGTGTGTGTGGGTGCATAGAGTGTGTATATATAATGTGTGTTGGGTATATTCATATACAGAGAGAGGGGGGAAGGATTCATTAGGTTGGCTTACAGGATGCAATCTCAGCAGTTCAACAATGGCTATCCCACAGTGGAGGGATTGAATCTGCAGTTCTTCCATCCACTAGGCTGCATGTCTATGCAATCCCAATATGGCCCTGGAGTCCTTAAAGTATCCTAGAGAGCTGCTGACCTTCAGTCCATGTGGAAGTCCTGAAGAAATCAGTTCTAATACAAGTGAAGGAATACAGTAACAACAGGATAAATGACTTGCCAGCAAGAGTGAAAGCAAGCAGGCAGAAATCAGTGTCCTGATGTCACCTAGTTTTACAGTGGTTCTTCCTGCTTCAAGTAATCCAATCAAGAAAAGCCATCACAGGACTGGCCAGAATCTTGTGATAGTGGGTCCTAGATGCAGTTGACAACCAAGATTAGCTATCACACTCACTATTTTAATCCTGACATCATTTGAGAAATACTGTGGTCTAGGTCCAAGTAAGATTTAAATGAAATATATAAAGGCATATCCAAGAGGGCATAAAATGGGCCCTTGTGGTAATTTTTTTACCATCACAAAGCAGCATCTGAAGGGAACAGGCCATACTTAGGGATATAGCAGTACTTTCCACTGTAGACACAGCAAATAAAATCCTTCTATTTCTCCCTTACAGGATGAAAACATAATGCGTTCCATGCAGCTCTTCGAAAATGTCATCTAACGTGTCAGCACATCCTTTCCTGAAGAGGCCAATGGGAACTACTCTACACACATACAAGATGGAGTTACCACTTCTAGCATAGATTGCTCAGCTTTCCACTGAGGCGTATTATGCAAACAGCTTTGTTTTAATATAAAACCAGCTGCCCGCCCCCCCAAAGATTTAAGTTTTCCAGTTACAAATTTACATCTTTTCCACAGTGTCACTAGGGTCACGAAATGTGCTAACTTGTTTCATACTCAGAATATTCAAAAGGCACAGAATCTGGAAGAGCTTTGAGCCTTAGCCATGTATTACTGAGGCTTTCACAGATCAGTGATTTTAAAACACCAGTGGGTTTTCCTATTTGTTTATATGTATTTAGTCCTGGACTTTAAATGGTTTTCTAAAATATTTACATCTGCATTTAAGTTCCAGAAAGCCAATGAATTTTATTTTAATTCAATTCATATAATACTAAGAAACAAAAATTACTAAAAATTAAAAACAAAACAAAACAAAAAACAGAACTATAGTCCTAATAGTCCCAATTTCTATGGCTTCACCTGCTGTTAAAAGACATTAATGTATTTCACATTTTTTAAAAGCACATTTAGAAAAATTAGTTTATTATCAGATGTTAGCAGATACCTAGTAAAATTATTTTAGTTATTTGTTAATTTTCCATATCCAAGCCAAGGCGCTACATAATCCATGTAACTTTGGACCTGTTCGATCTTACCTGTAGACTGTTTTGTATTGTGTCATGAAGTAGAAATTCAAAGTGTCAAACAAACCAAGGATGTTTACAGACTTGCAAAGGGTCCGGGTGTCTGTCCTGCAACACCTAGTAATGCTTTATTAACAAATAACCCTTAACAGCAGTAAAGGGCAATTCTAGCCACCCCTAACACCCAATGTTCTCACAGCATGTTTATCATAAGCTATTCAGGGACAGAGAACCCTTGATTGCCCCAAAGCCTACCAGGAATGAAGATCAAGCAAAATATTCTTTGAAAACACCAGTGATTCTAT
This sequence comes from Acomys russatus, assembly GCF_903995435.1. Taxonomy (NCBI): domain Eukaryota; kingdom Metazoa; phylum Chordata; class Mammalia; order Rodentia; family Muridae; genus Acomys; species Acomys russatus. The sequence continues at coordinate 38,870,902 of NC_067158.1, read as the reverse complement.
CATATTGGAAATTATACATAAGATTGCATAGAAAATAAAAACAAACATGGAGCAGTTTATCGGAACTGCATTATGATTTAGCTCATCATAGAACTCAAAGGCTTCACATTCCTTTTAATGATCGTAAGCCAAAACTGTAGAGCTGCCACAACAGTACTATAGATACACACATCTTCCCTGTTTCGTAGAAATATCACAAGAAGCAAGAAGATACAGGAGGAGAAAATTTGCAACTGTCTGCAATGATAAATCAGGTATCTATTCTGGTGTAGAGATAGGATGTTGACAGCCGCCCTGCTAGCACCAGTGTAGGACGTAAGAGTAGTACAGTACATGTACACTGAAATCTGCCACCGTGTGTTTGTGTAAACTCAATGTGCACATTTTGTATCTCAAAAAGGAAAAATAAAAGCAAAATAAAGTGTTTATTACTCTACTGTGTCGGCTATAGGTCTTTACACTCTAGCAAGTTCTGTAATTAATTACTAGATTAAAACTAGATTGTCACTATCTTTCAGTAGTGTTGCCTACAGAAATAACTCAAAGCAACAGCGAAGGCAGGCAGCTGCTGTAGGAGGCATAGTCTGAGAATGTGACAAGTCTGTGATACGCCTGTAGAAAGAGAGGACCCAGGACCAGGGAGCAAAACCCTGATGGAAAATGGGCATGTCCATAGTATGGTGGCTCAGCAACTGCTTCTATTCTTTCAACTCACAACTGTGCATCTACCTGAAACAAGAATTGCTAAAGGGTCAACCAGTTACCTGTGGGAGAGAACAAGGGGAGGGCATTGTCCATCCAGTGTTTTGAGGGCATGCAGCTGCTGCCACATAACACGGTGACTGCCTGTCCCTCTGCTTCCCAGTGTGTGGCTATGATTTGAATTTGGTGTGGCTACCCCAGTTCCTACAGCCACTCTTCCTGACAGTGACATTGAAGGCCTTATTTCAATCTTTTATTTCTCTTCCTCTACTCCTTCCTCTTGCAGGTAGTTTCTAGCGCATCAGAAACTGGGCTGAACTCATAAATTATGTTTTAACAAACCAAGTAACTGTGAAACACACACAACTACTACAATGTCACTGGACACATGTTACGTTTTAATCTTTTAATTTCTGAGTATCTATCTATGTACATCATCAGTACTTTCAGGCTACAAAATAGAAAAATAACATTTACTTAAATATAATTAACACCTAAAGTTTAGGTAGTTTTAAAAAGTTGTAATAAACAACATACTTATAATAGAATTTTCACATTTTAAAACAAGTTTTTTAAGCCAGAATCTTTAGGAAAGAAATAATGTTCCCAAGCACTCTATATTACAAAATACACATTTATACATCCCCACTAATAGTGGTGACACAAATGCTTACTTGCTATCTTATATTTTTTCAGTCTTGATAAATTTAAAAACCAAGAAATGGCCAGAACCAACCTATGAAACAAGAGCACAGGCTCAAAATGATCTTCAGACAAGCTGTAAGTAAAAATATATTAGAAAATACACATATAGGTATGATCCGTAACCTCCCACTGGTGACAACCATGAGAAACCCCAACAGAACTCAACTTTTACACACGTTACTTTAATTGCCTTCCATTAGCACCTGTGCTCTGTGTTCACAAACAGCTTGTAGATGATTCCTCTGGACTTGACATGGTCCCCGTAGCACAGTTAATGAATGAGTGGTGCTGTGAATCAGAGTGACCAGAAGTGAGGAAAGGTTAGGCAGCCAAGGTCAGTGCCTGAGGAAGCAGCGTGGCTTTTGTTGGCTCCCTTACTCAACAGCATATAGAGCAGTACGTTGGGATTTTGGATTTGATGATGGTAAGACTTCCCTGACAACACAAGAAATCATTGGCATTAGAACTCAGTAGGCAATACATCTTCCAGTGGAGCTTAAGAAGCACACAAGACACTCCCTACCCTTGTGACCCTCGCCCCCACTGCCAAAAAAGAACCAAGTCCAATTTGTGTTTTCTATATACCTACTGCCTCTTAAATAGGACTGAGTCCATCCCCTCCCACACGCATGCCAGAAGCTGTGTGAGAGCATCAACTGTGGAGAGCTAACCTGAGCATTCTCAAACAAAGTCATAAAAAAGACACAACCCAAATTACAAGATGAGTAGAACTGCTTCTCTGAGGGACACCAAACAGAGCTAATGACTTTATAAAGTATCTAGAGAAGCGGTGAGGAGGAGTTAACGCAGGGTTTACATTTGCCTTCCCTGCACTCCACAAGCATACCTGAGTTAACTATTTCTCTGCACCCAATATCCTGACGTAAAGGAAGAAGCTAGCAAAGTCTACCTCTCAGGCTCGTGCTGGAGAGAAAGTGAGTTAAGGCTTATGACGCCCTCTGCAGAGTATTTGTCACAGTTCTCACATACTCAAGAACAAAATGAAGCGTGGGCATTGGCCTTTCCCAAGACAAGTGAGCATGTTGCTGAGAACAAAAACTAAGTCATGCATTTGTAAAATGTTTCAACTTAAGACTGGTAAAGATTATAAGAAAGTGTCTCTGTGCCTGTAACAAATGTGTTCATTCCCTCGTAGTTGCAGCTTCACATTATTTTAATCTATAAAAGCCAAAAGAAATAGGAAACTCCTGTAGTACAAAGTCTTGCTTTTTAAAATACATAGGCCTTATTTATCTTTATTTTATGTGTATGGGTGTTCTGTCTGGATATATGTCTGTGCAGCACATGTGTGGAGTGTCCAAAGAGGCCAAAAGTGGGCATTAGACGATGTGGTTGTGAACCACCATGTGGGTGCTGGGAACAGAGGCTGGGTGCTCTGGAAGAGCAGGCAGTCTTCTTAACCAATGAGTCATTTCCCCATCCCCAAGAATTGTTAAAGACTCATGACTACTGAAGAAATGCAATATATGTTTTGAAGTTCCTCGAAGAGAAAGAGGTGCATTCCTTATATTCTCGAAGAACATTAAAACATCTACAGTTAGCACAGCACTAACCAAGTCAGAAGAAAGGAGCCGGCATTCATTTCTACACAAAGCTTTAAAGAAAGCTTAGATGTGTAAGTTTTGTGGGTATGACTGTTTTGCCTACATGTATGCCTCTGCCCTGTGTGCATGCTAGTGCCCAAGGAAGCCAGCAAGAGTGTTATATCCCTTTGGAACTGGAGGTCATGCATAATGCTGTGAGTGCACAGACCTGAACCCAGGTGCTCTGAAGAAGCAACAAGTGTGCTTAACTGCCGAGCTGTCTCTCTATGCCCAGCTCACCCTTCTTTTGCAATGCTAGAAATTATTACTAAAAAATATGATGTAGAACACACAAAGGCCAGTGAAGAAGGCTGAGGAATACTTAAGACCTATTATAATCACAACCCCTTTTCTTTTTTAGATTCAGTATGAGCAATATGCAAAGCTCCCAAGACTGCATAACAACAAAAGGAGCCCTCTCTTTCTCAGACTTTGATAGGCTAACGACATCCTCTGTGGGGCAGCTCCAAGTAACCATGTGCAGCTCCTGAAATGTATCTCAATCATAACTTCCCCTTACCAACACACAGACATCCAAAATGTCACATGATGGCTCTGATTTTCCGACTCACTCCCTTAGAAGGCCTCCTGGAGGCAGACAGCCGTCTAGGGGAGGCGCCAGTCTAAAAAGTTGTCATCATCATTCACCATCCGTTCACTTCCATCTCAGGAAGGAGGGAAGAGCGAATACTTCTGGGATTCAGATTCTACGGTGACCGAGTACATTTGCAAGTCAGTACTTCACCAGAAATGGAGTCACTGGGCTGGCAGGGGCTGGCTCTGTACATGTCCTCAGTATCTGAGGACCAGTCTCCTGCCTACGACTCAAACATAACAAAGAAATGCAGTCTCTAACAGCCCCCTTGAGGCTTGTTCCTCTGCATAAGCTTTAGGTGTTCATCACAAAAACAATATATGCAATTTAAAGATTATTAAAATTGGCAGAATTAGCTGATTAAGGCATGGCCAGCAAAACACTGTATACAATCCTTGCACACACTTCCTTGTAGTTATTTAGAAAATATGGAAAATGCAAGTTCCACATTGTTAAGGTAACTAGCTGAACACTTCTTTCAGAAGTTTAATCTTGCTAACATTATAGAGTAATGAAGTCCCCATATTCTTCCCCTTGGAAAGTTGGAAGGTAATAAGATCAGCTCTTCAAATGTGTCTGCGTTCTGTTCTAATGTGGATGTGGCATTTCCATCTACAGGGAACTTCTAAAACTTGAGGAAGAGACGAGACTGATTAAAGGGAAAAGGCAACCACGAGTGTGGGCAGCTCAGGGAGCACCTGCGAGCACACATAAGAACTAGGGATTTCTCCCACGAGTGTGGGCAGCTCAGCTGGCACCCGCGAGCACATACAGGAACTCATGATTTCTCCCTAGTGCAGATATGTACAGAAATAAATAAATATAACATTTTTAAAAATGGGCTTGGGATCAGTTAGGCGTCCTTGCTCTGACCTGCTCACAGGTAAAACAAAACAGCTAAAATAGTTTAAAGAGAAAATTAAGAGTGCATCTCTAAAACTGCCACAAAAGCACACAGGCCTATATTCACCCAGCCTGGTTCTAGAAAAGCCATCTTAAAAACTATACCATCCCAGCAACAGAACTTTTGCTTAAAAGAGGAAAAACCAGAAACTTTCACATTTATACTTAGGGCTGCAATGAGTGAATAGATGCTAACCACACATGGATTCTCCCATTAAGAATGCAAGCACAAGGTACAGACCATGCACAGCCACAGTGCAGCCTTCTACTTACACTCCCACCGTGCTGCTCCAGCTTTTGCAAGGCGCTGGTGATGGGCTCTTTGAATTTTTTGTCCATTAGCCTCTTGGAAAGCTTTTGAAGATTGGGGGAGGGGGGTTAAAAACAAACACACAAATTAAATAAATAAATACATTTTGCTATAAGCACCAATAACTTCTGATCATGCCTTAATCTGAAAACACAAAGATTGCTTCAGTACATGATCCACTAAAGCTTCCATGTAAGAATACAACATTTGGTTAAAAGCTGACTTTGCGTCACTTCAGGCACTACCTTTCTCATAATATCTGCTACAGTAAGTTTTCTGGGGCTGTGGAAACGGCTGACTTCAACACTCAATACACGAATGAAAAACTGGGCACAGTGGTTTATGATTGTAATTTTACCCCTGGGGAGGCAGAAACAAGAACTTCCTTGGGACTCGTTGGCTGGACAGTGCAGCTTCATCAGTGAGCTTCAGATTTGTGGGAAATGCATCTGACAGGAGGTAGACAATACTGCTGAAGGCAGCACCGGGGACTGTCCTCCACATTCGACATGCATGCATACGTACACACACAGAGATACACACGCTTTGGCACCCACACACACAAACACACATGTACTCACACAAAAATCAGGTTTACAGAACCATGGATGGCATACTTTTATATTCTGTCACATGCAAGTCCAGGTAGGGAAGTAAGATGGAAAGCTACACCTCCAAAGCATACATTGCCCTACAATAAGAGGGGAAAAGTTGAAGAGTAACTGACTGACAAAGGAAATCAAACTAGAGACCACAAGACCACTTAGCTCTTGTTACATCCTAAACACGTCATATCTAGGAACATAGAACTTTGTTTAAAAAGGAGAGCAAAGGTGAAGGAAAACAGAACCATAGGCACTAGCAGAGAAGCAGCAGTGTGTAGTAGTCATGACCAACTCACCAATACTCCCATAAAATACTTGCATTTCTGCAGACAGTGACCAAGACATTTTGGCTAAAATAAGCCATGCTGTCTGGTAAACATTTTCAGAACATATTCAACATAGACTTAATAAAAGAATACTGAGCACTTTTTATTAATAAACCTGAAGTCAGCTTTGTAAGCTTAATCCATTAAAACAAAATTAGAGGCACTGTCCACTACAACAATATTCTGTGACCTTAGTCTAATCTGCATTTGTTGGTTAGTGTAAATGTTAACACACACCGTCAAAATGACTGGATTGAATAACACCCAGGTACATATAGCAAGCCTTTGGTTTGTGTGTGTGTGTGTGTGTGTGTGTGTGTGTGTGTGTGTGTGTGTTTCAGAGTAAGTTTACGAGGCTCTAACCAAGGAGTGGATTGACGCTTGGGTTCCTCATGTCACGGTGTTCCTGAGAGGGAGGTAAGGATTAGTTAGAGAGAGGTTACTGAGACCCTGAGCCTTTCACATATGTCCATCCATGCTTCATGCGCACTAAAGTCACCTGTCCCATGCTACCACATCCTTCCTGCCATGAAGGACTGACATCTGTGAGCTGAGCCCATACAAATCTTTCCTACTACTTGGCTGCTTCTGCCAGGCATGGTGTAACATGACAAGGAATGCAGTCTTAAGGATTGGAGCTAGGTTAGAGCTCGACGGCCAGGTTATGGAGATATGAAAGCTCCTCTGTACTGTGCAGTACTCACACTTGTAAGCAGAAGTTTCAGATGGCCATTCAGGGATGGGCCAACAGCCACACTCAGCTGCACAAGCGCGCTCAGTCCTCTGTCAAACACTTCGTCATCAGAATGAACCTGTGGAGCCAGTTAACGGGAAGAATTAAAGCTTCCACAAACACTATGAAAGGGTCTCTGTATTATTTCATTTGGCCCTTTTCCATGGTACTTTGTCTATAATTCTACTTTCTACGTTCAAAATAAATATTCTAGGAGAATTGGTGTACTTATAGATCAAAGAGACTTGCTCATTGGTATCAATGGGGAAAAGAGGTAGAGGGACAAAATGGGAAAGATGGAGGGAAGATAGGTGAGGGAAACAGGCAGGCAGGGGCAGGACAAGTAGGATAAAGCATTTAACCCTAGAAACTGATCAACAAACAGGCTCTGGGGAGTAAGCTTAATGCACTGTATCTAGAGTCAGATAAGAGCAGTTACTAATATGCTTCTGTCACACAGAGCATGAACAGTCACCTGAGGTTATGTCCCCTAATTACACAAAACGTTCCCTTCCCTCTCAGGACCCTAAGTACGTCCTATAAAGGAGTCAAGTGCATAACCACCTGACTCAGAGTGACAGTGGTTTTGACACTGCACACCCCTGTCAAACCCACAGGTACAGCACTGCCTTGCATGCAATGTTCTTTTGTATCAGAGTTTCCATCCGTACCATGCAATTCGGAATAATGAAGTCTAGTGAACTAACCCACTTACCAGAGCTGCCTTCAGCACTGGGACCAGTCTAGGTAGCAAAGGCACAGCTTTCTCAGGAGCACCCTTGACAAGCAACAATTCCCTAAAGCCCTCCTTTGACACAAAGGTATAAGGATGCTTGGTCTCCCTCAGACCCTGCCAAAGACAATATAAGCACAGAAACATGATTAGGTGCCTTTTGCGTATGTTACCAACCACAAAACTCAATGCTTCTAGCAGAAGTGAAACTAGAAGTTTGCTTAATGCTTTTCTAATCACCATAAGAGTTTCAGCAATTATAATCTGAATTATACTGAGAAATCATATAACAACAGATACATACTACAGAAGTCTCTTCTCTCAGGGAGAGAGAAAAAAGAAAATCAAGAAAAGCAAAAACCAATAAAATACAAAAAAAAGGGGGGGGGGACCACAAAGACAAAAAAGAAAAAGTTAAAAATAAAAACAAGGACAGATAAGGGGAGGAAAGGTAGGGGAAAGAAAAAGCTACCAGTGAAAGAGGATAAGGAAGTCAACAGAACAGTGAGATGGCTGCTTCCTAACAGATGCCGAAGAAAGTGAACGGCTCACTCTGTTCTCTGTACTGGCCCCTGGACACTAAGTTCCAACAATGTCTCCTTCACACTTAGCTATATCAGAAGGCAAACCCTGCACAGTTAGGACACGCGCTGCCAGAACTTAAGTCTACTGTTCAGCGGGGCACTGTGTTCAGCACTGCTCATGGCGCCTTTGTTCTGAACGCCTTAGAAAAGAACAGCCTGCACTCCATGATTTACCAGCTACTACTAGAAGACAAAAATGACCATCTGACTTCTGAAAAGATCAAAGCAAACAGAAAAGTAGCAGCAACGCACTTGGATCTGTGTGTGAAGTGGGGCCAAAGTCAAGTTACAAGTTACAAGTTTTCAATATTTTGTCAGTTTGACCTCAGTATCTGCTTTCAGACAGTGGTCAAATGTCTCCTGTTCACTGTCCTGTCATGTTTCCTAAAACAAAATCATCAACATGGCAAATCACTCTCTAACAGGCTCAGTACCTGTCCCAACAGTCCCTGTATCTTATTCATTTTCAAGATGGAGAACTGGAAGTCAAAGTTGAAATGGATCTCAACAGTGCTCTGCCTGTATTCCTTCCCCATTATTAAGTGAGGAGAAGAAAAGTAAACTGTAACTCAGTACAAAAGTAAATGTCCTGATGTTGGGCCACAGGTACATATACAAGACTGGCCACCGAGACAGCCTGGAAGGTAAGCTTGATGCCTGAGTTTATTCTCTGATCCCATACGGTGTATGGAGAGCCACCTCCAAGAAGCTGTCCTCTGAGTCCTATACCCACTCCGTAGCACACAAACACCCACACTCACAAACACACACTCTCACATTAAACAAAGAAGAACTTCAAGAGGGCTATTTTCAGGACTTGTAATGGCAGAAGTCTTTTAATGATTTCTCAAAGTAAAGCACTTTCTGCATCCTGACTATTTGGACTATGTAATGTATTATGAGTTTTGATTAGTCTAAAACATGATTTGTTATTCTATATAAAAGACAAATCGCAGAGCCTGCATGGGACTGTACTAGGTACCCCACATATAAGCTATGGCTGTGTATCTTAGTGTTCTCTGGGACTCCAGTGGTGAGAGTGGGAGGTTTCTCAGACTCTTTTGCCTGCTCTTGGGACCTTCTTCCTCCTACTGGGTTGTCTTACCCCACCTTGATATTAGGGTTTGTGCCTAGTTTTATTGTAACTTATTATGCTGTGTTCAGTTGATATCCCTAGGAGGGCTGCTCTTTTCCAAAGGGACACGAGGGAGAGGGGAGGTGGGGGTGTGGTGAGACAGTGAAGCATGGAGGGAGGGGATGTGACATAAGAGAGTGAAGGGGGGAAGGCATAGCTAAAAAAGAACTAAGTATGATACACATTTCATTTAGCTGTAAATTCCTGTTAGAATTTCATAAGACTGGCTACTTATTTATTTTTATATGTATATGTATAATGTCTTATATACATGCAAGTATATATAACAATTACAATTCCTTACTTAAAATCCAGTATTTTAGCGCCTCTCACTTGATAATTATTTTAAAAGTATAGGATGGTATTTACTTATGAGTTACAAAATAACAATGAAATTTTTAAAATATTTTTTTCTATTCGCACTCAGGAGAGCTAGAATGTTTTACCTCAGCTAACGTAATTAGAAGCGGATCAAATGGAAGAATTTCAGGCGGGCAGTCCCACTGTAGTCTGTGTTTTACTGAGCCATGTACCAGTCTAAAAGGCAAAAGTCAGTGAATGTAACAGAAAACCCCAGAAGCACATAAAAGCAGGGTGCCTGTAACACAACACTGTTCCCAGAATACAAATGTAGAATTATTGTGTGACACACAGGAGTGCCATAGTCTTAAGTACAAAGGCAACGCAATACAAGTAAATGATCCTTCACATTCCTAAGTTTTCCACAAAACTGCTTAGTAAGTTTGTAATGTAAAACTGTTTATCTGTTTTTTATTTAAGCATTGTCTCTCAGAATCTTGATATGCGTGTTGTATTGACCTCTCTCAGACACAATACAACAAAACAGGTAACCCATAAAAAATGAAAAGCATGTAGTAATTAGAAACAGTAGTGTTTACAGAGAATCTTTTCATACCCTAACACTGGTAACACTAATAATCTAAAGGCAGATCTGTCTTACTCGCTGTTAAAGAGAAAACCTAAGGCCAAGAAAGATGAAATGGCCCCCTTGAGGTTACAAGTGGTCCTGCATTAAACCCTCTCCCTAGCCCCAGAGGCATGCCTGAAACAGCTGAAGTCCTTACAGTACAGCACAGCTGTCATGGCTGTGAATTGCTAGTCATTTACTCTCACCTCCCCAGTCTTAGTTTACCTGGGCTCTGACTTCTTCAGTATTAAATCCATAACAGCAGGAGGCCTCAGTAAAGTAAGGTCTTACATTTTCAGCAAATAATTACCCTGGGGAAAAGCACTCAAGAAGTTTAAAACAAAACAAAACTTCAATGTGTGTGTGTGTGTGTGTGTGTGAGAGAGAGAGAGAGAGAGAGAGAGAGAAAGAGAGAGACAGGGTCTCCTGTACATAATGCTGACCTCAAGTAGCCAAGAGTGACCTTCTCCTTGCTTCCCTACCAAAGTGCTGGGATCACAGCTATACGTGACCAGGCCACATTTACAAAGTGCTGGGAGATCCAGCTCAGGCTTCATGCGTGGCAGGAGACATCCATCAACTGAGCTGCATCCCTAACTGATTTAGAATCTAAGAATGAAATGGTGACAATAAATTCAAGAATCCTTCTTTAGCTTATTTGTCACTCCAAATTTGAATAATACTAATAAAAAATGCATTTTTGAAATTTCAGAACTGAACATAAAAACTGATGTTGTAGTTATCCCTTCTATGACATAAATAAAATTTTTTACCGTGAAAAACACAATAAAACTGAACATTCTATGAAAAAAGGCATTAAGAATTTATCCAAAAAGGAGCAGATGTAGTTATACTAAAATATATTTCACTATGCTGACCAGTGTTTACATTACAACCAAGATAGGTGTGAGGATTTTGTGGTTGTTTTTGTATTATTATTATTATTATTATTATTATTATTATTATTATTATTATTATTATTATTATTATTATTATTATTTTGCAACCTGTAGAAACCTATAAATGCTTAAATTAGTTGTACCAAAAATGGTACACTCCTTTTGATTTATTTTCTTGAGTTATTTGGTGTTTTACTACAGGTCTTAGTAATTGCATATTAGAGTTGACGTGGTTTCTATCAACAATGTCCAGGGATTTATACCAGTTCAAAAGTCAAGGTAATAAGTCACCTTGATTTCAATCTCACAAGTAAATAAATTTTCAACAAATTTAAGCTGAATAATATATTGATTTCACTCAATTACTTTGAAGCACACAGTCAGCTATGCATTGTATTGATTTTACCTGCAAGGAATGCCTCCTTTAGAGTAAATAGCTGCAAACGCAGAAGGTGCTCGTGACTGTTCACCGAACTGAAATGAGAAAAAGAAAATATCACCACTACCACTACCTCCCCTCCACAGACTGATACCTTCGATTTTAATTCTGCTCAGATCACCTGGGGTGGGGGCGGGGCACAGTGGGGGAGGGCATATACCCTGACTTCCAAACCCCCATTGTGTGACGATGTACTCACCTCTGTCCAGCCACACAGCTGAGATAAACACACAACCAAGCCTTGGAGGTGTTTTTCATCAACCTTTATTTTGACTCAAAGGTCTGCAGGTGGCTGAAGGCATACATAGACCAAAATATCTTTCACCTTTCTCTCTCAGTCCAAATAAAGAATTTGGGGATTAAGAATAGGGAGAGGAAAGATTTGCTCTCCCATCACTGTACATCACACATGTCCTCCAGCCAAGCATAGATGTGTAAACAACAGAGAATCTATCCAGCTTCTCCAAACTGGCTTCATGCTTCTATGAAACAAAGGATTGGCCTTGGGAGAATCAAGGTCAGGATCAAGTGTTATAAACATATATCTGAATTTATGCTCTAGATTACAGAAGTGGCACTAAGGACAGAGAGAATACATTTGCACTTAGCCAGCACTGTATGTCCTGCACGCCCTTCAGCCAAGTACAGATGTGTAGAGGTAGGAGAATCTGTGTAACTTCTCCAAACTGGCTTTCCACTTCTATTAAACAGAGGATTATGGTATGGTTTCTGGTGAACCAAATTTATAGAACATCAGTGAATGGCTACAGCTTTACGTGAGCAGAGATAAGCATGAATAAGCCATCCCACAGCAAGTGAATGCAAGCTAGTTCACTGACATTAGGAAGTAGAAAGAAATAAAATCGAACATACAATTCACAACATACCAAAATAATTAACCTAACTAGTTCAACACTAGCAAACACAAAACCCATGAGAGCACTAAGAGTGGTTAAACTGTAAGCAGCTAAACACCTTATTGCTTGTAAAACTGTACTGCTTGAGGAATCTGTACTCACAGGGTTAATTGTTTTAGGGTTGAGTTTATCACTTGGCCGAGGATGAGCCCTTCTTGTAGCCTCTGGAGAACTGGCTAATGAGGAGGATTTGCTCCGCTGAACTGTAGTCCTGTGTTTTATCTGTGAGCCTGAGGACGTCCTTTGATCATAATTGCCTAGAAAGAAAACAGAACTTCAGTACAAAAGACAGAACCCGATCCTGTGGCCACATGAAAGGCGGAATGTGTCATTAATAGACCTGGCCTCTCCCTTGGGGAAAGTAAATCTCTGTACCTGTTGCTCTGTGTCTCATCTGCACAGCTCCAGGGTACTCTGATTTCTGCATGGCTTCCCTTTCGCTACTGGAGTTAAATGAAACAATTTCAGAATCTGTTCATCTGCCATGAACGTAAGACCAAAAATAATACAGTTCTACACAGATACGAGAGTGGAGGCCCAAGGTTAACATCTTTATCAGTAGCTCTCCATCCTACTCTCAGCCCAGGATCTCCCCTTATTGACTAACATGGCTAGTCAGCTTGTGCCCTTGTCTGTGTCTCACAGGTGCTGGGATGACAGACGAACCACCACAACCTCTAAGTTCTCAAAGGATTCTGGGTAATCAGATTCTTTACCATCTCCTTAGACCTACTTATGTTTTTTTTTTTTTTCTCTACCTGTTTTAAATCAGTTTAAAAGCCAATAATCTCTACACTTGAAAATATTTTACACATTCTGGAAAACAGGGTTTCCAAACTCTTTAAGTATCCAAGTTTGTGTCACGTGTGTGTACACATAGGCATGCTAATGCATGTAACTAAGTGTGTCCAATGGAGCCCAGAGGCTGACATTAGGTATCTTCTGCTAGTGTTCTCCACGGTTTTGTGAACCAGGGTCTCTCACTTAACCTGGAGTTCATGTATTCTACTAGGATGGTCTGCGAGCCCCTAGGATCTTCTCAAAATAATAGGGTTTGTTGTTGTTGTTTTAATTTTTAGACAGAGTCTTATCATATAGTCCCGGACAGCCTGGAACTTGCTACATAGACCAGGTAAGACATGAACTTAGGAGAGACCTGCAAACCTATGTCTCTGCAGTGCTGGGAGCTCTTAAAGGCATGTGATAGCATGCCTGGAAAAAAATTATTATTTTTAATTGTTCAAAGTATCACTCTTAATTTTAAAAGGCAAAGTATGTTTGGTTTAAAAAAATTATCCCCCTGGGAGAAACCGCTGACAAGCATGGATGTTTGTTGTGGAAGAAAAAAATGCTTACTTCCCTTTAGACTACCTGTTCTTCAAATGACTTGAGACAGGTGGTGTAATGGAGCAGTGACAAAAAGAAACGAAAAGGTGAAAAATACGTTGCTATAAATCCTATCCAAGTCACCCCTCATTGCTTTCTTAGGATTCTAAATAGACACCAGAATACAGAAATCCACTATAGAAGGCCTAATTAAATCACAATGTCAGACGGAGAAACAGCAAACACAATACAAATCCTCTAGGTTTCCATTGTGCCTCTACCTAAACCGGACTGGTGACACCTGTGTATGCTAAGAAACCACACTATCTTTGTTTTACAAATACCAAATCTCAGTAGCCCTCCCCCTAGTTTAAGATCACTGCACACTACTTGTTATCTTCTGCCCTCTGATTAGAAGCCTAGTAAGTTCCAAAGCAAAACCTGCTTTCCATTTTTCAAACATTCCATCACCAAATCTACCCACTTCCAGGCACCGAAGTCCAACTCCAACTCCGATCCAGAGTGTTGTAAAAGTTGAAAATGAGGAAGTGTGATGATACCGCAATAGGAAACAATATATATATATATATTTGAAAACGGGGAGACAGTGAGCGGATTCCAGTGAGAATCCTCTAAGCCAAGTTCCCGGAGCGCCCACGCTCTAGGGAGCTTAGCAACAAGCTCCGGCGGCTCTAGCTGTGGGACACCGACACGGGAGAGCTCCCACGCCGAGACCCCCGCCTCTGGCGCCGGCTCCTACCGCCAGTCCCACTGCAGCCAGCCTCTCCGCAGCCCCAAGTAGGGACTGCCTCTGGCTTTCAGCAGCAAAGCCAGCCGGAGGCCGTGATCCAGGAAACCGGCGTCGAAGAGCATAGACATCCGGCGCCGCGCAGTGACGTCACACACGCGCCGCTTGCCTAAGCCAATCATCGGAAGGATACAAAGGCGCTCTGTGGTTGCCTGGCAACTAGTTGGCGTTCCAAAGCTACTGTCTTGACAGAGCTCCTGAGACAGTCTGAGCAAAGGAGCCTCTGAAGATCTTAAAGGACGTTTGCGTTTTAGTTTTCAGAGGATAGACGCTGATTCGCCCTAGCTCTCTGGTGCAGCCTCTTTCCCATCCATGTGCTTATCTCTTAACTACTCTGGAACGTTTAATGTCCTTCAACACTCCTGCCTTTGGTCCTGACAGCCATCGGTTTCTTTTAGCTTCCTGTCATGCTAATTCCTTTCCTGTCATACATTAGCATTCCATATGCTATTGCATTCAACAGCAGAATACTCTAATTTTATAATAGGCTTATTATACATAATATAATATATAATTATAATTTTACAGTTATTAACATATTCTTTGGTCCTTCACATTACTTTTATGAAATTCGCGCTGGAGGAGAATGTGTTCCTTTGCAATTCCATCAGGAATAATTTAAATATTGTTTGTTAAAAGACCAAACTCTCAGACATTTCAACTTCACTCCTCTCTAGAATCGTCTTTGTTGAACTTAGAGCCATAACTTTCTCCTCAAGTACGGGGCAAGAGTTTGATGTTTTATTTCAGACTTTATGTTTTTGTTTTACAAAAAGAAATTGTCAGGGCATCATTCAATAATGATGCATGATTTCAGGGCCATCTTACTTGGAGAAGCCTCTAAGGGATCCAGATGAGACTGACTAGAAGACAGCTAGATAGATCATATAGAGATTTGGAAAGAGGTCTTGACAGGGGTGTGGATTTTAGGGCTGAAAGCATGTGGGTGATGATAAGCAGGACTTTGTGGCAAGGCACACGTGTTTCTCATATCTCCTCACCTTATTTTACTTTTAAGGTAGTACTTTATTTTATTTAGGAAAATAAAGAGATGATGTAGGGGTGCCCTATGTGTCTAGCAATAGCAAAATTTTCTGAAAGCACAGAGTATACTGTGTGTTTCCTTTTTGCTGCTATAGACCCACTCCTGCATTTTCAGTGCTTTCTGGTTGGGAAGCTCAATGGGATGCACCATATCCACCTGCTCTTTACTTCTGGGTTTTGTTTGGATTTATTAAGTAGGAAACATTAATAAATATTTGGAAATTATGAGAAAGTGAAATACTAATTTTTCAACTTTTATTCTATCTTGGTCACCATTCTACTTCTAGAAAAAGGTACCATGAACAAGGCAAATGCTTATAAAATAAAGCATTTAATTGGGGTCTTGCTTACAGTTTCTGAGGTGTAGAACACTGTCATCAAGGAAGAGAGTGTGCCAGCATGCATGATGCTGGAGCAGGAGCTGAGAGATACAACCTGATCCACGGGCTGAGAAAGAGAAACTCTAGGCCAGGTGTGGCTGTTTGAAAACCTCAAAGCCCAACCCCTAGTGAGATGCTTCCTCTAACAAGGCCACACCTCCTAATTTTTCTGATACTAGCAAATAGTTTCCTTCGCTTGTGATGATTAAGCATTCAAATATATGAGCCTGTGGGTGCCATTTTTAATCAATCTACCACATTACACTCCCTGGTCCCCCACAGGCTTGTAGCCATCTAATGCAAAAATGTATTTAGTTCAACCTCAAAAGTCCCCATAGTCTATTAAGTCTCAACATTGCTTATGTTGTAACCTGATTAGACTCTATAGCCACCCCACCGAGAACTACTTTAGTTCCTACATAACTGTAGCTCCTTTGTTAACACCTCCTGTCACTTTTAACACACTGGAAGCCAATTTGTCTCCAAGTTTCCATTTTGATCATAAGATAAAACTAAGTTCCAGCTCTCAGGCTCTCCTTTCCTGGGAGCCTAAATAGTCTTTTACTTACAATTCAATACTTGTTGAACATTTTATTTGAATTAATGATTTATGTTCTACTTAAACAAAACCATTTTCTTCTCCCGGAATTGGTGGGGAACTGAAATGTCCCCAACCCTATATCCTAGCCAATCTGTTTAAAATTCTTGCCTAGATGGATACATTGTGCTCAGAACAAAATCAATTCTTGTATTTAGCTAATCAAAATGATGTAATGCTGCCCTCCCCTCTTGATTCTCACCTGGTTACCTGGTTATTGTTTTCTTATAAAATTCTGCCTTAAAATTAGGCCAGCATCATCATCTTGCTCCTAACTCTATATTATGTTCTAAACCAGTCAGTTTTAGTTCAGTGTTCAATAAACTTTCATCAATCTGAGTCTGGTGTTTGAGTGGTCAGTGCATAGATATTCCTGAACCCATAACAGCTTAAAAGTCCAAAGTTCAAAGTCTCTTCTGAGACTTAAGGCAATCTATGAACTCTAACTCCAGGAAAGTCCAAAAAAAAAAAAAAAAAGCACATCACATACTTTCAACATACAGTGGAACAGAATATGCATTAGATTTCAAGAGGGAGAAAAGGAGGTATAGCAAGGAAATACTGGACCAAAGCAAGACAGAAAATGACAGGAAAAACTCCAAACACTGCATTTCTTTCTGTTGGCCTGGTTCCTTACCTGATCTGCACGTCTCTTTAAAAGGTAGTCCAAGAATCTGGCGTCTCCAACATCTTGGGGTTTCCAACACAATCCAAGCTTCATCTTCCCAGCTTATCACAATTATTTCTCTGGGCCTCCGTTGAACACCACCCTGGAGACATGCCTGCCTCAGTGGCATTCCTTGGCTGTTCATAGAGATTCCATATACCCTTTCTTGTATCCTTGACTCTAAAGCTAGAACCACATGGCTGAAGCTGCCAATTTCTGCTCCTTCTTCTGACTGGATCATGGCTTTAGAGCTACATTCTTTTTTGTTTGTTTGTTTTTTGTTTTTGTTTCTCGAGACAGGGTTTCCCTGTGCAGCCTTGTTTGTTCTGGACTCACTTTGTAGACCAGGCTGGCCTCGAACTCACATCAATCTGCCTGCCTCTGCCTCCCGAGTGCTGGGATTAAAGGCGTGCACCACCACACCCGGCTTACAGCAACATTCTTATCCACATGAAGAGAAGTACGAGAGAATGAGTGAGAGTGAGATAGATAGAGAGTTAAACTGTGGTGTGAACACACTCCAAGTATGGATGAGAGAGGTGGGTCTGGGTATGTGGGCTTAGGAAAACCTCAAAGCCCAAGCCCAGTGACACACTTTATCCAGCAAGACCACACTTCTTAATCTTTCTAATCCTATCAAAGATTTTGACTCCCTGGAGACTAAGCATTCAAATATATGAATGATGGTCATTCTTATTTAAAGTATCACATACCCCTAGAGGATGCATAGGGATGGCTATATTCCCATGTGAAAGTCACAGCTCCTTTTCACCATAATATAAATATGTGTGTCCCTCTCACAAAGTTCTTACCCTCATGGTGATGATATGAGGAGGTGGGAACCTAAGGATGTGATTAGTTCCCAGTGGTGGAGCTCCCACCTAGGATTTGTGCCTATAAACCAGAGGCCTAGGAGAGACTACTAGTCTCTTCCCTCTTGTAAGGTTGCTGCAAAATGATGCCATCTGTGAACCAGAAAATCCTCATCTGACAAAATATCTGCGATTGGTACCTTAATTTTCAACTTCTTAGCCTGATAATAAGTTAAAAAAAAGATGAGAAATATTCCATTTATAAACTTCCCAGTTTATGGTACTCTTTTAATAAAAGGCTGAACAGGCTGATATATTTTCTATACGGCCATTGCAGGCCTAAAAAATGAAAACCTGAAGGTCTACTTGCTCTTGATTACTGCATCGGGTGGGTCTCCTACGTCTTTAAGAATACGATCTCTCCAAATTACCCTGCTGTGTTATGTTGAAACTCATTATATGACATTAAGAATTAGCAATGAAAGTATGCAAAGTTAAACACCCAGGATCATATTTGTTTATTGTTTCGATTCTCTTGTGATTTAGTAGTTGGTTGAGTTAATTATAAGTTAAATACTAGGACTTTTAAAGAAAATGCCAGTGGTATCAATAGCTTTGCCTTATGGAAAAAAAACTCATATATATTACAACCAAAGAAATCATCTTTTCTGGTGATTCCTGAGCCCCATCTTTGGAAAATACACAAGATAATACCCTGCTGTCTCTTGTTTGAAGCAGTTAGCTGTCATGATCATAAACTAATTAAACATAAACTTGAACATATAAACAATTGAGCTATGATAGAGGCCTCTTTTTTCATTCTATTTAAAAAAATTTTTTAATTTCTTAATTATCTTATTTTTGTACATATACTTTTATATTATTACATATATATACAATAGATTACCTATGGCAAGAAGAACCGTGACACAAATAGGAATTATATAAATGTTACATTCTTAGTGTTTTGGCTTTTTGTATGTGACGGCCTTGAAGAAGACATCTTTCCTACCTTGGCGCATCTAAATTTCTGAATGTAAACAAATCTCCATCACATATTGTCATTATCAACTTAGAACACCCATCTACACCTAAAAACATCTTTACCCCTAAACAAGTAAGCTTCATTGTAAAACTAAGCTACCTGGTCTTCAACTCCCTCAGAGACTTGAGAAGGAGTAAACTTGATTATCTGAGTGAGTATGCCGGGAGTGCAGGCTAGGAGCTTTCCAAATGAGAAGATGCCAGAGACAGTGTTCTATCTGAATAGTCACCCAAAACTCTGATAGAGGCCTCTTAAGTGACAGTAAATGAAGTCAAGAGAGACATCAGTGTCCAAAGGGAAAATAACTCAAAACTTATGGGAACACTTACATTTCCACACAGCCACATCTGAAAAAGTTATAAGAAACGGGCAATACAAATGTATTAATTCTAATAATACGATTTTATTATAGGGTCAAGTTTTATGTGGGGTGCAGAAATATGGCAAAGATGACCGGGTTTACTAATTGATAACATATTTATTTGTATTAGATGAGAATCAAACAACTAATGGTATTTGAAAAGGTCATAAGGAATGTTGATACGTGGTAAGCTAATAAAAACATAGTTTACAATCAGGTATCTGATAAAGACGGCTCAAACCTGTCCCAGAAGCCATAGGTGATTAAACAAAAATTACAATGCCAGAAGTTTTATCTCACAAGTGATTGTTGGACAGGAAGGATTTTTAGTCTCCCAAACAATACAGATGATTGTCAACACTCTTATTCACTAGGACTGCTTGGTAGAGCCTTGTTGCTAAAGATTCCATATGTATTAGTCATAGGACATAGGGAAGTTAAGCCCGAATTGAACTAAAGATTTCCTTCATGCTGATTAAATCTAATGATGCCAGAAGGTTTTATGTGGCTGGTTTGCAGTGGGGGTGGGCATTAGGCTCAATAACCTTATTTAGCTGTAGATCTTTTGTGCAGCACTGCCAACCAGCTGGACAAGATGAGCCTATTGGTGTTTAATTGAAGGAAAGGGGTCCTTCAGTGTGAGGGAGGATTCCTAGCCTTAGGTGAGCATTAGCTCTGGTGTTATGGGGCTGGAATATCATGGTCTCACAAAGACATTGCACTGATTCAATGAGCTATAAGGTTTTGTTCCATGAATTTGAAGAATTAATTTTATAGACCATATAAGGGTGAATTTTAGAAGGAAGTTTTACTTTAGTACTGTTACTGGGAGATTAAAACACACACAGCAGGTGTGACTCTCAGAAAATGAGGTATCATATTGTTGATAGTCCAGAGGCTCTTTATAAGACCTATGATAGGCACTGAGGCGAGGCCTCAGGGAATATCATGGTAAAGAGGGCAGAAGGAATTTAAGAGCTACAAGAAGGGAAGGAGTTGTGTGTTTGGATGTTTCAAGTTCCAAACACAAAGGTCTTTAACTTGAAATTACAGGCAAACTAGTGCCTTTCCTGTATATTCCTTTACATTTTTTGAAGATTTATTTATTACTTTATGTATAAGTACTCTACGTCATGTACACCTGCATGCCAAAAGAGGGCATTAGATCCAAGTATAGATAGATGGTAGTGAGCCACGTGGTTGCTGGGAAATGAACCAGAACTTCTGGAAGAGCAGACAGTGCTCTTAACCACTGAGCCAGCTCTCCAGTTCCTGGATATTGCTTTTGTAGTGGGATTTTAATCACAGAAATAGGAAAAGAAAACTCAGCAAAATTTAAGCATTCCGTGCAATGTTATTAACCATAGTTGTCATATTTTAGTTCTTAGTATGTAAAGTGCATGCGGCACAAGTATGAGAACCCAGAGTCCAGATCATCAGAACCAAAGTAAAGCTAGATATAGTTGTGCCTGTCTATGTGCCTATGAGAGGATGGTAGAGACCTGCTGGAGGAAACCTCGCCTGTACATACAGTTGTAAGCAAGAGAAACTGTCTCAGACAAAGTAAAATGTGACAACAAATACTCAGAGGTGTTACCTGACTTCTGCATAGGCAGAAACATGCACACACACATATGAACATACACATATAAAAATAAAATTGATTTAAGATCATAGGAATCTATATAAAAGATTACAGACTCCAATGGGAATTCAATGCTCTTACAAGTATCCTCTTGTTCAAGCAAATCCCGAAGAAGGCACAGAATAGTCTTTGTTAGTTCATCGTAACACATACTGCATATTCAAAGCAAAAAAAAAACCTGAAAATACAATTAATAATTTTTAAATAATTCATAATATCCATGAGAAGGAAAATAAAAGCATTACTCATTTAACCAGGAGATTGAATCTCAAAGTTGCTTGAGCAAAAGGCAGTTTATTTCTTCATAAAGCAAATTGAATGAAAATATTCTAGAACTGTGTTGTGCTGAGTTCTCTTTCGACTAGAATAAATACGCATACTTAAGGGCTAAGAGAATGCAATTACCCCGCAGCTCTAGAGGTCCAATCTGAGTCTGGTAAAGCTATAGTAAAGATGATTGGTGAGTGTAAGACTTTCTTTCTGGGAGCTCCAAAGGTTTACTCAGACTGTGAAAATTAAGTTTGGCATGATAGACACCATGAGTCTCCTCTCCTCTTAGTAGTTTTAATACATGTCCTTTGCCAAATTGTAGAAGCTATCTAACTCATAGCTTGTTTCTAACAACTCATGTATTGATATTAGGGTCAAACATTAGTCTGGTTTTATCCCTATTTTAAAAAGCACCTAAGGTTGCATAACTGATGAATATACTTATTTTGCTCACAATCTGAGAGGCAGATATATGAGCAGCCTGTTGGTCACTCTGTAAAGAGCAACTGTAACTGTGCCATACTTTGAGGAATTACATCATGGCAGCAGTGCACACAAGAGGAAGAGATCACACCAGATTATGACCACATCATGTCAGCTAGTCTCACATTCCCAAGAGAGAAGAATAAATAGCTCTACATTGTAGAACCTAATCAAATAAGGTGGAAACATTAAAGGAAGAGCCAGAAAGTTGAGTAACTACAGTACTCAACACTGGTAAACTTAAATGTGGTAATCACATGTTCAGACAGGATGCCAGGAAGGGAGTAAAGGATTCAATAATTGTCTTTCACTAAGCCCTGCCCATTCTTAATATTGCTATGGTAGGGACCACAGTTTTCACATTGGAAGTTGGTGGGAATTAATCATATCCAACTATAGTAGTGTAGACGTCCCCTGTAATCTAGTATAGTTTTCCAGTTCTAAATTTTCTTCTCCTAGCTCCCTTTTGTGGCTTTGAGCAAGATAGCTATGTAGGTAAAAGTACTTGAGGCTGAGCCTATTCACCTGCCTTCTATCACCAGGACACACATAATGGACAATTTCCACAAAGTGCTCTTCTGACTTTTGCACTGTGATATACATAAACACATCCAAGACAAAGTGGAGGGGCGGGGATAACCAAGCTTCCTATAATAGAATTCACTTCAGATTTCCATCTTTGGATAATCAGTGTATGATCAAAAAACATGATAGAAGTGCTTAAATGGGGTTTGTTGATAATGAAAACAGTTTTATTTGCTCTTATGGAGTATAATTCATTGTAGGTCAGAAACTAGAATAAGTGCTATGATTATACCAAGATTAGGTGCAGAATGCTATTATCCTCAAAGTGCTGAGAACAAATTAATATGTCACAAATACCTAAAACTCAATGGGATAATCTCTTCAATAAAAGCATACAAAATGTTATGATTATTATTCGACTTCTGGTAATGGGAAGAGCTATAATGTGTTGCGTTTTGAACTTTAACATGAATGGTAAGTAGGTTTTTTTTTTTTTTTTTTTTTTTTTTTTTTTTTTTTTTTTTTTTAGTTAAGAAGAATCTGAAGACTTTAACTTCAGGATCTTTAGCCTCTAAAAATATCACCAGAATTGTAGTACATTAATGCCTCACTCCCCCAGAAGAGAGAAAAGCAGGGGGAGAGCCAGCAGTAACAGATTTGTATTACAACATTAATGACTATGGAATCACTATGGAAACATATTTGCATGTCCTGGGAGGAGGTTTCTGGAAAGCTTTCCTGAATGATGATAGAATCATCCACAAGCTGAGGTCATGAACTGAATAAAAAAGATAAAGGAGTTGAGCTCCAGCATTCATCTCTTTCTGCTTCCTGACTATGGATGAAATATGATCGTCTGACATACACTCCTACTACCGTGTCCTTAGTGGGCCAAAATATACTGTTCCTTCCTTACATAACTTTTTGTCAGGTACTTGGTCATAACTAATTAATATAAACAATGAAAAGTATACATTTTATGCCTACGAAAACACAAAATGGCCACTTTCCAGAAGGCTGAGAGCCAACATGTCAGATCATTAAGGAGATTAACACAAAAACTCCTGCCAATGTTGGAGACCCAGAACTTTGACTTCCTTTTCTGAATGACACGTGGGAGAATTCCCTGATGATCTGGAAGAATCTAAAGGATTATTCTCTTCTGAATGTGTACTAGAGGTTATGTGACACTAGGCACAGCTGAAAGCATGGCAACAATCCAGGGAGGAGGAATTACTGGTCCATGCCTTGTCTCCTCCTGATCCGACAGCAACAGCCAGGCCAGTTGTCCCCACATGGGAGCATCAGCAAGTCTTCACAGGAAACTTGATCAAAATAGCAGGGACTAAATGTTACAGTAAAATTTATAGCCTAAAAAGCTTTCCTATCTTTTCAGTGCTCCAAACCATTTTTTCTTTTATTGATTGCTCCTCTTATTTCTCGTGGGCTGTGGTCCCAGGCTGTATAAGTAAGTAGTGGTTTGCTGAGCAGGAGTGTACGTCCATCACTTGCTGTCCCTTGAGTGAGGATATGATGTGTTGTGATCAGCTGTCTCAAGTTTCCGCCATGTGGACATTCAACAATAGTGGACTGTATCCTCTAAACACAAACCAGAAAAAAACTTTTTCTTCCTTAAGTCACTTTGGTTAAGATATTTTATCACAGCAAAAGAAAAAGAAACCAAAACAGCCAGAAACTTTAAACGACGTTGGTCATATTTTCAGAAGTATTTTTGGAAGAAGTATGCTAAAATGCAGATCTTGGTTTATGGGATTTAGGTATGATAAACCCAGTTAACTAAGACAAATAATGAATACTTTCAATAACCATCCATTATTATTTAATATTACACAGATATTATAAAAACTGGATGAGATGAATATTTTAGTCTTGAATGATGATGTGATCTATTTTGAGAGAGAAAATAAAGTTGAAGAGCAATGTATATGCTCTATTGGTCCCTGTCCCTGTCTCTGTCTCTGTCTGTCTGTCCGTCCGTCCGTCTGTCAGTCTGCCTCTTTGTCTGTCTCTCTGTCTCTGTCTGTCTGTCTGTCTGTCTGTCTGTCTGTCTGTCTCTCTCTCTCTCTCTCTCTCTCTCTCTCTCTCTGTGTGTGTGTGTGTGTGTGTGTGTGTTGTGTAGACATAAGTATAAAGACATTTCAATATTTATAACAAACTACTTCTATCTACCAATCTCCATCTACCTATGCATCTATATAATAATCTACATAAACAGAGAAATATATTAACTAAATCATCCTTACCAAAAGTGTACTACGACACGGCTAAAGAAATAAATATTCAAAGGAAGTCTTAAAACTATTTCTAATTTGAGAACTCCCTGTTGAAATTAGAATACTAGAGTAAATTGTATGTGAAAAAATACAATAAATACTTGGAAACATCTTGATTTAGCTATGTGGTTTTTCAGAGACAACTATTCAGGGAAAAATAAGTGAAACATATAATTCAAATTGTTTTATAGATACTATTGACTTATGTTAAAATAATACACATCTTACAAACTTTAACCTTTAGAGTGTGAAAATGTTCTCCAAATAATAAACCCATTGTTTTAAAGCTAAGAAAAAAAAAAGTGTAGCTCAGAAATCACTAACAGCTAATTCAAGATAAACAATGGAATCGATGTGAAAGATCAAGACAGCAATGGAGGGGCAATAACTAGAAATAAATTTGGAACACCAAACCCAGAATCCTTTGCTGCCAGCTACATGCGTAACCCATCATAGGACCCAGTGCAGTATAAATTATATGATTTAAACAAGTAGCAAAAACATCGTTGGGTATATTAGCTGCCTGACAAAGATAGACTAGTGGCATAAAACGGTAATGACTTGTTGTTCCCCACAATTCTGTGACTTGGGATTTGGATTGAGCTTAGTGGTGCTGTTCTTGCCCACAGGACATCAGCTGAGCCTTTTTCACATGGCTGCATTAGGTTCAAAGCTGGTTGCCCGGGTGCCATTCCATGTGTCACATCACATGCTGGGCTTGGGGCTCCTCACAGCATGATGCTTTTGGGATAGTAAATCTTCTGACATGGTGACTGACTTTCAAGAAAAAAAATTTCACAAAGGATATCCATCAATGTCTTAAGTCTCTTAACGAGCCCCCTTGCTTTTTCCTAGCTTTCTTCTGGGCAAAGTGAGTCATATCCCAAGTTCAGAATCGCAAATACAGGACCATTATTGGTCAATACAAGACATGTGACTGTAAAGCTTTATTTATAAAACATAAGTTGTAAACTGTGAGTATGATTTTATATGGACTTTTAAAAAACTAGGTATATTTACAGGAACAAATGTATGTGCACTGGGTACTTCAGCTATGAACAGAGTGACTATGGTCTGCGGGTCAAATTTGTCCAGCTACGTGTCTGTCTATAGACCACAAACTAAATATGGTGCTGATCTATGTAGATGCTTCATAAGATAGCAAGAATAAAAGTATGTGTAAATTATAAATTCAAGTCTTAGTGCTCATTAAGTTCTTTAAGTTACAGTAATGTTGAATGTGTATTATATACTTTAAAATATAGAGGAATAAAGTTAATATGGGGACCCATGCCATGAAGCTTGCATTTTGTGTAGCCCCCTCTGTTGGAAATAATATTTAGTTGCCTAGGCTATAGCCTCCAAGTATTCAGTCAAATACTCATCTGGCTGTTTCTATGAAGGCATTTTGTATAAAGAACAAAGGAGAGATGTTAAGGACAGAGAGAATAGATTTTTCTCTACTCAGATTTTTTTTTTCAAAGTAATCTACTCAGTTTTTTTTTTACAACTATGAAAATCAGTTGATTTTCAGATTTTCCTCAATAATTTGATTGGGCCTTGGTAAGTGAATTTAAAGGCCCTGAAAAATAGGTGGTTTTGTGAAGAAATTTTGCCTCAAAACTACTGTATCAAATCTTGCCTTAGTTTACAGCTCTTCAGCCTACTGCCCATTTCAGGCCTCTCAACCTACAATAGTTACAACCAGCTCCACAAAATCTCTCCTTTCTCTGTCCATTTCTTCTTTCTTCTCTGTCTCCTCAACACCCTCTCTCTCCTACTGAACAACTTGTACAGATATTTCAGTGGCAAGAATGGTAGAGATGTTCTAGAATAGTAAGTCTAAGGAAGACAGTTTGGGACTGATTTTGGACTAGTTTCAAATGAGACTCTAATCTAATTAAATTCCACAATATTTCTATTTTATGTAATAAAAACCTGATAGTCTTATGTGGCAGTAGAAATTTATATGTTGTCGTAACTGGTTACTCATTGTAAAACACAGGTATCTCTCATTATTCACAGAAGTATATGAACACTGAATTAGTGATTGTGAACACGGGCTAATAGAGCAGATATCATCCCCACACATTATATATATATTTCATACAGATTGCACATGACCTGACAAGTACTATTATTTTTATCCTGTAAATGAATGTCAGTGGCTTGCTTGAAGCGGCCCCTCCAATAGGGACTAAAATTGGGATTCATATCCTACCTATCTGGTCCCAGGTAGGTAGTATTTTGTTCTATGCTGTGCTGCTTCTTCCTGTTTTTATGGTCTGGTCATGTCTTCATGACATCCAAAACAAGGTGTCAGAATGTCACCTTGTTCAATTTCAGCTGGGAATGGCTATGTCAGACAATTCAAATTTTCTGCTGGCCTATGCAAGTAGGTGAGTGATTCCAAAAGTGCTGTGACTGTTGCTTTTGAAGTTAAAAGACAATTGAGCGAATAGATGAATCAGTAAGCACAGAGTCTGTGAATAATGAGTATTGATTTTATTATAAAAGACAAAGCTCTGTGTGCATGTATTTGATACCTTAAAATGTTGCAGTCAAGCTAATGAATCTAATAGACCAGCTAGTTGCTCCTAATTGTTCTAGAGAAATTGAGGAAATGGGAGTCAGCTGAATCTTAATTTACCAACTCAAGTTACACATAAATAGCCTCAGACTGTCTGGAGAGAGAGAGAGAGAGAGAGAGAGAGAGAGAAAGAGAGAGAAAGAGAGAGAGAGAGAGAGAGAGAGAGAGAGAGAGAGAGAGAGAGAGAGAGAGAGAGAAATCCTTATTTTCTGAATCTCCAGGAGTGATATTTCTAAACATCCAAACTGTGAATAGATTAATACCAAGGGAAATTAAAATCCCAGTCTTGCATGGCACCTTCCATTAACATAATGGCATTGGCTAAAAAC
Source organism: Acomys russatus (assembly GCF_903995435.1). Lineage (NCBI taxonomy): Eukaryota > Metazoa > Chordata > Mammalia > Rodentia > Muridae > Acomys > Acomys russatus. The sequence goes on along the minus strand of NC_067158.1, from coordinate 38,843,607 downwards.
AAATTGGAGCTGGGTATGATGGTACAGGACTATAGTCCCGAAACTAGGTAGACTAATACAGAGAGAAAAGCTGAGAATTCAAGGCCAGCCTGAGATACAAGAACGAATGGGATCTTGATAAATGGACTGGGCTCATCTTGATAAAGCCATGGATATCAAAATCCTAATATTTGCCCATTGAAATAGCATTTTCACTCCCACCTGACAAGATAGGTCATGATTTAGCTGAAAAAACTTCTCTAAAAAGGCTGCATTTCAAGTTACCTCTGATCACCTTAAAACTTACCTTTCTCTGCTTCTAAGCCAAAGACTACAGGGAAATTCTAACTGCTGTCCACAGATGAAGTATGAAACTTCATTTCATGAGGAGTTATGCCACTTACCAAATGAACTTTCCCATTTGCACCAGCAAAAGTATAGGGGATATGTGTGGGAATGAACACTCAGGGTACAGAATGTGGGATAAACATAATGTTGAGTGAGGTGGGATCTATTGATGTGAATATTCTAGATGGAGATCTGGACTCATAGTATGAAGTGTCAGAAAAGCCCTTTGCTAGCTTTTTTTTAGGTTAGTTAAAACGTAGACCATTCAATACATTGAATAAAGTTGAAATACCAGTCCTGCTTTGGTAATCTGTAAATCTGTAAATATAGTAACCAAAGACATAAATATCAAAAGCCTCTGACTACCTTATTCTACATTATTTATAGTATACTATACCATTTATTACCCTACAAGATCTGATCACCCTAGAAAAAGACTCATTTCATCATCAAAACCTGGAGAAATAGAGTTGAGGCCAGAATCCCAGGGTCCTTGATGACCTTTGTAGTCAGTTCTCTCTGTAGTTGAGAAATGACAGCAGAGAATGCTATCACTGATTCCAGGTCTATAGATGCAATGAGAATAAATGAATCCCAAGATTCCAGGGCCAAGAGATAAGGCTTACTCACCAAAGATAAGTTGTGTGGCTAACATAATAGATGGCTGAACTTGAACAGTAATGAAAACAATATGGCTCACTGACATCTGTGATGTTGACTACCTACTCATGGTTCCAGTAGCCAAAAAAACTACATGGGGAGTCTATTATTAAATTCTTACCTACATGTGTTAACAGAAAAGCTTATATGCCAAGTGAACAGAATATGAATCACCCCAAATGAAGACACTATCAGAGTGCCCCATCAAGTCTGAACCAATTCACAAACCCAAAACTCTTTAAAGAGAAAGAATCCTGGATCCCTTAGAGGAAGGACCTTGACAGTTGGGTGGTGTGTGCATGTGTGTGTGTGTGTGTGTGTGTGTGAGAGAGAGAGAGAGAGAGAGAGAGAGAGAGAGAGAGAGAGAGAGAGAGAGAGAGAGAGAGAGAGAGAGAGAGAGAATCTCTCTTTGAACCCAGAGAGACAAATAGCCTTTTGAGGAGGTGACAATGCCCTGGGAATAACAACATAATGACACTTTTCATAGATTACTAGACACTGGATTTGAATGGACACCAATTCCGGGAAACATAAATGACAATGTGGTGCACTAGGTTAAACAGGGGCTAATGAAGGTCACGTGATCCATGGAACTTTGGCTCGGAACTATCCCACAGTGGCTCCACTGAGTCCTTGAAGCTATGCCAGGGTTATTGGATGAATAATTGGACAAACCTTCTTAGACATTGGTGGAATTTTCTACATCATTTCCCTCAAGTGTGGAAGAAAGGCTATTGCAGTAGAAAACTCTCAGCGGAAGCCGCAGAAACAAGCTCTGCCTAGGAGAGTGGCAAGCCAAATCCAATTCTGCATTCCAGGAACGATATCTGAAATAAATGTCAAAGGAAGGATTTAAATTATATCCATGAATTTTTATTTAAGTCGCAGGGACCTGAAATAGAAAAGAGTGATAAATCCCAAGATTTCTCCATTTGATTCACCTGTTTAATGGAGAAAATGGTCTTGTAGAACAGCTGCACAGACCTTAAACAACAAAGCAGTCACCTCAACAGTAGCCAGTAGCCATATCACCAGATGTGCTGCCATTGCTTAAGAATATTAGCACCACACTACTGCCATATTTTATATGTGACCATTGATAGTAAACTATTTCCTCCTCCATCTCTGCTATTACAGAGTACCAGAGGCAATTCAGCTCCAGCTAGCAAACCTAACGGCACACTTTTGCCAGCTTACCTCTCAGGTTGCTCAACTCTTCGTCCTGTAGTCACAGTTGGATTTGCAGAGACACAGTCTTTCCCTTATGCCAGTCTACTGCACTGATGCCATGCCAACTGGACCTAGTGATCAAGCCATAGTAATGATTCTGGACCTAATGCTAAGACAACTTCATGTCAGGATATAGGGAACAGATCTATCCAAACTTTACAATCTTGACCTTGGCAAAATATTTAGGAACTCGGTGGTTCTCAGCATGTAGAAATTAAATTGTTCCAGTTTGCCCCACCCATCACCAAAAGCCGGGAGGTACAACCCTCTTTAGGGATTTTTCAGTTTGCACGGCAACATATTTGTCAAGCAGTATCAACCCTTCCTGCACCACATAGCTATGGTCATGGTGTCTTATCACAGCAATAGAAACCCTAACTAAGGGAATATCTCTTCCTTGGTAGGGATAAGTGATTCTAGCTGACCTGCCTAAACATCATAAACCTGCTCATGTCTACTCAGTCCCTGGGCAGGAGTAGGCTTTGCTACGTTGAACTGCTGCATTGCTTCTGCTGTGCAATCCAGCAAATCTCTGAATGCTGGAGGTAAATGGATTTGTTGCTTAGAGCCCTGAAGAAGGCTGTGCTTTCACACAAGTGCATGGTGAGCAGGTTTCCAAACCTTCCTCCTTTTCTTCCAAATACTTCTTATTTTTCTCTGTGCACTTTTTTTTTTTTTTTTTTTTTTTTTTTTTTTTTTTTTTTTGGATGTGATGATAACTTCTGTGCCTGAATGTCATTGAGCCTCTCACACCTAGATATTTCATCAAACATTATTCTGGAAGTTTCTGTGAGGATGTTACAATGAGGTTTATATGTACATCAATAGTTACAGCAAAGAAAAGCAGCCTCCTTAATGTGGGTGGGACTTGCACAATCATCTGAAGGATGTAATGAAAGAGAGAAATGACTATGAATAAAGCAAAAAGGACTTCTAAAGCTGACAGTCTGCATACACACACTGCATTACTAGTTCCTCCCTGGGCTGGCTCTCCATCTCTCCCTGTGTCTCTCTGTGCTTCTGTCTCTTTATCTCTCTTTCTATCTGTCTTTCTTTCTATCTCTCTGTCCCTTCATCTCCTGTCCTTCCTCTCCTTTATCCTCCCTCCCCTTTTGCTCTTTTTTGAGACAAAAGAGTCACTACACTGCCCAGGTTACTCTTGATGACCTAGCTTCAAGATGGTCTTATGCTTCAGCTTCATAAGTAGATGGGACAGAGGAGGTATGTAACACACACACACACACACACACACACACACACACACACACGAGCTGTGGCAGGCAGCACCAGTGCTCTCTGAAAAAGTTCTTCTGTGATGTCATAACCTCTACAACACATATTCCTACTTGGAGGCAGGAAGGGCTATAATCTTTGGCCCATGTCAGAATTTAAAGTTACCAGAATGTAAGTTAAGCCATTTCAAAAACAGAATGAAAGTAAATGATGAAGCTTGCTCCATCAGTGTTGTGTATATATTTGCTAATTAAAACGAATAGAGTTATGTTCAACCTTATTGCTTTCACTGAGATGACAGGCCAGCTGTTGTCAATTCTTGCTTTTATCACTTTGTTCTACGAGGATAATCTCACTTGACATTAATGAGAGATGATAGATTAATGCACTTTAAATACATTTAAATATAATATTAATTTACTTATTATTTCATTTAAGGTTTTCCAGGAATTCGGACTTAAATAATAGATTGAGAGAACATGGAATGACTTTTTTTCCTCCAGTTGGTTAAAGGAGGAAGGGATTAAAGTCGTTGGTCAGATTTTCCTAGTGCCACTAGATGGCACTATATAACTAGCTCTCATACTTCTGCTCTGCCATCCCTCCTTATACTGGCTTCTATTGTCAGCTGGCAAACTGCAGAAAAGAAAAATATAAAAAGCCATTTGCTGGAGATTTTGAAGAAGATAGCGGTTTCATTAGTGGAGAACAGAACACATTTTGTAACTCAATTGCTAGCAGAATGATCGTCTTTATTGTTATATATTTGTACAGTTAAAAGCAGGAAATAGGATCAGCACAGAGGCACACAAGAAAATGTGGTGAGGCTAAATGCAGGAGGCACTAGCTGAGAATGTTTATCTTGACCAAAGAGCCCATTCAGGCAAATGAGCAGAAGATAAAATGTCCGCTGAGACACTTTGAAAGATACTTTTAAACCTCATATAATAGAGTGCTTGTTGTTATATCATATCTGGGCCCAAGAATACCAGTAGGGCTTAGATTCCAGGAAAAACTCTTTCTGTTGTAGATTTTCTTTTAAGGAGACTATGTTCCTCTAAGAGCATTTGCTTGGAGGACCAGGACTTACATTTGATTACTAGTTGGCCTATTGGACTGCATTAAATATTAGACTTTCTTAGTACACTCAGTTTACGGTTATCATGCTCTTTCAATGATGGCCAAATTGCAAGCTAGAGCAACGTTAGCCATCACTTGATCTGTAAGTAACAGCACACTATTGTTTTTTGTAAATTTTAGAGGCAGAATCCTGACCTCAACATGCATCAGGTAGAATCTTGGATCAGAGGAGAAAAATATAAAATAGTCCAAAGGAACAGTGTAGGCCTTGTCTTTTAAAGCCCTGGACAGAGGGGTATTAAAGCCCACAAATATTGACCAGGGCATTAAAAAAAAAACTGTTCAAACAAAAGAGCAAGATATTAGTGTTCAATCAAGTGCTTCTCCAAAGGGAAAGGTGCTAAATAGCCATTCAATTTTAATAGCATCTAAAAATAGATTTTATCTAAGCTTTTGTAGATAAGCTACCAACAATCATTACCAATCAAAGTCAGCAGTCAGCATAATGGCCTGGGGCCAAGCAGTGCCCCCCCCCCCCCCCCCCCCCCCCCCCCCCCCCCCCCCCCCCCCCCCCCCCCCCCCCCCCCCCCCGCCACCCTGTTCCATCATTTGGAGTCTCCTTGAGTCCCAATAATGGAGGAGTTCACACTGAGGCTTTACAAAGAGCTAAGAATGGTCTCTGTGTTTCTAAGTGGTTTAAAGGTCACATTTCATGATACATGAAAGTCCTATGAAATTCAGATTTGCATGTGAGTCTATAAATAAAGACTCATTGGAGGAAAAAAAAAAAAGAGGCAACATTTCAAAGTATTTTGAGCAATGGGATCTTCAGTTTACATCTTTCTCCTATCATGGTGCTTAAGCCAGAGCCTCATACTGCTGGACACAGGCTGCAGGAGCTACCCTCTCCAGGACCCGTTCTTATTTTTAAGTGAATGCCCCCCAGGCTGCTTTGCCTTCAGAGGGACGGCCTGCTATCCCTTCCTTGAGATAACTTTAGTGGAAAGTAAATGTTCATGGAATGGCTGCTATTCTCCAGGCCTTTCTCCCTCCAGGTAGTAATTAGAAAGGAGGTTTACAAGACACTTAGCAACGGCACCTGGGGTGCCTGAAAGGGTTAATTTCTCTCTTTGGACAATTACTCTTCAGAGCCTCTTCTCTGAGGAAATCTACTTTATCCTGCTCATGAGGAGAAGTTGGGGACTGTGGCCAGGAGGTGAGGGGAGATGTGTGTTACTAACGCTCTTAAAAGCAGAAAAGAATAAGATACGAAAGGCTCCAATAAGCGAAAGCAAAGACCTTTTAGAAGTAATGATATGTGGCAGGTGGCAGGTAGAAGAGGCAATATCCTTGGTAGAGGACTTAATTTTTTGGATACTCATGTAGTATCTGATACAGAGATTTGTAAGTAGTGGGCATCTACTTAACATTTATTGAACTGTAGAGATTTTTCACACACACACACACACACACACACACACACACACACACACACACACACACACACACACACCCCATACACTCTGGTAATCAGATACACACATAATGAGACAGTATCTCCTCTTCCAATCTTATCAGATTATCAGCCATCGTTGCTTAATTTCTAGGCCAGTTTTGTTCCATTCTGACCTCAAGGGTTTCAACTTGAGTTGAAGATCCTTACTGAAACATATTTTTGATGGTGTAAGGAAAACAACAGGCTATTTCTGCCTCAAGGGACCTTTCTGTGGAGTGAGCAAGTCTTCCGTAGCACTCAGTCTCAGAGCACACAGCCCGGAAGTTGGGCACACTCAGGAAGAATAGCAGCTTTCCGGTGCTGGTTTTACAACTTAAGCTCCTCACGTTGAAGTCTCCCTTCCCCGGTGTGTTCTAGGACACCCCACTTCTAGCCTGTTTTCCCTAACAAACTCCCAATAAGGGGACACAAGAAGGGGACCAAAAAGGTGGTGACGGGACCCAGAGCGGTGAACCCCACGGTTGCTTTTCAGTGCCCACTGATGTTAGGCTAGTTCAGCATGTGGTTGCGGTGAGGTGACACTGGTCATACTTTTGGAAGCAGCAGTAATACATCCCCCAGAGACACTGTCTTGTCAGGCAGCCCAGCTGCCCAAGGCTCACTCTCAGGCCAGTCAGCCGGCCTGTGCCTTCCGTGGTTTAACTCCCAGCTTGCTTGCGTAGCATCTGGCGTAGGTTTATAAAGGCTAAGAAATTCACTTGCAGTCCAGGCTGGCCTCGAACTCGTGATCCTCCTGCCTCTGCCTCCTTCAGCAAATCCTACTGGTGTGCGCCATCACAACCAGCAATACAGGCTGTAAACTTCAAACCCCTACCCAGATCTAGCCAATGGACAGGACATTCTCCACAGTTGAGTGGAGAGTGGGGTATGACTTTCACACGAACTCTAGTGCCTCATATTTGACCGCGTCTCCTGGATGGGGAGACCTGGTGGCACTCAGAGGAAGGATAGCAGGCTACCAAGAAGAGACTTAATACCCTATAACCATATAAAGGGAAAGGAAGTCCCCCTCAGTCACAGTCATAGGGGAGGGGAGTAAGGGGAAAATGGGAGGGAGGGAGGAATGGGAGGATACAAGGGATGGGATAACAATTGAGATGTAATAAGAATAAATTAAAAAAATAAAATAAAATAATTAAAAAAAAAAAAAAAGAAATTCACTTGCTTTCGTTGGTTTCCTGGCCCAGAGGAAGCAGTGGCTTCCTGCACTTTATATTCCAGCTATCTTTTCACTGCCATAACCTGTGCTGTTCTAATGTTTCTTACTAATCCATTTCTGCCCTGACCTCCTTATGAAAATCATTAGTCTCTTTTCTTGCTTGGTTTTTTTTTTTTTTTTTTTTTTCCCCAGCAGACACTTATATCGTCCCCATTTTTATTTCTGTTCCTTACAACACCGTGTCACCACACATGTCACCAGTAGATATACCAGGTGACTACTTTTTCACTGGCCTCCATCTGTCATTTACCTGAAGTTCCATGGAAGAGATGTTTGTGTTTGCTTCCTTTCTAAATCTTCACACTTGAAACATTCCATTTTGTCCTCTCTACCTATCTGATGTTGAAAACAGAGAGCGAATAGATGAATGAACGGGTTAGTTGCTGTTTAATTTCATTCTGATCTGGCAGGCTGGTTCAGGAGCTGCTTACTTTCAGATGAGGACAGAACTCAAGGTCAAAGGTCCTGTTTCTCACTCAGGCGTGGCTTAGAGCACTCAGGGCCAGGCCCAGTTACTAGGTCAGATTCTTGTTCTTACTGAGGGAGGTGGAAGTGAGTTTTCTACTGGGTGTTAAAGTTAGCTCATTTAGAATGAAATGGGTGTTCCCAAGGCCTGTGGTGATAGATGCCAAAGGGTTACAGCCCCTTGGTTAAGCTGCTGGGCTAAACACTGCAGAGAATGTGGGTGGACATCTAAAACAGGCAAGAAGGCAGGCCCAGTGAGATGTAGTTCCAGCGGCAGTGGCAGCCAGCAGCACATGGTGGACTGACCAACAGTTCAGCGCCTGGATGTTTCAAAAGTTCATAGCCTGGTAAATGGCTGATGATTGGCAGCCAAGCTCAGCATGTTTAGTGGCCATTCTCCAGAGAGGAGGAGAGCCTTCCCTCCCCTAGAATAAATGGAGTCTTAGAAGGTCATAGTGGAGAAATGGCAAGAGAGAGAGGGAGGGAGAGAGAGAAGGAGAGAGAGAGAGAGAGAGAGAGAGAGAGAGAGAGAGAGAGAGAGAGAGAGAGAGAGAGAGAGAGATTATGTCATGAATTAGAGACATTTATAGACCTTGGGAAGTGGGATGGGTTTCAAGGGTGAATGTGTCTGATTTCATAGGGTTAGGATGCCTGGGATACGTGATTTACATGTGGTGGTACAGCACCTCTTTTACATGCAGTAGCATAGGATCCTATCACAAGAAGGAGTTCACAGTACTTAATTTTCCTGTGGGTGGGGGAAAAACTTCCAGGAAAAGTTAAAGGTCATTTGGTTGAAAGCCAAGATACCAAGATGCTCATTAGCATAGGGTGGGTATCTCCAAGCACCCCCAGGTCCTTGCTGAACAGCTTTCTTATCAGGAAAGGGCTAGGATTATAGCCACCCTGCCTGCTGGCTAGGTGATGCTCCATAGAGTTTCTAGGGTTCAGTTAAAGAGGGGATCCCACTGAAAAAGGGAATCTGTCATTGTATACCGAGCTCAGAGGCTATTGGGATGCACCAGACTTCAACCTTTCTAGCAGAGCCTCATAGTTTAAAATACACAAGTTTAAACATAGTTTAAAATAAACATTAAGTAACTTTGGGTATTACTGTAATTTCTCTTCTACTCTCAACTACCCCAAACCAGGCCCTGCACTACAGACTTTCACCTTCAGTAGACTAAGTTCAGCTTTGATAGTTTATGTTAGTGGAGCTTAACTATCCTCCCCAAGTGACATTTGGCAATTATCTTGGGGAGGGGTCTTAACTGAAAGATCAAGTTATTTTTTGTAACAGAGGCCATGGAATAGAGGTCAGGTATGTGGCTAAGCATCCAACAGTTTGTGGAGTCTTCTTACTTCCCCAGAAAAGAGCTCGGTGATCTCACATTTTAATGCATTGCTCTTGGAATATCCTGGCTTAGATATTAACCTGTTTAGACTCAAGCTATTCTTCAGATAGTGTATTAAAGCACCATTTGGTACTGCTATTTATGTCATTGTTTGTACAAGGCCAAGTATTCACAATGGAAAAAGAGACACCTTTATTTGATCACAGCCAAAGACTCACATGTTTCCTTTTATGTCTTTCTTTCTTTCTTTCTTTCTTTCTTTCTTTCTTTCTTTCTTTCTTTCTTTCTTTTTTTCTAAGAAAGATTTCTGCAGACAATATCTGGAAGACTAGCTAGCAATTTTACTCCTTGCCTGGGCTTTTTAGAGTTATTGTTGATGGAGCCTATGACTAAAAGTGGTGTGGTGCTTTGGTATCCTAGGGGGCACTGAGAGTGGTGGGAGGGTGGGCTGTGGGCTGCACACAAAGCTACAGAGGAAATGGTTCAAAGAACAGTGTCTGCTTTTTTATTGATCCAAATCCCATAGTAATGATTATAAGGCCCAGCTGTTTTCCCTCCGAAAGAATAGTCATTAACTGGAGATACAGAGTTTAAAAATGACATAAATCACTTGGCTATTTGAATTTTGAAAGTCCTTTTGGATGAACCAGGTGGTTTCCTCCTGGACTTTAATTATCAAAATCTATTTTTCCTGAGAGAGAGAGAGAGAGAGAGAGAGAGAGAGAGAGAGAGAGAGAGAGAGAGAGAGAAGAGGAAGAAGAAGAATTAGCCCTCTTGGGTAATTGCTATTCTGATGAACTCCAACCCCTTGCTTCCTTTTCTACTCCCACATTTCCTTGAGAAGTCTACTCTGTCATCTTTGCTACCAAAATATCTGCAAGGTATATATATATATTTTTTCTCATTGTATGGCAGTAATCCCATCTAACATAACAAATAGAATACAAAGTGCTGTGTGTGACTGTTATAAATTTTTTTTTTCCGGCACAACTCCCAGAATCATTACTTAGTGTCATCCTTGTTCCAAACTCTACTTAGTAACTTTTTAGTAAATGCATTTGAGCCCTGTTCTTATTCATCATCCTTTAAATTATAACTCCTCTAATCAAATACTTAAAGACGGTCATTAAAAGGACATTTAGTTAGTTTCTTATACTTGCTGATGAAATTGCAGTTCTTTAGAGCCATTAACTATAGTCTGTCCCAGAGGGTTCCTATGAAATTGGCCAGAAAAAAAAAAAAAAAAGAGATGTCAAGCTAAATGTAAATATCAGAGGCAAAAAAGCCCTTCCTCATCCTCCTCACTGTATTTGTCCTGCAATCCACGAGACACGCTTGTAAATTGATAACTTGCCATTTCTCTGAAATTCAGTTTGAACCAGGTAAGCTGCCTTTGGATTTGCAAACTCCCTCAGTCCTACCAGTCTATGTATCAAGGTTTGTGACTTTATTAGCTCCTTTAGTAACAAAGTCTCCCAAAGAGTCTTCTCTTGTAGTGAAGCAATACTTGTGGAGTAATTAAGATGCCTGAGGATGCTTACCTCAGTGGAAATAATGTAGACACTGAACCCTGGTGAAAAGATGAACCCACAACATCCTGAAAGCCAGCTCCTCTGGGTGAACCATTTGCCAGAGGCAGAGTTACTCTTCCCTTTACACTCCTGTGGTGGCTACATCTCAGCCCTCTTCTCCTTAGTCACAGGTCCCTTAGGGACGCCCACTGCTCCCCTTTGCTTGATGGCCAGGGGAAGTGGCATGTGAAGAAACAACTTCTTAGCCATGTCACATATGCTCATTGAGGCAAACTGGGGCTCAGCGGACCTGACTACCTGCCTTTTCTCTGGATTCATCTTGCATGACATGGAGAAACCAATCACTAGGGGAGACAAACAACCACCAAGGCAGTCGATGCAGTTACATAAACTTGACCTTTACCTCTACTCTCAATCTATGCTGTTTGCATAAGGATTTCAACAGATAGAAGGGAAAAAACACTGTGATCATAAGTTCTTCCTCAGAATTTGCTTCCTGAACAAGCCATTTTTTCCTGGTTGGACTAATGCAATTTACTAGCCTTAGAAATACTTTACTTTCCTGTTTTCCTCCTTACTTAGTCTTTCTACTAAAATAGACATTAGGCTATAACAAAACTAAATCAAATAAGACATACACTCTGCACTGAGAATCAATCATTAAACACTCCACACATGGTTTTTATGGCTAAAAACTTTAGAAAATATTCTAAAATATACTCCTCACTTATTTAATGAAGAATTTTTATTGAAACTAAAACTAGATACTTTGACCTTTTTGTAGTTTAGGGCACTGTGGCGACGTTTCTATTCTCCTAAGTAAAAATTATATTTGCTTGCACCAATATAAATATCTTTCTGAAAATTTCAAGGATTCTTAGTTAGCACTAATTTATTAATTCATGGCAGAGTGAGTGGGAACTCTGCAGTGTAATTGATACTGTTATTGGATGGCATTAGGTTGGAAACACAAAAATGGAGAGGAATACAAGAAGGAGTAAGGTAAGTGGACAAAGATATTATGGCATCTGCAGCATAGTATGGACGTTAAAAGATGGACGTAGAGAGTGATTTTTCTAAAAATAAATTTTAATCTAACAGATCTCCTGGGATTACAATATGAGTCTGTCACCTGAGTCTACACAGAAAGGCTGCTCTTATCACAGAAGACCACAAAGGAAGAGCATTGCATGCATTATAGAGGCATGGACAATGATGTCTTCTGAAAGCCTGGGCATTGAAGGTGGCTTGAGCACCATATTGGAAGCAGAGAGAAGAACGAGGACAGAAAAGTGGGGAAGGCATTGATGCTTGACTATAGAGTACTGATAAGTCATGTAAGGCCATCAAGGGAAAAACCTGAGCTCTCCACGGAGGCGTCTCAAGTAGCACTTACCTTTTCTTCTTCTTCTTCTTCTTTTTTTTTTTTTTTTTAAATCCAAATGGAAAGAGAGTGAGCTGTGTTTACAGAGAAACAGTGAGAACTAATGTGCTTCAGGGGTATCAGCAAAAGCACGTAAGAAAAGAGGCTTGCTTTGGGATGTGGGACACACGTCATCACTCAATCACGTGTTATGTGTGGTGGTTGGTCCTCTGAAGGTGCTCCAGGTGGGAGACATCAAAATATTACGACTTCTATAATAAGCTTCCCGTTGCTACTTTAATGAATTTCCACAAATATAAAGGCTGAAAGCAAAACACAATTATTGTGTCATAGTTTTGAAATGAGGCTCAGAAAACAAGGTAGTGGACAACTGAGGGAGACAGCCCGCCATTGACCTGACAGGACTATATTTCCTCCCAGAGATACAGGAAATCATTTTGTTCCCATTCAGCTCCAACTTCCAGAGGGGTACCAGCTTCCGTTGGCTTCTATATCTGTGTCAACTTCAAAGGATATAGGTGGCCAGTTACATCATCCTCAGGCTACATGTGCTAATAATGTACTTACAGGGGGCAAGAATGAAATCATAGACCTTGATGGAAGGGTAACATAATTCCAAGCAGTTTTTCTGGGTTTTGTTGTTGTTGATGTTGTTTTGTGCTTTTGTTTGTCTTTTTCGTCATGTCTGGAGTGATTAGACTAAAGTCCTAAGACAGGGAAGTGGACACAGGATCTCATTCTTAACCAAGAAGCAATTTTCAGTTGACATCCTCTATAAGGAAAAATTAGTTTTCTCCAACAGTCTCACTGAGTATGTTAACTACACTTGAGGGCAGGTTCCATGCCCAGCTACGGCTAGCAGAGAGCAAACACAATGGTATTTTTTATAGACTTTTTGTTTAATATAACTTTCTTTGGGCATTTTTTTCTTACTGGCCTTTCCTTTGTACATTGTTTTCTAATTTCATGCCTTTATGGGTTTGTCGTGTGTGTGTGTGCGCGCGCGCGCGCGTGTGTGTGCGTGCGTGCTTCCTGTGCTTTTTAAATTTTGTCTTGTTTTTAAAAAAACTTCTGGGGTCTTTGTTTTCTAAAGAAAGATAAAGTAAGGGCTAGGGTTGGGGTGGGTGGGGAGATGGGAAGGGTCCAGGAGAGCACGGGGAAGGAAAACCATGACCATAATATCTTGTCTCAAATTATTTTTGAGATATAATATATTAAAGTCACAGACCATGTTTTAGTGCCCAGCACCTAGGGAGCACCCTGCAGGATCATTCCAATGCATACTCGAGGAGAGGAAGCTCCATGTTCTATCCAGGGTCTATGCACAGGGAGGAACATGACACATGCGTACCTCAAGGCAGCAATGATCTAAATCCGAGCACCAACACTAAGAGATTTACTGGAGCAGAGGCACGAAGCTTCTGCTGTGCATTGCTTATGCCTGTTGGACCCAACCCTCCGGCCCACCTATAGGAGGAAAGGCACTGCGAACAGTCATAGGAAAAGACCAAGAAAGTTTAAAGATCTTTTCCAGGCGGAGTAGCAGTTACCTCTCAGTGGACCGTACTTTCCTGTTGCTGGGCTCACTGGCTGTGTTGGAAAGTTGTTTATCTGTAAGAAAATGTATCTATATCTTTTTACTTGACAACTACAATATAATCTGTCTGGGAGTTGTTTATCATTTAAGAAAGGGTTGGAGGGGGGGGGAGGCCTCTCCCATAAAGTGTTCAAGCCCATGAGCAGAAAAGATGATAACATCACGAGAGGCATCATAATTTATCTGGAGCATGTAAATCACCAAAGGCCCCCTCTGAGGATGCTTCCTAAAATGATGCATAGCTCTGCAGGTTGGAAGAGCAACCCCGAGGAATTCACCAGCCAGACTTTGACAGGAGAGCTGCCTCCCTGTCTCTCCAAGCTGGGAAGAAGTAATGACTTAACAGATTTGGAAATCCAGTTTTGAAGCCCTGTGTTAACACATTCCTCTTAAGACTTTGTCTGCATGCCACTCTAAGAGTTGAAACAGATCAGGACAACTGCTGACTGCTGCAGGGAGCTGTGCTGGCTTATCAAACTGTATTTGCACCTGACTTTTTTTTTTTTTTTTTCTACTTCTCTACTTACAGTCTATGCCCATATAACTATGTGCAGGGCCAAACAATCCTGCATTTCTAATGTGCTCCTTACTGGCTTTTGTGTACAGTAAAGGTAAAAATGCTAGAAAATGAGAAGGCTTGTTATTTCAGAAAATCTAACATTTGTAGTAAAACATGGAAAAGCATCAGTTTACTGAGGTTTCTGTGTAGTGTTCTGAACAGGTTTGCATGAGAAAATTCTACTTGGTAGTTGAAGCAACTGCTGGTGACTAAATATTTGTGTCCTCTAAAATATGTATGCTGAGGATTCATCCCCCCTAATATAATGGAACATGATGAAAATACCTTTGCGGGTAGTTAGGTCCAAATGAGGTCATGAGGGTAAGCCTTTGGCACTGGGATTAGTTTGTATATGAGAACACAACCCAAGTGCAGTCCTTCCTGGGCACCCATGCAGAAATGCTAGGCAGACCCCAGTGTGAGTAAGGCCACGCACAGCCAAAAGCAAGGTTCCTACCAGTAACTGCACATCAGCACCTTGGCTTAGACTGCCTCAGCTGTTGCTCTAAGGATTGTCTGTTGTTTAGACCACTCAGTCTATGGTATTTGGTTATAAATACCACATAAAAATAATTGTTGGGTGGAAATATTATATCCTGTGTATCCACAATCTAATACTCTTAAGTATTAAGAGAAATCAGCATATTATGATTAAAATGAGTGATAGTGGTCACTGTAAGAAATGTGGCTTGAGAGCCAGGCGTGGTGGTGCAGGCCTTAAATCCCAGCTCTCTAGAGGCAGAGGCAGGCGGATCACAGTGAGTTCAAGGCCAGCCTGGTCTACAAAGGGAGTCCAGAACAGCCAAGGCTAACACAGAGAAACCCTGTCTTGAAAAACCAAGAAAAAAGAAAGAAAGAAAGAAAAAGAAACATGAGTGATTAGCTCTTTGTCAGAAACTGTGTTAACTCAGCACATTGTATAGTCTCAAATTCTTACAGAGGTTGGTTATGGTAATGGATCTCATTACCTATCCATATTTGGTGAGAGGATTAAAATTTTGTTTATTTTTTTCTGAGACAAGTTCTCACTCTGTAGCCAAGGATAGCCTGGAGCCACTACATAGGCCAAGATAACTTCAACCTCACAGTAACTATCCTGCCCCAGGCTCTTGAATGCTGGGATTACAGGTATGCACCACCTCAGGCAGCTGGAATTAATTTTTCTGGAAGTACATTGACCTGACATGTGTGATGTGATCCAGCTGTGTCCAAAGGAAGAGCTGTGCTGATCTCCCTAGTTACCACAAACCAAATGTCTTAGAATAAGAAAAGTTTCTTCTGCCACATTTCCAAGAGATAAAATCTTGGGGATAGTGTGAGAAACATGGAACTTCTGAGCACTTTTTTTGGGAAGAACAAGTTACCTTTACAGGATGGCATCAACCACATCAATAACTTCGAACCCCTACCCAGATCTAGCCAATGGACAGGACATTCTCCACAGTTGAGTGGAGAGTAGGGTATGACTTTCACATGAACTCTGGTGCCCCATATTTGACCACATCCCCTGGATGGGGAGACCTGGTGGCACTCAGAGGAAGGATAGCAGGCTACCAAGAAGAGACTTGATACCCTATGAGTATATACAGGGGGAGCAGGTCCCCCTCAGTCACAGTCATTGGGGAGGGGAGTAAGGGGAAAATGAGAGGGAGGGAGGAATGGGAGGATACAAAGGAGGGGATAACAATTGAAATGTAATATGAATAAATTAATAAAATATTTTTAAAAAGAAAGAAAGAAAGAAAATGCCTTACACCGGGATCTTACAGAGACATCTTCTCAATTAAGGTTCCCTTCTTTCAGATGACTCTAGTTAGTGTGTCAAGTTGGCATGAGACTAGCCAGCTCACTTTTTAATAGAGTGTCTAAGAGACCCTGGAGAGAATATATGCAATGGGTTGGGCAGCAAAAGTGGAGACGTTAGAAATGGACTCGTGGCCAGTGGTGTCTCATCTTCACCATTATAAGGCAGGAACCACGAAACCAGACATAGAATGTGCTGTACACAGCTATTGTCTAGCAAGCAGTGACAACACGGTAAAAGAAAGCTCTTAGGCAGTGGGTCTTTCCCACTGTCCCCAAAGGTAGTTTATGAAGCTTCCCTGAACAGCAGCTCTCTCTCTCTCTCTCTCCCCGTTGCTTCATCCTTATTTGCTAAGTTTTTGGGAACCTGGGATCTTTTATATAAATGTTTGCCTGGCACATTCTTGTCTCCCTTATCAGATTTGCTCAAGACAATAAGTTTCCCAGGCTCCTTTTTGTGTTAGTCCCAGGGACTGTCCCTGCACTTTCTGAACCTCTCCCCAATGCTTACTGGAAAAAAAAAAAAACAGAGAAAACTGTGGTCTTTGCCTTCCAGTAACATAATGGAGTCTTTTTCCTTGGGGTTTGGCAGAAAGACACACTGGTGGCAGCATGACACGGTCATGCTTGCCTGCTCATGTTCACTGTTTCACTTGATGCTCCCCCTGAACACAGACAGGGCCATAGGGAGCCCACAATACAACCTGTCACCAGACAGCCCTGGGAAACACAAATCTTGTTTCAGGATAAAACAAACAAACACCGGTCTTTGAATGCTCTCACGCCCAAGGTCACTTGTGTCACCCACGTGGCCTGTGAGACTCCAGAGAAACATAAAACCAGTGAGAGGCCCTTTGATCTTGCACCTTCTTTGGAACGTTTTAATCAATTAACCATGAAGTCCCTCCACTTTGCTTATGCAGGCCTATATATAAAATGACTTTGGTCTGGCTGACACTTCACTGCCTCCAAGATCAAAGATTGAAACAAATGCCAAGTGCAGCCAGGATGATGCTGAGGCTTTCCCCTTACACTTTCTTCTCCCAACTTTTAGAAACACTTCTTTTGCAAGGCCAGAATGGCTCTTAGGTGTTGATGGAAATACACTCACACACACACACACACACACACACACACACACACACACACACACTGCATGCACACAGACACACATACATACAAATACAGACACATACACACACACTGACAGACACACATACACACAAGCACACATAGACAGACATATATACACACACACAGATACACAACACACACACACATACTGCATGCACACAGACACACATACATACAAATACAGACACATACACACACACTGACAGACACACATACACACAAGCACACATAGGCAGACATATATATACACACACACAGATACACAACACACACACATACTGCATGCACACAGACACACATACATACAAATACAGACACATACACACACACTGACAGACACACATACGCACAAGCACACATAGAGAGACAGACATATATACAGACACACACAGATATACAACACACACACACACACACATATACACACACACCTTCCTGAGTATTGAAAGAGTCCTTTAGTTAGAGAGGCAAGGAAGACACTATCTTAGAAGGTCTGAGTGTTCACTGGGAGCAAAGTCTGCCTTAAAAGTTAATAATGAGTTTTGAAGAAAAAAAAACAAACAAGACATCATCTTTCTGGAGTAGTTGTAAGAATGACCCTCTGGTCAGAAAGAGAGACATGGAAGTGGGCACTGGATACCCTTGATTCTGGATTGCAGCCTGGCCCAAGCATCACACACTGGGCCCCACCATCCTCTCTAATAAGACCTTTCTTAAGGCTGGTTGGCCTCATTCCAATGAATAGAATAAAGCATTTAGGAAGACTGAAATTTTCTATTTTCCCATAAAAAGGAGTCACCACGTTCATTCGTGGAGACATTTCAGTGCTTCAGGACAGTGCTAACATTTTATCCAATATTTCATGTTTTTTATCATGACTATGCAGAGCACAAACTTTATCATTTCCGTTTCCCAGATGTCAAACCCAGTTCTCAGAGCAGTTCAAGGCTTGTTCCACATATGATGGTGACTTCTAAACCTCTGTTCTCTAGTGGCTCCCGGATGTCCTGGCTCCATTGTGTCATCTTTCACCTATGAGCTTCATTATGTGAAAGATTTACTTGACTGTGAACCTTGAACACTTTATTTCTTGATTTTTAAAGCACAGACAGCTCTAATTGCTGGTTCCAGCTCTTGGTCAGCATGAGCTAACTGATGTCAGGCAGGACACTAAGATCATAAATTTCTAGCCAAAGGGAAAGACAATGCAGACTCATTGCAGGAAAACACACCCTATCTTCTTGAAAGATTAAAAAGAATGATAGCTCATTATTTACCAAGCTGTATTTCCAGACATGGCTCTGGTCACCTTGCTCATATTACTATTAATCTTTCATACACTCTTACGGTATAGGTGGTTTTTTTTTTTCAGATAGGATCTCACCTTGTAGTACACATTAGCCTTGAATTTTAAATCTTCCTGCTTTAACCTTCCAGAGGCCAACATATGAGGAGTATGCCATCACACTCAGCCAGGATACATACATTTTTTTTTTATTATAAATCTGGCACTGAGGATGGGTAAGGGGATGAGGGAGTCTGCCCAGTGAAGGACACTTGGATAGCAACTGGGATTTAGATTTTTCTGTCCCTTTCATGTACCCTTTTGTTATGCTAGTTAAACATTTTGTTACAAGAGTGGAGTTTGAGAGTCTAGACTAGGATGGCTTCGCTGTCCACTCTCCTCCTACAGTCCTGAAGACGGTGTGGTCTTAAAAGATGCTTCTAGCATTTCTGACAGTTTGGAAGTTTTCGCAAGTCACTTTGGTCCACTCCTTGTCCTGCTCATGAATGCCTAGCATTGTCCAAAATGCCTACTCCAAAGCACTTGATGAGTCACTGGATTTAATTCTTATTCATACTGAAATGATTTTCTGATGCTGGCCACAACAGAAAAAGACAAGGGGCTCTTCAGGAGATTTTAAAAAAAAACAACTAGCTGTAGAGTCTGTCAAAGTAAGCAAAAGACAAAATTTAAAAGAAGAAACAGAATTAAGCTCTCAGTTCAATTCCGGGAAGAAGCAAGAATCTGGAAATAGCTCCAAAGTTCACAGTCAGAGCTGAGCTACAACTGCCCTCTGAGGCGAGTGGGGAGTGAGGTTTGGAAGGGAAGGCATCATGGCTCTGTGGCTTCGAGTTGTGGTTCAGAGACTTTGGCATGAAGATGACCTCTTTGTCATGCCATTCTTACATTGTAAGAGGTTGGGACTGGAGTGAGAGACACTGGGGAGACTAGAAGCAGCAGATGTTTCTGTGGTCACATGGCAACTGAGCCAACCCAGAATTCTGAAGTATAGGGTGTGGCTTAGGCTAATGACTCAGTAAAAAACCAGAAGAGGGAGATGTTTCCAATTAAAACAAAACAAAACAAAGCAAAACTGTGTCATATCAAGGACATTCAGTTGTTTTTGCATGCTCCTCTTAGGTTTTCTTTCAGCAGAGGTGGCAGCCTCAAAATTTTTTTTTTTCCATCATAAACACCACACATGAGAACAAATGGGAGGTCATTGGTAATATTACCTAATACTTACTGATGGTTCAATATACTTTTATTCTAAATGCTAAGCAACATTTGTAGATAAGAAAGTTGAACACTGATGGGTAAATTGACCTAGCCAGGATCACACAGCGATGGATGCTGAAAATGCAGTTTCACAATTTGGTAATTTTCAAGAAAGATAGCTGCCTCAGTCTTGGCATGTGAGAACAGCAGCACCTTTGGAGAGTTTCCATTTCAGACATCCTTCTTCCAATAGGTTAGAGCATTCTATACCACGTGAGGAACGGTATCAGCTATCCCTTCACTGTAATGCTTATACTTCTCCCTTATCTAAAAATATAAATTAAAAAAAATACAAATTAATGAGCTCAAAACAGTTTCCATAGGATGATGATGGCATCCCTTGGAGGAAATCAATCTCATCAAATTCCAGACAGCCATAGCTCTTCAAAAAAAAAGGCAGCATTTTCATCCCAAAGGAATAAACTGATATCTAATCTTAAAAAAAAAAAAAAGGCCATAAACTCTTAAAGTGACACAAGCACCCTAAGTAGCAAGTAGCTGTAGTGTAGGAGAAAACACACAGGGGTGACATCACCATCTTAAGGATCAGGGAGCACTGTTCTAGGCATCATTGATGATACTTTGACATGTCTGCTTTGCTCACATGTAGGTAATTTGTCCATTCTAATGCTTTCAAAAGAAAGAAAAAATTAAAAAAAAAAAAAAGAGAGAGAGAAAAACTTGAGGGTTGGGTTTGGTGTTGCGCACATAGGACCCCAGACTTTGCTAGTGTGAAGTAGAATCATCAAAAGGACAGGACCAGATGTGTGCCCAGCTGCTGTTACCAAGCCAGAGACAGGACCAGATGTGTGCCCAGCTGCTGTTACCAAGCCAGAGACAGGACCAGATGTGTGCCCAGCTGCTGTTACCAAGCCAGAGACAGGACCAGATGTGTGCCCAGCTGCTGTTACCAAGCCAGAGACAGGACCAGATGTGTGCCCAGCTGCTGTTACCAAGCCAGAGACAGGAAAGAAAAGCTTGAAAGCTTGGCAGAGCACATTGCCTAAGTGGTGTACCTCTCTGTGGTTCTACCAGCTATTGCTCTACTTCTGTGACAAAATACTAGGATCAATGGAAACTTGGGGAGGAAAGGGGTTTGTGTCACCTTATGACAAGTCACCTCATGAGGCCAGGAACCTGAGGACAACTCTAAAGCAGGAGCCATAGGTGGATGCTGCTTCTTGGCTTGCTCCTCTCCTCTTGCTCAGTTTGCTTTTGCACACTCGCCCCGACAACCTGACCAGGGATGTGCTGCCTAAAGGGGGATGCTCCCTTTTGTACCTCAGTCACCACACACAGAAATCCCCTACAGACTTGCCTACAGGCAATCTGATGGAGAGATTTTTCTCAGTTGAGAGTCCTCATACCACAGGAATCTAGCTTGTGTCAAGCTGTCAACAACAACAGCAAAACTAACTAAGAAAATTGACCCGTTTGCCAACTTGACACACCCATATGTTAACCTTAAATGATAATCTTCCCATTCTTGTTATTTCCAAGATATCATGTTAATATTGTAATGTAAACATTCCAAAGCCCTTAAAACTTCAAACTCTTTTAAAAAATTGGGCTTTCAAGGCTGCCCAATGTCCATTCAGTATCCAAAACCTCTTCAAAAGTTCAGTGTCTCTCTAAAATATCCAAGATCTGTGGCTTCCTGTAAAATCACAAACCATGTTAAATACCTTCTTATTTCAAGAGGAAAGAATCATGGTATAGTCATAATTAAGTAAAAGAAAAACCCAAATTCAACAGTAAGAAGTTCAGTGCTGGATATCTGGAGCCCACTCATGATTCTCTGGGACCTGAAGGTCCTAGGCAGGTCCATTTCTCTGGCTCAGCTGCCTGCAGCTCACACAGCTGGCCCTGTAGACTCAAGATGGCTCCACTCCACAGCTGCCAGTGTCCTTGGTGGTTGTCAACAATCCTGGCATCTCCAAAATGCTGATTTCACTTTTACCATTAGTCTCCCAGTCTTTCTTCAGCGATTCCAAGCCTGTCACAATCTCTTTTCATAACCTTTCGGATCCTAGGGTTTCCCTTGTAGCTGAGGCTGTATCTTCCCCAATGCCATCTCACAGTGCCAACCCTCAGCTTCTCTCAGCATTATCGTCCAAATTCCCACAGTGTCTCATTAAAGTTCTGAACACTCCATAGGTTTTTTTTTTTTTTTTTTTTTTTTTTTTTTTAATCCCAAAGTTCTAAATTCCTATCATAATCTCTCTAGGGATGAAGTGAATAGGTCTGTCACAGCATCCCCCACAGACCTGGCACTGCTGAGTTTCTGTCTTAGTTTGCCTTCTCTGACTGTGGCAAAACACAGTGACCCAATGCCCCTCTTGGAATGAAAGGTTTATCTCCATTTACAGCTTATGGTCCCTTATGAGCGGATGTCAGGACTGGAATCTGGAGGGAGGCAGGTACAAAAGTATACGCCTCGGAGCCACACTGCACACTGGCTGCTCAGTCCTCCTGCCTTGCCCGGTTTGCATTCTTATGCACCTAAACACACCCTCCCATGGGTGGCTCCGCCCTCAGTGGTTTGGGTTCTTCCATGACACTCATTCATCAAGAAAATGCCCTTCAAAATTGTCCACAGGCAATCTGGTGCAGGCAGTTCTCAATTGAGATTCCTCCTCCCAGATAACTTTGACTTGCATCAGGCTGACCAAAACCAAACAAACAACAACAAAAACAAACAAATAAACAAAAACTAACCAGGAAAGGTTACTTCCATCATTTGGCTATTATTCCCAGGTGTTCTGATCTTATGCATCAAAGAAAAATTCATAGCATCTCGACTAATACAAATATATTTCATTAGTCATATTTTTAGACAAAGCTTCGTTAACGATGGTGTATAGGCCA
The DNA here is from genome assembly GCF_903995435.1 of Acomys russatus. Taxonomy (NCBI): domain Eukaryota; kingdom Metazoa; phylum Chordata; class Mammalia; order Rodentia; family Muridae; genus Acomys; species Acomys russatus. Next base: position 38,821,082 of record NC_067158.1, on the reverse strand, counting down.
TGTTTAGTTTGAGTTCTCAGAACTTGGTAGAATTACCTAGGAGATGGGATACATATGGAGGACTTTCGTGTGCTAATTGAGGTGGGAGGATTTCCCTCTGTGGGTGGGACCATCCTCTTCCTGAGATGCTGGGCTGTTTAAAAGGAGGAAGGGAGTCAAGCAGGCCTGCGCACTCATTGTTTTCTGCTTCCTGATAGTGGATCAGCTCTTTCACCCTTCTTACCTAGTAGGCTGTACCCTTGAACTGGGCAACAGAATAAAGCTTTTCTCCCTTAGGAGAAATGTGTTTTTCAAGAATGAAAGACCACAGGAAAGAAACTTCAACACTGATCTGGAACTTACAGCCTCCCAAGGGCTAAATTTATAGGCATAGGCCACTATGTTGTTTTATTTTATTTTATTTTTGTGGGTTTTTTTTTTTTTTTTTTTTTGGTCAACTCAATACAAGTATATCTTGGAAGAAGGACTCTGACTTGAGAAAATGGCTCCATATATTCATCTATAAGCAAGTCTATAGGGAGATTGTCTTGATTAATGGTTGATATGGGAGGGGCTTGCTCACTAGAGGCAGTGCCACCCCTGGGCAGGTAATCTTAGGTTGTATAAAAAAGCAGGCTGAGCAAACCACGAGGAGTGGTCCAGTGAGTCACATTCCTTTATAGATTTTGTTTCAGCCGTGAGTTCCTGCCTGCCCTGCCTTCTCTCAATGACCAGAGAGCTTTAAGATAAAATAAGACCTTTCCTTCCAGAGTGGCTTTCGGACATGGTATTTTATCATAGCAATAGACGCCCTAAGACAACAAGTATGCTTGGCTTTTTTTAAGCTTTTAAAGAAACTTTTATTATTATTATTATTATTATTATTATTATTATTATTATTATTATTATTATTATTATTATTATTTTGGTGTATGCATTACAGAAACCAAAACACAAGAATCCATGAACTAAGTCACCCAGTCACAAGCAGCTCAGCTGGTGTGTCCTTCTAGTTTCTGCAACTTGTACATATACCTAGGTAATTTAGAGTATACAGCATATGCTGGGCTTAAAAACACACACACACACACATAGAATGGTATAGCCACACATAAAAAATACTTACACTATGAAATAAATATATATGTATGAAATGAAATGAAATATCGTTGAGAGCTGAATTTCCCCCCCTTTCTTCCTGTGTTATGTTGCACCCACCCACCCCCTGAGGATATGCCCACTCATGCCTCGGGCTCTTTGAATGTTGTTCCTGGGTCAAGTTAAAAAGTACAAAAGCTGCTTGCTTCTACTTTGTCTTATTGACGCTTGTAAAAAAAAAAAAAAAAAAAAAAGTGTTTTTTTCCTGGGTTTGGTTTTGGTAGTGGGCCTTTTTGGGAAATTATGAGACGAGATGGTTCTAGAAAATGTGTTAATCATTTGTGGGCTGGTTGTGGATGTGACCTACTTCTTAAACCATTCTCCCTCTTGCAAAACATCTCCTAAGCTGCAGCGTCAGTTAACTGTGATTTCTCTGCACAACAGAAGCAGTTCCTTTTCTATTGTTATTGGATGGGTCCTGTGATCGTTTTCCCACTGTTCTGGTCACTAGATTGCTTAGAACTTAATATCACCCTCACCATTTTTTAAACTTTTCAGACACAGAGTTATTAAATACTCTGACCAAACCCCTTCCTCACTTGATCTTGCTATGAAAACTGTATCAAATAGCAGCATTTTATTGATCTGCCATGGATCTGGTTTATATGCGGGAACTCTACACATCTTGCTTGTTTCTAGCAAATCACAGTTACACCCCCCACCTGTAGTAACCTGATATCCTTCAGACTATGCAGTTATCTTAAGGGAAAATTGATTTCACACAACTTACCTACAGGCTATTCCAGCTTAACAGGACTTTCATTTTTGAGCACTCATTGTTCCCTCTGAGGGTCCCGTGGCTTACTGTGATCTGACACCATGGTTTCTATGGAGCATCCTTAAAGAGGACCACTCTCTATTATAGTCATAGGAAATGAAAGAAAGTCAAAATTCAAAGTGTAGCCCCTATTGATTATATATTGACTCATTGTCAAGGGTCATTGGTGCTATTTTCTACCTGTGTTTCACACTTAAGATTAGAATTATTCTTCTGTTTATTATCATAGAGATATCAGTTGATAGGTTACTTCCAGCTCATAATCATTTTAGAAATCAAAGCTTACGTTTTTTAAATATTATTTTTAATTTTAAAAATGTTGGTGCCTGCAGAGCCCAGAAACAGAATATTTCTAGAATTATAATTATAGGCAGTTGTGGGATGCAACTTGAGTTTTCTGCCGGAGCAGTGCACACTTTTAACCCCTGAATCATCTCATAGTCCCCAAAGCTTACATAAATCTATATAAAGATAAATTTAATAGCTTCAAAATTCTAAGCTTTAAAGTTCAAGCAGTTTACTATAGAACTATAGAAATAAACATCCCATTTAAAATCTCTCTTCTGACATCCCTATATCACTCTCAGGAAAATTGTCTGATATAAAGGAGACATGATCCTGGTTTCCTTATGTGATTTCCTCCTTATCCCATAAAATAGCTACCCTTCCCATTGAAGGTTCCCTTGTAGGCATTAAGGCTATTCGAGTCCTAGACAATAGAATGGCCTGTCAAACCTTTCCTGAACTGTGCTTCTTTCTCCTGCTCCTTGAACTAAGAAGATGGAGTCTACTACCACAGTCTTACTGATCAGGACAGGACCCAAGATGAAAAAAGAGCACTTTTCAAAGCCCTTATCGTGAAGGCTAAAAGAAAGTACTCCTTTATTTTGTGTTACCTAAAGGAGACATTGGGGCTTTTATTTTGGAAAGCCCCTGAAATATGCGTATATTTATCAGTGTAGCCATTTTTTATAATTTAGAGGACAATTAATAAAGGCTCTTATGAAGGTTGACTGATGAAACGACACAGAAATGCATATAAATATTGCATCTGGATTGATATTACCAATATACTTAAGTCAACATAGGTAGCGCTGGGGATTTGATGCTAATCCCAATAATCTCATCCTCTTAGTCTTCCTTGAAAAGATACTAATGATAATGATTATTCTTCTGGTTTTTGTAGGCAGATGACTCCTATTCATACATAAAGCTTAAAGAGTGGATTACAGTAAAAGTGAGAGTTGCCTTCCCTGCGTGTGGAGTGTTGGGGTGAGGCACTCTTTGGATCAGTGAGCTCCTTCCTTTTGGATAAAATAAATATAAATCATATGCAAAACTTTTCTGGATGACATTTGTCTTCTAGAAGACAATGTGGTGCTGTCTACGAATAGTAGCCAGTACTGGGGAGTACAGAACGGCTGAAGCCTCTGGGACGTTACAGGCTATTATAGTTCCCTTACAGGAATTTGAATTCTGAGAAAGGCTTCTAGGCTAAGATTGGAAGACAGATGCTGAACCTGTCTGTGTCTGTCTCTGGGTCTCTGGGTTTCTGTGCATCAGGCAAGTACTGACCTCTTAATATAAACATAATAAACAGAGCATACTCAAGAGTGTTTTCTCAGTTGCCGGGAATCCTTCTAAGCACTTAAGGTGTCTGAATCAATAATCTTAGAATGGCTTTGGGGTTGGCTGACACATTCATTTTCAGTTTGCAGTGTGAAAATGCATTTGAGAAACTTTCTCCGTTTCATCATCTTAGAAAAGGAAGACTAGAATTCAAGCCCTGGCTCATCCATGATCTTATCTTTCTCCAAGGAACTGATGCTCTGATTACATTTCTACCTTATAAACAAATATCTATATTCCTATGGTTAAAGAAAAAGTAGTTAGGGGAGAGTTTACAATCCCTTCACAGAAGCATCAAGAGAAGAAGGATTCAAGTATATCGACCCAAGAGAATATTTGCTGAAGACAGCAATGTAGGGTTTGGCATTGGTTAAAGAAAGTGATGGGGCAGAGATGCTGTTCAGGTATGGAGGGTCTAGTGTTCTTAGTATTGTGAGAGAATTACACACACACACACACACACACACACACACACACACACACACACACACACAGGGACAAGAAGGTGTATCAGAAAGCTTGAGCATCACTTGAGAAGAAGATTCTTGACCCTCACAGAGCTTATGTTATGAGTCAGGAAAAGGACAAATCAACGTTCAAGTATAACTCAACTAACACAATATAACAGGCTCTTAAAACAAGTAACTGAAGAGCTTTGGAAATTATTAATTTTACTGCTCTAATAATTTGCACGATGCTTTCATGTGTAATATTCCCTGTACTGATCACAAGTAAAATGTCAGCAAGGCACAGATTAAACGCATTAATGTCCCTGTGTGATATGTAGAAAGGTTTGAAATAATTCATCTTTGAAAGGCAAGAAAACTACTTAGAAAATGAGGCACAGAAAGGGCTCAGGTGTAAAGGAAAATATCATTCCCCAGAGGACAAATGGCTTTGTCTTCAGAGGAAGTTATAAAAGTGAGACAAAAACAAGTAGGTGGCAGGAAGAGAGAAGGAATGGAAGATTTTCTGGAAGGAAATGGAGAGAGATCGTGTAAGGGCAATTTCATAATGTAACCAGATTCTTTAGACCCTGATATTTGTAGTAAATGCTCACAGACTATCTAACTAGTGATATCAATTCATGTCATTCATCTTTATCGTTAATTTGTGTACGTGTACATACTTAAATGGTCAATGAACAAAATAGAAGAAATGCATGCATAATATTTACAAAGCCTCCTTAGCCAAAGAATTAGTGTTTGTAATTTACTATTTTTCCCTCTTATTTTTGTTTGCATATTATTGGTGACACTTAGGGTAACACTATGCTAGCCTGTTGTCTGGGTTTTCATTTCATATGTTGTGAGAAGTTCAAAAGATGTCTCAGTATCCTCTGACTATATTTCTATAGTAGAAGCATAATTAACTTTCATAGATTTTTTTTTCCCCTCACAATGTTAACCTGGGCCTCTTCCTTAGCATGGCAGTCTATTTTTACTTGTCTAACAGATAATGCAATCTAAGTTGATCTGAAGTAAGCAACTCATCTAAAGAAGGAGAAGTTAAAGAAGAGAGAACAAGCAAGCTCCATTTATCTCCTTTAACTTTTTAGAAACCTAGATAGGAGATTGTTTATCCAGGATTCACAACTTAAAGCTACCTAAGTTTTAAAGCATCATCTTCTTAAAACTCACGGCTCATTATAGTGGCAAAAGCCCCACAAATATTTCCAGCTAAGGCTGGAAAAGAGAAATTTTGCACTGAGTACATCTTAAGAACAATAAGAAAGATTTCATTCAAAAATTACAATAACAGCCAAGACTTTTGTGATTAAGGAGAGAACATGAACTAGATTTTAGATACAAGAAGGGAGGGAAAAACCCCAGAAATTTACAGCCATCAGGCATTGTTGGGAAGTAGGATCCATTTAACTAAGGAACTGTTGGGTATTCAGTGTAGACTATTCCCAGAAGTGGTAAGGCTGGATCCTGAGGTAGAGTTATTCCCAACTTTCTGAGAAAGCACCAGATTGATTTCCAAAGTGGTTGTACAAGCTTTCACTCCCCCTTCTCCACATCCTTGCCAGCATGTGTGTCACCTGAGTTTTTGATCTTAGCCATTCCAGTAGGTCAAAGATGGAATCTCATAGTCATTTTGAGCTGCATTCCCCCGATAACTAGGAATGTTGAACATTTCTTCAGGTGTTTCTTGGTCATTCGATATTCCTCTGTTGATAATTGTTTGTTTAGTTCTGCACTCCATTTTTTGATTGGATTATTTGGTTTGGTGGTGTTTAATTTCCTGAGTTCTTTGTATATTATGGTGGAAAGCTACTAACCTGCACTCCCGGCACACTCAGGTAATCAAGTTTATTCCTTCTCAAGTCTCTGATGGAGTTGAAGACCAGGTAGCTTAGTTTTACAATGCAGCTTAGTTGTTTAGGAGTTAAGATGTTTTTAGGTCTAGATAAATGTCTGAAGTTGGTAATGAAAAGATGTGATGAAGACTGATTTACATTCAGAATATTAGATGCACCATGATAGGAAAGATATTTTCTTCAAGGCTGTCAAACACTAAGAATGTAATATTTATATAATTCCTGATTGTGTTACGGTTCTTCTTGCTATAGGTAGTTTATTGCATATATGTGTAATAATATAAATATATATGTAAAAATAAAAATGTTTAATTAATTAAAAAAGAAAAAAATAACTTTATCATTTTAGCAAAAGATCTAAAATGAAATATAGTATGTTTTGTAACAGTTTCTGCCACATATTCAGCTCACCACGGGCTTGTGCTCATCTTTTCCTCACCATTATATTAAAGTTCTGACTCCCATGAAGACAGCAAATGCTGTGGAGGCCAACTATTAAAATGGCACATAATTACTTATTTAAAGCATCTTGGTATATTTTAATTTTCATGTTAGTGTTTAAGAATGCTTATTTATTTTATCTTATGACATAGGTATATGTATTGATTTGTAAAATTTCAAATCCAGTAAAATGATTCTAAGAAAAAAAAAAAAAGAGTAGACATAAGAGGATTTTGGGTCAGAGGTCAATGGTAAGGAAAAGAAGAATCGCTTTGTAGAATTCTACATGAAAATGGGCACAGCACAGCTATAACCAGGTGGAATTGAAAGCAGATCTAGCCAATGGTCAGAATATTCTCCACAGTTGAGTGGAGAGTGTGATACGACTTTCTCACGTACTCTGGTGCCTCACATTTGACCATGTCCCCTGGAGGGGGAGACCTGGTGGCACTCAGAGGAAGGACAGCAAGTAGCCAAGAAGAGACTTGATACCCTATGAGAATATATAGGGGGACGTAATCCCCCTCAGGAACAGTCATAGGGGAGGGGAATAATGGGAAAATGGGTGGGGGAGGAATGGGAGGATACAAGGGATGGGATAAACATTGAGATGTAACAAGAATAAATTAATAAAAAAATAAAAATTAAAAAAAAAAAAAAAAAAAGAAAGGAGAGCTCAAAGCAAGCAGACTAAAATCCAGTCAATTGAGGAAGTAGTTCTCATCATGGCCACTGTGGAGGGGTTGGTTTTGACAAGGCCCTAAAGTGTCCTCAATAAACTGCTGTACCTTCTCCAAATGAGACACAACTTGTCGGAGTGTGGTCTGATGCTTTGTATTTTTTTTAATTTTAATTTTAATTTTATGAAGTTATTCAGATTACAACAAAATTGTTATCCCATCACTTGTGTCCTCCCATTTCTCCCTCCCTCCCACTTTCACCCTATTCCCCCTCTTAGGTCTAAGACCGAGAGGGATCTCCTCCCCCACTATATAGTCATAGGCTATCAAGTCTCATCTTGGTAGCCTGCTTATTCTTTCTCTGAGTGCTATCAGGCCTCCCCACCAAGGGGAGGTGGTCAAATATGGAGCATCAGAGTTCATGCTTTGTATTTGTTAATGGCTCCCAGGGCCTTGAATTCTTACTGTTTACATGCAGATCGTCATGTACCCCGAATAGTGCCGTTTAATCTTGCATCCCTGTTTGACCAATAAAAGACCTACACCTGGGATCTTGGGTAGGAGGGAGGGGCTCTGGAAGAGGAAGAAGGAATAGCATCACCAAGAGATAGAAAAAAGCCAAGCAACTCTGAAGTTCTGCAAGGAAAGAAGCAGCCCAGATGGACAACAGATGTAAATATTATAGGATTATGGACGGGAAATAGCCCAGATAAAAATGATTAAAGGATACCGCATGAGATGGTGGCTGGGAGATAATGGAAGGTAGTTTAGAGGATTAATATCTGCCTAGGCCCAGGTAAAATGTGGCTATTCTAAAATATAACAGGTGTCTGTGTCTTTATTGATTATAATAGTGGGTTAGATAATATTGCCGTAATAATACTATGTATTTAATAATAAACATTTATTTGATATTTTTTATCTACTACAACACCAACTTTTATCTTTCTCTTTGGAAGCTAAGTCTGCAGCCTGTAAGAGTCACTGCCTTTGGTTAGCCATTCCATTTCTGCAGGACTCAGTCCAATGAAAAGGAGAAGAGGATTGGAAGGCAGGTTGAGAGATGCCATGGTCGATGGAGGCAAGAGCCAAGGGAAGGCAACCTACCCATGGGATATAGAATTTTTGTTTTTCTCTGGAAAAATGCAAGCTATTTCTGCATATTAGGGGATTTATTCCACAGAATTGGAAGCTGGCTTTCTACCTCCTGAGTAATTATTCAACAAAAACAGAGTTTGTAAAGGGATCTTGCAGAATCTTTCTCTGAATAAAGCATTTATCGTAGCTGCATGCATACTTACATAAAGCCATCACCCTGGAGAGAAATGTACTCCTGTCCAGCAAACCTACAAACAGTGTCTGTGTGGGTAATGGTAAAATCTCTATCTCGGTCTCACATGGGGATCATTAGAGCAGCTTTAAAACTCAAGATATATCACTTTCCCAGAAAAGGCAGTCTAAGCACAGACACAAAGTCTTTGGGTGATTAATGATTAGAATCCCTTGAGGGTGAGCTGTGGAGGAGCCAGACAGAATGGAATTAAAATGTTACATGTTACTTACCATTTCCTCAGATGACTCCGTGCACCTTTGTCATTCACTGTGTCCTGTTCAAAGTTGCCTACATTTCCAAGTATCTGGGAGTTTAATGAGAAACAGGATGGGGGTTTCTTTGCTTTTGTTCCTTCTAAATGATGATTGCCGTCAAGATTAATGCTTTGGCATTTCATAAATCTGGTTCAAAAGTAAAACATAGATTTGAATATTAATATCATAATAATGCTATAAGAATGAATAAAATAATGTAGATGATTCTCCTAGTACAGGGGCCAATACAAAGCCACACCAAGGTCAGCACTTTTGTTACATTAAATAGACACTTAATCTTTTGTATATTCAGGATTAAGTTCCTGTGATTTTGATAGAAATTCATCTAATTGTATTTGGGAATCTGTTCAGATCATACTGGGACAATCAGACCTAATGAGTCATCATTAACAATAGTGAATTACTATCAAATTTTTATCAGACACCAAATGTTGTTTTAAGTGCTTTATATAAGTATTAACTCTCACCATCTATGTCCATTCCTGGAGTATACTGGGTGTGAAAGAAAGATTAAATAAATAATATCAAATATCATGTCCTACTACCAAAACCTGCACATTTCTCCTATGACAGCTCTGAAGCTATTTTGACTGGCTCTGTCAGCTCTGCTGCACATGCACAATAGGGAGAAGACCCAAGTTGTGTTACATGGCTTTTCCAATCATCCTGCTTGTGGTTGTGTTGTGTTTGTGTTTCAGCCACGAATAAAGGCATACAAAGTGTCACACAAAGAAATGAATCACATCTCAATTACAAGTTCTAGAAGCCCATAGCACTTCCAGTGTATCACATTCGCAAGAACATAGTGGTACCTCAAACTCCAAAAGATAGTAGTGAATCTGAACACTAGTCCTCTTCCATGAGTAAGAAGTGGTAATACATTTCATTAGGCATTTAGGAGATGTGAGAGCAGAAGGAAAATAACTTATAAAGGTAGGTAGTTATTCACTAAAGTATGTAAGATATGAAAATACCTTTAGTTTACATCACCATAATGGATATGCCAAGGCTCCACCTACAGACTTAACCTTACCAGTTTCTGGGTCCGTTTCTTGATGCCTCTTCTTGCGAGATAGTCCTAGTCATGGAGAATGGTATTAATGATACCAGAGCTTATAGAATTAGTGGCACCAGAGTTAGCTTTGATCATTTTAGGTCAAGAACTGATAAATGAATATTTTATTAACTTACCTTGAAACAGTTCTGAGAAGAGTTCCACAATATCAGACAGACCCAAATGGGAAGGAGCGTTGACTTCCCACAGTAGGAGACTTATTGTTAATATACTTTTGTTCTGATTAGCTTTGCTCTACTTGACTCAAACTAGACTCACTTGCAAAATCAACATGTACCTCTATCAGATTGGCCTTTGTGAGTGCCTGTGGGATATTTTCTTAACTGATACATGATGTAGGAGGGCCTAACTCACTGTGTGTGTGTCCTCGAGTCTATACAGGTGAGCCTTAGCTGTATAAGGAAAGTAATTGAGAAAGCCACAGGAGGCACACCATCAAGCAGAATTCTTCAATGATGTATGCTTCAGTTACTTCTAGGTTTCTCTGTGAGTTCTTGCGTTGAATTTCTTTGATGACCGACTATAGCAGTTAAGTCAAACAAACCCTTTTCTTTCCAAGTTGTTTTTGTCCAATGTTTATGCCAACAAAAGAAAAGCAAACGAATACAATTCTTCATTATTTTTTCCATCCTCCCTTTCTTTCCTCAATCTTTCACACACCTTTAAGGATAAGTCCCTAAATAAACTGCATATATCTGAATTCCTGTCACAAGTTTAGTAACTGCCAGTCAATACTAGCAAAGCTATTCAGTTAGTAAATGAGACGTTACAGCCTGGACCTGGCTGGCTGCATCCTGACCAGCGCTCTTCACCACCCAGAAGTCACTGAAAGTGAGTTGGATGTCATTTGTCTGATCGGCAGATGCACAGGGGAAAAGAAGCAGGGACTAGCTGTCAGTCTGCGTATAGACTTTTGATGGAACAGGCATGGTATACTAGCTACTATATGACCCTTTGTTCCTTTGATCCCTCACCATTCCAGAGGCGGGTAAGCAAGTTCTGCTCATTTCATTTTAGTGCCTCCAGAATCCATCCCAATAACTAGCAGAGTTCATGCTCAGCAAACGAGCATTGAATAACTAAATTAAATGTGTTAATGCTTCCGAAGCAAACACTACTACCAAATCCTTTTTTACAGATTGAGTAGTTTAACTTTAGAGAAATCAATAGTATTTCTCTGTAGCATTTCTCGATAGCATTTTATAATATCACTTAAAAAGGTCATGTGGAGATGTTAAATGTGCTGGAGATTGAAGGTAGATATATTCATTTTAAACTTCTATACACTTTCTACTACAATATACAACGAAAGCTAATAAAATATTAAAGAGTACTAATTACTTGGCACACACTGTGTTAAATATTTGCTCTCTATAACCCATTCTATTCTTTTAATAAGCCTACCGCACAGATGCTAAATTATACTTGTTTCTATTCTACGAAGACTCTATTTTCCATTATTGGCACAATATGTGAGAAGATCAACAACTTACAGGGGAAAGAGTTATTTCAGGCTCACTCTTTTGGGAGTTCAGCTCATGGTTGCTTGGCTCCTGCTATGGTTTGGATGTAATGTGGCCCCCAAGGGCTCATGCATTTGAATACTTGGTCTCCTGCTGGCGATACCGTTAGAGAGGTTGTGGACTCTGTAGGAGGTAGGGCCTACCTGAAGGAAGTAGGCCAGTGGGGCAGGTCCTTGTGTGTATATAATTCTTGGGTCCCTGTTGTCATCTTCTCTTTGCTCCCTCACTTTGGAGATAGAAACAACTAGCTTAGTACTCTGACCACTGTACATCCTTGAGCTTTGTCATGTCTTCTATAGTGATGGATTTGTACCATCAGTCAAAAGAAGCCATTAGTCACAATAAACCATTTATCCAGTAAGTTGGTTCTTATCAGGATGTTGTCACAGAAACGAGGAAAGGGACTAATAGAGGTGATTGGTAACAGGAGTGGGGCTGCTGCTACATAAACCTGGCCATGGCGTTTGTAGGCTTTGGAATCGGTTTGTGGGAGAAATGTGCAAAAAGCTTGCAGCTGTGAGACAGAGAAGCCCCAAATTCCCCTGGAAACACAGCTTAATAAGCCATTCTGGTGAGAGTTCAAGACAAGAAGCTGATAGAAACGCAGACAGTACAGACCACACTCACGAGGTTGCAGATGTGCAATGAGACTCTACCAGGAAGTGGGCTAGGGGCCATCTAACTTACGTTCTGTAGCACATCTGGCTACATTTTGCCTATACCCTGGAAACGAGAATGAGGCTGAGTTAAAAGAGTAATGGGCTCGGTTGTTTGGTGGGGGAAATTCCAAGGCAGCATATCATTCAGGCTGTCATGAGGAGACTGCTCATGGCTTCAGCCAAGCTTGCAGCGAGGTGGAAAGAGCATGAAGCACAACAGTAGGAAAAAGAAAAGGTTAGTGAAGAAAGTAAATGGAACCTGGATAGCCAAGGTGCAAGTGAGAGATCATTATTTTGTTAAAAATGTGATTATGAAATAATTGCATCATTTCTTCCTTCCTTTTCCTTACTCCAAACCCTCCCATATACCCCTCCCTGCTCTCTTTCAAATTACTGGCCTTTTATTCCACTACTTGTTATTGCATGTTTGTATATGTATACATCTATTCCTAAATATATATTACCTGCTCAGTCTATATAATGTTACTTGCATGTATGTTTCCAGAGCTGGGTGTTTGCCACTGGACAAGCAATTGGTATACTCTTCCCTGGGGAAGATCATGTTTCTTGCTCCCAGCTTTCCTCAGTTGCCTGTTGTTTGTGTAGGATTGAGGCCTCATGGGCTTTTTCCCTGTCTAGTTTATCACGTCCATTGGAATCAGTCTTGTTCAGCTTATGTTTAGGAGTTTATGCAGTGATATTTGTGAGATTTTTGGGTGTTGCTTCTGATACTACCAGGAGATACGATCTCATCGAAAACTCCATTATCCTCTGTCTCTTAGACTTTTTTTCTTCTGCAATGTTCCTTGATGCTTAGGTCAGAAGTGTTTGGTAAATGTGTCCAATAGGACTGGTCTTTACAACTCTGCATTTCAGTTGGTTGTGCTTTTCTGTAGTGGTTGCATTAAGACAATAGGAAAGGTTGCCTGAAGACAAAACTTTATCCATCAATGACACCAGGTGTTAAGACAGAAAAAAAAAAATCATTTCAAAAACTTACGTCAGAATGGAGGGGACCTAAAAAGATACTATCTGCCTTCACAAACCAGCACCTGCTATGGCAAGTCAGAATGTCCATTTGTTGTTACTTCTGTCTTTACTAAGGATCATTAAGGTATTGTTTTATAAATACTACATTAACATTAATTCATTCAGTTATTCTTTGTTGGGCACCAGCCTATACAGATATCATGCTGCACTGACTCTGAGGCACCGCTCAATTAGACAGAATTCTTTTTCTGATCTTCCCTGGCCCCTTGGCAGTGCTGCCATTATAGTACTTATTTGATCCTATTTCTAGATCTCTAACATGATTGATCGTAAGTTCATTCAGAACAAAGAAACACAGTTGGGTTTTTGTTTTTGTTTTTCTATATTAATTGCATTACCCATGAGATATCGAACAAAGTCTAGAAAAGTGTTGGCTTTCCTGTGATACATAAGCTAAAAATATATTTGTTTTTACCATTTTCCATATTAAAAAAGGAAGATTTTGTGATACAATGAAAGGAAAATAACTTTAAATACAAGTGCCATTGTTGAAAAATAAAAGTTTGTTGAACTATAACTCCCTACTCATTAATGTGTTGTCTTTGCTTACTGGGGATTAATTAAGTGGCTTCAAAAGAAACCAGATGTCACAAGGCTGAACATATTTATTATCTCATCATTTAACCATATCCAGATTCCTTATCTAACACACTAACCTTTTGAACAAATTGTGTGGGGAATGACTCCAGGACAAGATAAATTTTGGTTAGAAGAAGAGAGGAGCTTTCATTTTTTGAGAGGCATGAACTACATGTTCATGTGCGTGGGTCTCTCTATGGAGAACCAGGAAACACTCTACCACCAGGTCTACCTCTTTCTAAAAATAAAGAGCAGCTCCGTTCTGTTATCATCTTGAAATCATTCCAGAGGTAAAGTCAAGCTGTAGGACGTGATCGCAGAATAGAATAACTATTGCCAATAGGTAGGGGTGGGGTTCTACTAGATTGAGGGGGAAAATCTGTGGATGGTTGACAGGAAGGAGGTAAATAAAAGAGTGGTAGGAGCTGGCCAGGAGTGGGGTGTGTGTGGATGCATAGTAATCCTTCTGCAAAATATGAATAAAGTATGGTGTTAGTTAACACTTTAAAAAGAAGCTCTTTTTAAAAAGCATTCAATACATTCTTAGATTTTGAAAACAATTCAAAATCTTCCCCTAGTTAAATCTTTATGATATGGTCCCTGATTCCCACTATTACCCTGTGTCCCAGCTTCATCACAGTCTTCCTGTTACGCACACAAACTTTTCTCAACACAAAGATCTTCTGAGTGATTCTTCTTTCTGGAATGTTCTTTCTTCTGGATGGATCTAACTGTCATCTTAGCTGAGATCTCACTTCTGCATTGAACCCCTTTCTCCAGCCTATTTCTTTACTATTGTCATTTTACCTTCTAGTAAAGTAACTCTCAAAGAGCTTATCATAGGTTACCTGTGTATTTCTAGATTTATTTGCTGTTTTAGCCAAATTTCCTGGCATATGGTAAACTCCACAAGGACTGAGATCAATGCAATTTTTTGTTCAATGTTTTATGTTCTGTATTGAAAACATTAGTCTGTCAAAATTTACTACTATGCATTTTAGGCTTTTTCTAACTTTGAAAATGAAAACAGTAGATACTTTGTGGCACGTAGCCTGCTGTGAAAGACAATATTTGTATAGTCATTAATGACCAGAGGACTCAAGGTAAATAGTAATGGTCTGGAGCTTTGTCATATAGGGAGCTACCAGGCATATGTCTACTTAGTGTTTGGCCCTGGGTTACTTCTGTTCCGCCTTTGTCATTTTCTATGCAATTACAAATGCTTGTTTTAGATGTTGTTTATTGAGTTCAGACCTCTAGTTGGCCCCAGTGACTCTCATTTTTGGTATTCATGTGTGTATGTGTAGCCTCCTTGGAAGTTGAATCAGAATTGAATCTGAAACTTAAGCACTATTTTGGGAATGGTGGTATATGGCTTTCAAGGCTAGGCCACTAGTGTCAGAATCCCATGTAATGTCTTGCATTGCTTGATTTGGAGGAAGCCAAGCACCTTGTACTAGGGACACTGAAGAAGCTTTGAGAGAGCCCCATATAAAGAAGCAGTGAAACTTCAGCCTTTCATTCGGCTCTGGACAAAATTAGAAATGACACTTCCCCAACATTTCCACCAAAAGAACCTGAAATATCAAGAAGGCTCTTAACTCTTTAAGTATCTCTGTCCTGGGGTCTCCAGTTCTAGAATAACGAGTCACCAGTGCCCCATCTTTCCCATGAACACCTGCTTGATCACTTCACTAACCAGAGAGCTACTACTATTTCTTTATTTCTTGCATTCTTTGTTATCAGCACAAATGAATGTAGTCATACCAGAGAGGGTTTGATTCCAGTCTTGGTTTATTGGAAGATGTTAGCTTATGAATTGAATGTTTATGCCTTCCTCAAATTCATGTGATGAAAGCCCAACCATTGTGTGAAGAAACAGGATGAATGGTAATATGTATAGTCAAGCTGTAAGAATATTATTAGAGTTATATTAAGTTATCAGGATGGCCCCATGTGAGAGGTTAGCAGTCACACAGGAGGAAGAAAAGAAATGTGTTACTCTCTAGGTGAAAATACTGAATTATTTAGTCAGTTTGATTTGCAGTAACAAGGTATTATAAACAGAAGTTGATCTTTCACAGAGAACCATATAGGTAGGTTTCTAGTGAAGGCCTCCTTCTGAGAAGTTGACTCATATTTTTTTTTAAAGAAAGACTCAACAAAGCCAACTGGGCTTTCCTTTACAATAGTAATAATCACTTCCCAATGGTTCCTCATCTCAAGAGTATCATATTGGAGCCTGTAATTTCAACATCTGAATAAATGAGGCATGCAAACATTTAGCTCACACTATTTAATTATACAAGAAGATGGTGACTGTGACAGTTAATATTGGTTATCATAGCTGGGTGTGGTGGCTCATACCTTTAATTTCAGCAGGAGGATCTGTGAGTTCAAGATCAGCCTAGTGTACAGAGAGAGTTTCAGGACACTAATGTCTGCATCAAAAAATAAAAAAATAAAAAACAAGTTTTGAAAAATACAGTCAAACAAAACAAATAAACAAACAAGAAAGCAACAATGAAAGCTATCAGTTTAACAGGATCTAGGATTACTGAGGAGGTGAATAACCAGTCATATCTGTGTGATTTTGTAGACGGAATTAACAGAAGGTGAAAGAGCAACCCTGAATATGGCCATCACCATTTCACAAACGAAGGTCCTAGCCTACATACAAAGAGAATTAAACTGAATGATTTTCTCTTCTTTCCGGCTCAGATAAAGATGTGACCAACTTCTTTCAGCTTTCTCCACATCCCCAACCCTCCCAACCCCACTGCTATTATGAACCATACCCTCAAACTGTTAGTCAATATAAACCATTCCTTGGGTAAGTAGCTTCTGTCAATCATTCTTTTCATAGCAACAACTAATGTGGCAACCTTCTGTAAGACAAGAGGACTCTCACCAGAAGTCAAATGCATCTATCCCTTGTTCATGGACTATTTAGCATAAAAGCCAGTGGTGAATATATTTCTATAATATTGCTTGAACTTCTGGGTTTTATTCTTGTATTCTGTACTAAATCAGGCAAATCATTTCTTATTCTTAGAAGAATGAAAGAAAGTGCTTCACAGGAAACCATAAACACTGTGATACCTGGATTTCTCTGTGGTGAAATAAACATCCACTTTCGGTAAGAAGTTGGGCGTCATTTTCCTTCATGTTTGAGCATGTGTGAGGACCCTCATCTTAGATCCAATGCGGGGTGGCTATGAAGGAGCAGCAAAGCATTGGAATTGTTATGTTTTCGGGATAGAGAGATGATTCAGCGGCTGGGTGCTCCTACCTTTCCCCCTCTCTTCAACCACTTCTGCTGCCTATTCTATTTCCCCTTCTGAGTGAGATTTAATCATCTTCCTTTGGGTCCTCTTTTGATAACTAGCCATATGGAGCATGGTTGTAACGACTATCTTATCCTTATCCAAGCAGGCAGCCACTTTTTATTATTTTAGATGGAACCTCACACTCCCTGTGAGGTGGATGCTGTCCCTTTCTGAACCTCAAAGGTAGTTTTCATAGCTGTGCCATTGCCTATCACATGAATAAGACACAGGGATATTCAACATCATGTTGTGCCACCCATAGGGGTTAACATCCATGGGTAGACGGAACAGAAGAGGGAAAGTAGTACTCTGATGTCATCTTTAGAATGCTGCAATCGATCCTATGAGTGAAACAGAAACCAATATGATCCTTCATGAACGTCCGAGTTTGTGGTTTGACAGACATTTCAACTCCCACATCACCTAATCATTGTCTATGCTCTGCCCTGGCAGAGGATGTGAAACCTCAGGACAGATGTTCATCATCAGTCATCACCGTCAGCAATTCCTAAGGGGACTAGAGGTGAGATTTGTCCAGCTGCCACTACATAAAGGGCTCCGCCTCTCTACAATTGTAGCAATTATTCACAGTATTTATAAGGGATTGACTAAGAAATCATGACGTAATAGCAACCTGAAATACTGGTATATCCTGAGGGCTTGGATGGACACACTTCCATTATATTTTAGTTTGAAAGTGAGATACTGGAAAAGTCAACCCCTGATGTTCTCAGACCAGGCTGTATATATGATACACTCTTCCTCATAGACCCAGTGGTTAGGTTCCCCCTTATTTCACAATAGTCAACTGAAATATAGAAATATGATTACTGGGCACTGAGATTCTGCTTTTAAAAGGAGTGAAATCCAATAAACATTATGGTTGTACACAAAGCTACAATCAGTTACTGTGAATTATCTTAACCAGATTCTGTGCATAATTTGAAGTTTATACTTGTCTGTCTCTGTTTCTCCACCCTGCCCAGTGTATGTGTGTGTGTGTGTGTGTGTGTGTGTGTGTGTGTGTGTGTGTTGAGTGAATCTCTTGCTTTATTGGTTCACTGTCCCTCTATTATCCTAGGCTTTAAGGACAGTAGGGACAGGAATCATTGCTTTAAAACCTTGTGTTCTCTGATTGTCTTTCCTATGAGACAATCATGTGTTTATAGTTTAAAATATTAACACATTTAAAATGAGAAAGAGAAAGGAAAATAAGGCTACACAAAGAGAAGCACAGAAGGATTTGCACTTCATTTTCTGAGTATTTAAATCATCGTGTGCTCTCATTGCCAAACGATAAGAGAGCGATTTCCTAATCACACAGCATTGTGCGTGCCATTCAGAAATGTTTTCTTGTTCATTTCACAGCTCCAAAAAGGAGTTAATAAGCCAAAGGGAAGTACTGTGGCTAATCTCAGAACAAAAGGAAGAAAAAAATAACCAATATGAAGATGTAATTGAAATAAGAACTGGATGTGGAGGGGACTCAGTGGGGGTACTCTGAGGCTACACCAACCAGGACTGAGCAAACACAAAGCTGAGCCCTCATAGACGTGCATCTGGCTCTTCTCTGTGATAAAATAGGCCCCTGAGATTAGTGAGAAGATATTTCGCGCTCATTCAAACACAGCCTTGCCCACGTCTTTTATTTCATAGTATTTTTCTTTACAAAGAACAGCTTGTGACTACAAATGCATTCAAGGTTGTGACGTTGCATGTGATGTCTGAGCTGTTGGCTATCTTAAGCAGTAGCAGATTTTACCTGCTCCTAGGCAGCCAGTTTATGAAGTATATCTACCAAGGAATAGTGATCAAAGCTGTCAACAGTCAGATAAAAACATCCCCTCACTTCAGTGTCTGGTAACGAAAGGAAATCTTATTAAAAAGAATTGTATTTTTTTCCTTCCAAATAATTAATGACAAGAATGCTTAATATATCTAACTGGGGAAGTGTTATTCATTGGTAATATAAAACACTCTTTAGGAATTACTTAGACATCTCTGAACACCCTCTTAGATAATTCAGTCTATCAATTTCAGCAAAATCAATATTTTATTATGGAGAGTGTCAGGAAACCTAGACTGTGTGACCTTGGGCAAGTCACTTCATCTCTCTGCTGCCACCATCTCTTGCAGACAAAAAAGAAATTTTGAGATATTTCTCTAAGGGAAAGTAAGATTAATGACAGCAAGTCTTATAAACAATGGTCTCTGTGGCTCATTTGCCAGTCTCTATTTTTGTCTGTGTACTTTTCAATTTTTACTTTCATTTGAATCCAAATTTACCCATCCACACATTGATGCAAAGGCAAAGCTTATTTGAAATGTGGTTGGGCATTGCCTCTATGCAGATTTCATGTATTTGGACAATGGTGGAACTTTTAGGTGCTCTTTTAGGTCCTCTGTGGGAGGAAAAGTAAGGAAACAGATAAGTCTTTCTGGGAAAGAGTTGTTATGCATAAGTACCTCTCTACCCTGGGTATTTCTTGTTCTCAGGCATCTTGTTTCATCTTCCCAGGTTTACCTGTCTTCTTCAAAACTAGCCAGTTTGACGGTTAATCAAGTTCTGTCTTATGCTCCCGTGACAATCATCAACATTCTCTTCACAGTGCATGCCCCGCACCTTCTTGAGGGGTGACTAGGGTGAGCCAAAGTCAATGTACTGACTCACCCAATGCTCTCTCTTCTATTGCTCCTAGCATATGGCTAACCAGTCATGCCTGCTCAGGTTAGAACTGTCCCATTTTCATCGTCATTCTGGGACCAGAATTTCCCTCTAAAGATGTAAGAATTATTTGAAGTTAGATGTTACTCGTCTGATCAAGTTCATTCTGATGTGTCTCTGGAGTAGCGCACCCATTTTTCGTGGCTTCCGCTCCCACCTGGATTGGGAGCAACGCGTGCTCTTCCAGTATTCACATCTCATCGTCCGTGATTGGCTTTTAAACATTTTTGTTGTCATTTGTCAACCTAAGGATAACTATGTAGGGTGATAATAGGACTTTTTAAAAAATTTTTTCTTTGTTGCATGCCACAACAAAGCATTTTGGTCTTGGCTGTCTATATAGTTGGAATTAAAGATACTTTCCCAGGGTCTAGAGGAGTACAAAGTTTTATTCAGTAGACTGGCCAGTAGGCTGCAGGATAAGAGCCTGGGGTTTCCAGGTCATCATCTTTGACCTTTCAAGGTTTTTTTCAGCTCAATGCAATCACTATGATTTAACTAAAATCCAGCGTTTTATTAACATTTTAAAATGTAGGGATATTTTCTGCTAGGTTCCTATTTGACTTATGTCCTGAGTGTCTGGCCTTGGTATATATAAGCAGAAAGGAAGAATTAGTTTCACAGCTCAGATTAGTCAGCAGGTGTTTTAATTCAACTTCCTCGGCCTTTCAGTGTGCAAACATTCCTCTGAGATTCGGGGAATAATATTATTTTTAGATTTAGATGATATTATCAGATATTATTTTCAGAGGTATTTCTATTGGAAAGTGCAAGGAGGTGCATTTGCATAGCTAAGTAGCCATTCTTTTAAGTGGGAAATCACTTTCATTTGTCATTTAGAAAACTCACTGCAAATAAGCATTCAATAGGAGTAAGCATGATGAAGGTTAGGAAGGCCAGGACACAGCCACTGGACAGCACCAAGTTCCTTTTCTCCTTAGACTTATGCCCAAGCTGCGTTCCTTGCATAACCTGCTCCAATCTACACACAAGCTTTTCTTAATTTCATTCTCTGTTCTATTTTATCCTCCTTGACACAGTTTAAAGTCATTTTCTTACAGAACCATTCCATCTCCTGATATACACTTACGTGACTGAACATTTCTCTTGTACTTTTTTTCTGAAACAAGGTTTCTCTGTGTAGCCTTGGCTGTCCTGGACTCACTTTGAAGATGAGGCAGGTCTCCAGCTCACAAAGATCAATCTGACTCTGCCTCCCCTAGTGCTGGGATTACAGGCATGAGTCACTGCACCTGGCTTCTGTTTTTTTTTTTTTTTTTTTTTTTTTTTTTTTTTTTTTTTTTAACGTAGTCAAAGACGACCTTGAATTTCTAGTCATGCAGCTTTTGCTGGTGGAGAGCTGTGACAAAAGGTTTGTACCACCAAGTCTGGTTTTATCACATGACGAAAATGCTTATTTGATTTTAGTCAACTTGATACAAGTGAGAGTCATCTGGTAAGAGATAAGTTCAATGGAGAAAATGCTTCTAGCAGATTAGCCTGTAGGAAAGGCTGTAGGTCACTGTTGATTAATGACTGATGTATGAAGGCTCATCCTGTGTAGGCAGTACTCCCCCTCGGCAAGTGGTCCTACTTTGTACAAATATAACCAAGCAGGCCGAGGGAGCTATGGAGAACTAGCTAGTAAGCAGTGTTCTTCTCTGGTTCTGCTTTAGTTTCTGCCTATGTGTTCCTATTTTTACATCCTTCCCTTGGCTTCCCTCAGTGGTGAATTGGAATCTGTAAGATGAAATAAACCCTTTCTTCACATCCCCTTTGTCATGGGTGTCATATAATTGAAATCAGGCAAGGGCATAAGGAGAAAACCTATGGTTTTATTCATATCCAGCGAGTACTGTATCACATGAGCAACACCCATAGCTTAGTTGTACTTCTAGCATGCCATTGTTTCCTTAAAGGTGTGTCACAGTCTGATATTGTATGCCAATTTGAATATGTGCACAGCATCTGATACTGTCTTAGTTAGTTTTCTATTGTTGTGATGAAACACCATGACCAAAAGCAACTGGAGAGGAAAGGGTTTTGTTAGCTCATGCTTCCATATCTTTGACAGACCATCAGCATTAGAAGACAGGGCAGAAACCTGCAGGCAGGGACTGCAGCTGAAGCTATGGAGTTCTGCTTACTGGCTCGCTCTCCATTGGATTGCTCAACCTGCTTTCTTATAGCACCCAGGACCACCAGCTCAGAGATGATCTTGTCCCTAGTTATCTGGGCCTTCCTACATCAATCAAAAATTAAGAAGACAGCACAGGTTTGTTTACAGGCCAATATTGTGGGGGCATTTTCTCAATTGAGATTCCCTCTTTTTCTAATGTGTAGAGTTGACATAAAACTATCCAGCACAGTGAGCCAGTCTAGTTTCAGCCCATATCTATGAAACATCAGCTCTAACATGGCAGATGTAGTCTGCTTTGTCTGAAAGTACATGAAATATTGGCCATCTTTTCCTGTAATTGATAGAAAGCATGAAACAGAAATCATCTGTTAAATGACTTGTGAGTACACAAAGAAGATTAAGAAAGAAAATAGCTTCTATATTTTTATAGCTTTCTCTACTTTATGTAATACCTTACATAAAGCTTCATATACTTTTTATAGCTTATATACTTTTACAGACATCACTTTAGAAATAATGGTCAGTACATGAGGCAGATGACACCATAAAGTTCAAGATCTTTATGTCCTGCCTTGATTTCAAGTCTTTTAATCATTTCTCCAGAAGGAAATGCTGCTGACAGAGCATATCATCCATAAAAGAAAATGCTCAAGGTAACTCTAAAGCAAGAGTTGCTCTGTTACTGAACAATTTCAATCTAGGCTCAGAACAAGACTGAGATGGTTCTTATTTAGTGATCATGTTCCTCAGTTGATTACACTTCCAGTTTTCTGATGGTGTCTCTCTTCTGTGAAAACTTTAAAAAAAAAACACTCCAAGAATGCTTAAGAACTTCATCTTTTAGGTTACAAACTTATATTGTTGTATGCAATAGTTTCCACTTTGTATTTTCAAAATCAAATTCTTTCACAAAAAAATCTAGATTTCTTTTTTCATTTAAGAGTGCTATGGTCAAGGGATTATAAATCAGGAGTGGTTTTTAACATGAATAATTGCCTTTAATTCATGTGATTTGCTAATAATTATCCGACTGTGCACTTTTCTTCATTAAAGGCTCATGACTGGATGGACAGTCATTTGACTCTGTTTAAACCCCAGAGAAATAGTATTGTATTTTGTGACTTTATAATCAGAAAGAATTAACTATATCATGTAAAAGCCACTATGATGCCCTTTTTTTCTTGAAAATAGAAGCCAAACCTCAAGTCGCTACTAAGATTGCTTAAAAATATATGATAAGTAGTTCTGGAAATATGGCCTCAATGCTTAGCAATACACAAGTAGAGGCAATCTGTGACTAAATTGCTATCTGTATTATGAGCAAATACACTGATATAAATTGACCAACATTGGCACAATCTCCTTTAATTTTCTGCCTTGTACACAAGAATAAACCAGGGGTACTCAGAAATTCCATCCATCCACTCCACAGGATAGAGATTTTACATATAAAACTTGTAGAATAATTCTTGCTATGAAATATGCAACCCACAAACACTAGCCATTAATATAGTGTTTATCTGGGACATCAAGTGGAAATCTGGTTGTATTTGCAGATGACTCTTTGCTTAATGAATGATTCAATGCTTCTGTAAAAAGAAGCAACCAATAGGAACACATGAATGTTTTATCATGGTTATTTAATATTTATATAATGGAACTAAAGACAATTTAACCAAGAGCAAATAAACAACTGATTGTTCACACCTGGAAGATAGCGGGTGTATCTCTGTGTGTGTGTGTGTGTGTGTGTGTGTGTGTGTGTGTGTGTGTGTGTGTGTGTGCACAGGAATGTCTTAAGAAGAGATGATCACTCATAGAGTGGAAGATGAGTATTAATATTTTGCCTAGACAAAGATGCTTCCTTGACCTGAGTGGTTGGCAGTTCTGGATTCCTGGTTCTAGCTAGGGCAATGAGACCCAAAGAAGATCCTTTGTGTTACCACTATTTTGTCTTCTTTTTGGTGGAAGAATTATGTATTTTTCCTGGCCTCTAGATAGGACCGTACATTAATTTCAAGGAAATTTCTGGCAACATAAATGTAAAGGTTGCCTTTCTTGTTCATTTCATGTCACTGTATCATGTTTATAAAGGAACAGCTACAATTTCTAAGAAAAAGGCCAAGCTGTTAATGAAGTAGAGATCTTTTAATTTACAAACATCAGTAGTGTAACTGATATTAGTCTGGAGAAATGCAAAGCATAACATGTACATCTAATTTTCATTGTTAAAAAGTGGTTTTCTCTTAAAGAAACATCTGCATCTCCACAGGGGACCCTGGGGTTTTCATGAAGGAAGAGCACAGTTCACTATAAATCACCATCAACTCTACATCGTAATTTAGCAGCAAACATGTTAACATGGGAGCAGTAAGGTAATAAAGGGGTTTTATTGTGTGGAGAAAAATTACAGCTTTTGACATAACAGTATTTCTCCTCCCACCCTCCCCCAAAGCATGGCAGGAAAATTTTTATTAATTAATTTGTAAAACGTCTACTTCTTACTGTCCATTGCTACAGATAATTTCCTTCTTCCTGTGAGGACATGTGGCAGATAGGTTAACGTGCTGTTTCTACTCTTAGACTTTACAAACCCTCTGCAAGTGTCCTGAAGGAGGTCACAGTTCAGTGATATCAGTGGTCAGATGCCAAGGTCAGCCACCCAAACAACATATACCTATCCCAAGATAACAAAATAACATCCTATGTTAGTACTATTGCCCAAAAAAATCCTGATTTTTTTTTAAAGTTTGAAAATGTACAAAAATATCAGGACATTATAAATTAATATATATTAAAGCATCAAGAAATAGTCCAAAGTGATGACCTAAATCGTTAAGTACAATGTACTTTAATACAATAAATATTCCTCATTGAAAATGAATACTGTATAGGGCTATTTAGAACTCATAGAAACAAAAATTCATATTATTACTATTTTTATCAATAATCTATTGGTTCTTAATCATCTCCTTTATCTTTATATTACAAAAATTTAATACTGGAAAGTGGTAGATAAACACCTTCGTGTGCTGTTTGTGCTGTCATTGCCAAAGACAATAAAATACATTGCAGCACTCCACACCCATTTCTCTCTGACTGAAACCCAAGCATCAGGACACTTAATATCTTGCACAAAATATTTCTCATCCCTTGTATCTGTCTACAGATGCTGGATTTCCATTGATCTGCCTCACAGTCTCATTCACACATTTGTGCTCAATATGTCCTTGTGAACTGCACTGATGTGAATGGGGTCATGGGTTTTATGCTATGGGCAATCGCATGTGAGTGTACAGTCCTGTGTCGGGCTCTTGGATATGTGCTTCTGCTAGCAATAGCATGTTCCAAAGATGGCTCCATGATGCAATGGTCCCCACCGCTGCACTAATGCCTCCACGTGTGGGTTTTCTTCACACTTCTCCAGTGTAGGGGACGCTTTAGTACAAGCATGTCTTTTATTATTTTTTTTCCAAATGCAGACAAGTCTTTATTATCATAATAAAAATAAGTCTGTTCTCTATTTTACAATATATTTCAAATATTTCCATTATGAAGCATGAATCAGTCCAACATGGTCAAGAAGTATACAGCTGTCGCCGAAGATGGAAGCTTCTGGAGATGCACTTAGGACGCACATCTCGTGCAGCCGCACTTCACCACCTTCTCAACCTCATCCACAAAGGAGGACCCATCTGTGCATTCGAAAGAGTATTTCCGCCTCTTGCTCCTCAGAGGTCCACAGCACTGCCCACCAGAACACCCGCCTCTACACTCTAAGCGAGACACTTTCTTTGTTGTTTGACAGGCAGCGTAGCCCTGCTGCTTCTGGTAATAATCTCTTATCCGTTCCCCTCGACAAGAAATTTCTAGAAAAGAACAAGGAAATAGAAGCATTTAAAAGGACAGACCCTGTAGAGTAACCGAGAGTCACGATCTCCATTCTGTGGCCACTGTCCTCCTTCCACTTTGTTACTGCTATTTTTTCATTGTGATGCTTGTGGTCCATATTCTGGGCCGATGGCACAACCCACTTTTAAGATCTCTATTTCCAGCAAAATGAATGCTATATATGTAGACAATAAATACAACATGTTTGTTCTGACAAGAAAATTGGATTCCTAAATCTTTTCCTTTATTGTAAAAAAGGAGAAATAATATACATCTCCCGTTTTTTGCAGGACTAACAGCTGGTTTTGTTTACCATGGGGAGCAGTTTCAGAGAGAATGCAATTTAATTTATTAGACCTAGAATTTAATATTATCCAATATGTTACTTAATACAAGTAACATTCCACTAACTTCATAAATTACGCTAGCATGAAGTAGTTGAAAAGGAGACATCTGTTAAAAGCTTCCGCAGGCACGTTCATCTTATTTGTCTGATGCACCGAAGTTGGTGCCAGCTGGAGGCCAGGCAAGTTCTGATCTTGGAAACAAAGCTGAGAGAGGTGGTCTGAAAACTCAGCCTGTTCCCATCTGTCTCACCTGCATAATTTACTGTGATAAATCAGTCCATTCTAAGGCCAAAGATGATTTTGTACTCAAACCAGAGCAGAGTTTTCACCTTCCTGGTATCTCTGTGCTCAAAGCTATATCAATAAAAAGCTACACCAATGTGGGTCAGGGGACCAGCCAGAGGCTGAAGGTGATGTTGGGCAGCTGTGCTCTGAAGAAGGGAAAAGGAGACTTCCACAGCAAATCAAGTTGTGATAAGCTGACCATGGAAAGCATCATAGTAGAACTTTAGTGCCTTTCATGGTCAGTACTTGCATAACACTTGAAAACCAATCAACAATAGCAGCTCCAAGCCACACAAAGCCTAAGTCTTTCTTCGCTGTGCCCCTCTGTCTCTTTCACCAGGGATGAGGCAGCCCTTTTGCTCCATGAAGATGAGGAGGTGCCTAGCTTACCTCTATCGCAGCTGTCCCCAGTGTAGCCACTGTTGCATTCACAGTAGGGCTGACCGAGTCCAGAGAGCCTGCACTTTCCATGCTTGCACTTGATCATTTGGCAGGGGTTAAATAGATCTTCTTCTTCATCACAGAGGACACCCCCATGGCCCTCCAGGCACTTACAGCTGTAGGAGAAGGCATTGATGGGCAAGCAGGTGCCATGTACACATCTTCAGGAAAGGAGAAACAGGAATGTAAGTGCCAGTTGATATAGGAAGTCAGAAGGTATTGTGGTTAGGAAAACACATATCTGAATACTGAGAGGCTAATATGTTGATTTCTCTCCTACCTCCCACCCTGCCAACCTTCTGCTTTCTTCTCTTACATGTTGCTTTGAGAATTTAGCATATGTACACAACACCAAGCAGCTGGAACTCACTTGTTTCCAAGGCAGGGGTCATTGGTTCGCTGGTCACAGAGGGGCCCCATCCACCCTTCCTCACATTCACAGGTGAAGCCTGATTGGCTGCTGGGTTGGCATGTGCCATGGGCACACACTCTCTTGTGGCATGGTTCACAGCCTGGCAAAATTCCGGTTTGCATGGGCACTTTCCGGAAGTCCTGCAGCTCACTGTTGATGTAAAGGTTCCGGATACAGCCATGGAAGCTGGTGCCGTTCTTCCCAGGGGCCTGGCGCAGGGATGCCACGTTATTCTTCCCCGGCATGCCTAGGAAGAAACAGCATGTCAGTTAAGACACTGAACAGGCTCCTCAGTCATTTGTTACCAAGTAAGAGCAAGGTTCATCAGCCCTTTGGGATCTTTGTGCTCAGATGAGGAGGGAGAAGGGTTGGGTATCTTATTTCTCATCTTGGTAAAGTGCAGTAGTGTTATTCTAACTTTTAACTAAAATAAACCTAGTTTACTGGTGGTCAGTTTTTAATTTGTAAAATTGTTTCAAACAAAACTTCAATATATGTGTAATATATATGACAATCTATGAGAAGGTCTATTCAAAGCAAAATCTAGAGATCAGCTTGATTGTTCCTTTCCCCTGGGTCTATAGTAGACACTATGCACACTGGGAAGCCACAGTTTATAATGCTCTGATTAAGTCTTTCTCCAGTTAAATCAAGGGATACAGCCTAAAGCTCCTGAACACGGCTTCCATGCCACCCATATCAGCTTTTTGCTGATTGCTCCAGCTTCTTACTGGTAGAGGCCAGGTTCTGTCTACCAAGACTCTGAGATGAGAGCTGGGGCTCACATTGACCCACCATGTCCCTGTGAAAGCCTAACTTCATAACTAGCCCAGCACCTTAAGGCAAGATCCCACTTACTCAAGCATGCCTGTGCCTTAAAAATCTCACTTTTTGCTCCTTATCAGGAAAGCACTTCATTCATACCATGTTTTTTTTTTCTCTTGCTACTTACAATGAAGCTTTCATATTTAAAAAGAACAAACCAAAAAAATAGAGAATATGTCCCATCACAAACAATATTTGCAATCTTGGGGCATATATGTTCCAGAAGTGACTGTCATCTGGTAACTTATTTTTGGCAAAGCTGAGGAATTTTTTCCATGGCCAGATCCAGACCCTGAAATAGTTCCTTGACAGCACTTTACACATAGGACCTTATAGGATACTGGGTGAGGAGAGGGCACTTGGAATCCTCAGAACCACACATGAACTTTAATGATCCTCATTTTGGGTTATTTCCTAAATTAGTCAAAAATGAACTTCTTCCAAAGCTATGTTACTAGCTTACTTTGTTGGAGGTACAATGTTTATATGTGCATACATCAAGATTAAATGAGGTTTGGCAAGTTTCCTCAGCAGTAAGAAGCAATGCGTGAGTGAGCTTGTGTCCTTTAGTACAGAAGCTTACAACTATAGAGGGTGTGGTTTTGATGGTAAAAATCTATAAAACAACATAGCTAAATACCATGTACACACTCTGCTTTCGATAGCATATAAAACCAAGGCTCTTTGCAGATTATTTTTGGACGTACGGATTGACCCAAACACCTCCTCATACACCTACCATGTGTCCCTCTTTCCAATAACTATTGTAGGTCAGTCTTTCTATGTCTGGGTTAGAGTGCTAATTCTTAGATGATAAACAGAAGCAGATCCATATTTTTTTCCTTTAACACAGTAATTTACTACTGTACAGATGAGGATGTCCTGGAACCATAAATACCATTGCTTCAGGCTGAGAGTGCAGATGCACAATGCCTTGCCATACCTGGGAATCCATGATTTTGCTTTTTATGGCTTTCTTCTATTTCACAGACTTTAGTTGGAAGTAAATTAATTCATCAATCATGCAATAAATAGCTTAGTAAATGCATTTTAAAAAAAGTGTATGTTTTAAAATGACTATAAGGGTTAGAGTAACATTGAAATCTTTTGTCCAAAGGTAACACTATTTTTGTAATATGTGCCTAGACACCTATATCTGTGTTCTACTTACCCCTGACAGTTAAGTAATAAGTGTTTTGGTTGAATTGTTATATGGGAAAACATTGCAATCCTTCTGATGTATGTTGCATAAACACAATATCATGACTAACAATGCAGAAGCACACTCAGCTGCAGTACCAGTTTGCATTTTTTCAGGAAATGCTTCTGCAGTGACCCAAGGTCTAAGATGTCTTATACTGCCCTCCCTGGGGACAGCTCTGGTTTTAATTAGACTTAACCTTGCTTCCCCTTTGTGTACTCAGCTCCTCTTGCCTCTGTCATGTGACAGTCCGGGTGTGGTCTTAGGTGTTCTGTGTATTTTAAAATCTCAACCACGCCGGAACCATAATCTTGGGAGAGGAAGGAGATGGGCTCAGTATTCTCTGGCAGTTACAGCTGAGACCAGGATGGTTTCCTGTAGGCTTGAGTATTCAGAGGAGCTTCTGGTTTCTTCTAGGACCTCTATCCTCAGAAGTATTAGCACTTTTTATTTAGGAGTTTAATTTTTCCTCCTTTAAAATAATGTTCTGTCCTAAGTGATTTCATCAGTATTGTAAAACTGAATAACACATTCTAAAAGGGTCTTAAAAAAATGAACAATTTCCAATAAAAGCACCATAAATTCAAGTCAAGGGCAAGTTTAGAAGTAAAGCAAAGCCACATTACTTAAGCCATTTTGTTTTCTGAACTTTGTTAAGGAGTAAGTGGCAATGCAGGTAGCTTTGGAGTCAGAAAGACCTGGACTTAAATAAAGTGTCTATAACAATTTAGCGTTGCAAACTTGGAATGGCTTTATAAACTTCTTGTGGCTGTTCCTCTGAGACTACGAAATTGAGAAAATAATGTTTACCTTCTAGTTTTACTTTACTTTTCTCTGAAGACGGAAGGCTAAGCCACTACAAAGGGGTGCCATATAAATGAAGACATAATTTAAAAACCACTGTTAGTTACATCAAGTGCTTAACCCATGTAAGTCATCCCTTTTAGATTGTTGTTGATGCTCAGGGCTAGCTTTTCATACTGCACGGCAACTCTGTGAACTGGAGAGTATGAGAAAATAGAAGCTCAAGCCAGAGCCAATCTCAGAATGGACAGGGAAGGTGACCCAAGTCCCACCCAAAGCCTAGGAGCTACTGACGATGGTTAGCTTCTGGGAGAGGGACCTTGTGTTGATGAGTGAGACTCCAGGGAAGTTGAGCAAGCTCCAGTAGAAAGGCAAACATTTAAGACTTATGGGCAGCACACACTGGACTTGTCTTTGTTGTAGTTATTATTGTCATTTTGTTTGTTTCATTGTTTTTCAAAAATGTATCCAGAAGAAAGAAAAACAAAGCAGAAAAAAAAAAAAAATCACCAAGAAAGTCCCTAGCGTGGGTGAGTGGGGTGTTGGAGGACTGGGAAGTGGGAATGTCAGGGGTTCAGGATGTGAAGTTCCTCAATAAACAATAAAAATATTATGGAAAAAGGATACAGATTTAGGTAGTTAGGAAAAGGTTATGAATTTAGTGGAGTAGAGGGAGGGATGAATAAAACCAAACACATTGTACAACAAATTTCAAAGAACTAATTGAGAGAAGAGTCTTATGATACTCATTGTTGTGACCCCATGAAGAAATGAGGTGAGTTAGTTTGCTGAGTCTGGTCAATCTGCAAGGATTTAATTGTAATGACATATCATTGAATTGTAGAAATGCCTATATGCTTCATGTTGCTGGGACCACATGGGTGTTTATTTTTCAGCTTTGTGACAATGATCATCCGTTAACTTTGTTGCCAGGATATTGTAGATGTCTCATAAGCATTGCTAGAATTGAATCAAATATGCTAAACTTCTTCTAAGCATTTTAAACAGCATCAAAAACTTAAAGTCTCTGAGTTTTTAATTACTGAAATTATTAAAAATGAACATATTCTGCAGTTCGGGGACAATGACAGGCAATACTTTCATAGAAGTTTTGGAAAGATTAAAATAATTGAACAGCAATCTGAAGTTTGTAGTGGCTAAGAACTCCATGAAAATATTTGTCCTGATGAAGAAATGAGGAATGCTGACTTATTTAAAGGCTTGATGTATCTGTTAAATAAGTTACTTTTATCAACTCAATAATTTCATTCATTATATTTCAATTTAATATCATGTGTCTTGTCTTTTTCATGAATTTTTAAATTCTACCTCCAATTTATACTTTTTTTCTTTCAGACAATGGTGTTCTTTCTCCGCTCTTTCTCTCCCCCCACCCCTCTCCTTAATTCTTATTGCTTAAATTAAGACTAGGAGTTGTACTGTAAAGTTGAGTGACTGATAGTTTCATTATCAATCATCCCATCACTTGTGTAAACTTCCAGATATATAAGCAGGACACCACTGGACTGAGCTGATATGATCTGCCTCCTTAATTGAACTTGGTTAGAGACTCCTTCTCAATACATAACACCAAACTTCTTATTAGAGCGTGTGTGTGTCTGTGTCTGTGTGTGTGTGTGCGTGTGTGCTAGAAAACCACTTCTGGTATCTTCTGAGGATATTTCCAATTTTTTTTTTTTTTTGAGAGATTCTCCAATTGTCCTAGGTCTCACAGAGTAGGCAGTCAAGCAGATCCTTAGGATTCAGAGGCTCTAGTGATCTGCTTGTGAGCCTCCACAGTACTGAGATTTTTAAGCATACCACAATGCCTGCCATGTTACATGGGCTCTGTGTATTTAACTAAGTTTCTTGAGCACTTTGTAGACTGGGCTGTCTCCTAGTATTATTTTATCGTTTTTCCAATTTAATCTCTCAGAATTTTCTGCTTCTGTGGGCAGACATATATACAATAAATGACAGTATATATAAATTACCTAGGTAGCATGTCAGAAGTAAAGAAGAACTAATGCCCTTCTCTGATCTGGTGACACACTGAGTTAGACCCAGAACCAGGATGACACCTCCACCTCTACCTGTTTTATGCTTGTTGGCCAATTACAGTGACAAATCAGAGTTAATAATCATGGCACCAGGTACCAGTAACTTAGATCTAATTTATAATGAGAAGTACAGAATTGGAAGACCATGGGATTTGTAAAGAAGTTCACCTCCAACATAAAGTGGGGAGTCGAAATTCAGAGTAGATTGTTTTGACAAGTTGGTGATGATTTTAGGGCTTCCTCCATCCACGGAGAGGGAAAGACTAGAATCCAGGGTCAGTAGCTCCACAATGTGGAAGTTTCCATCATTGATTGTCTCCACGCTGCAATGGAAGGGGAGGGAAAAAAAAGAAAGAACTTAACTTGAAACATAGTTAAAACACAAACTTCTATAAACTCAGCTTCAGAAAAGACATTCTTAGAAGATACTAAGGACACTGACCTTTAAAGGATATTCTGAAGAAGATACAATTAATTTCAATTTCTTGGGATCATGACACAAAATAAACCGCTCTCCCAGAGAGAGAACTGGGAGCAAGTACATATATCACCCAGCCACAGTGACCCCACTGATGGGCATCACAAATGATAACTTACATGCTTTACTCCTAAAGGACATAAAAGTTCTATTTACCCAGAGACAGTCTAAAACTCCAAATGGTATTAGAGAGAAGCTTTTGCCTCCTCCAGAAGCTCTGCAGGATTGCTGGCTTCTGCAGTGTGCTACTGTGTGTTAGCACCTATCAGAGTCAAGCATGCAAGCGAATACAAGAACCAGCTTGATAGGACCTCTGCACTTTTTCAAATTTGATAAATTGAAAATATACTTTCATTTGTCATGTGTTTTTGGAGGGATGCCTCTTGAGCCATATTACTGTGAAGAAACCTTTGTTCAATTGAGAGCTGGGATTAACAGGTTCAATAAAATGTTTACATAGTTAATATGGTAATGTTTTTCTCATTCCCTTTTTTTGAGATTGTACATCATAATTTCATTCTTCCCTTTCCACCCTCCAACTTCTCATTTGCCTTGCTTTGCTCTTTCAGATTTGTGTCTTTTATTTCTTTATTTGTGTACACACACACACACACACACACACACACACACACACACACACACACTACCATATTTTCCTTCTAAAGATCTTTGAGGGGATTCAAATTCATAACTTGGAGAGGATTAAAAAACATAACTGGGGCTGGAGAGATGGCTCAGAGGTTAAGAGCACTTTGCTGCTCTTCCAAAGGTCCAGAGTTCAACTCCCAGCAACGACAAGGTTGCTCACAATCATCTATAATGAAATCTGGTGCCCTCTTCTGGCAAGTAGGTGTATATGCAGGCAGAACACTATATACAATACTTTTTTTTTTTTTTTTTTTTTTTAAATAAAAAATTAACTACTTCTGTTTTGAAGCAGAAAAATTAAGTAGTGGATGTTAATAGACAATGAAGATGAAGACATACAAAGGAGTTTGGTTAAGTTTGTTAATAGGTGCTATATGTTTTTAATCGTGTTTATACTGTATTTAAATTTGGTGTTATGCTGGGCTAAAATGTTAGCAGGATAAATGCTCACTGCCATGTTAGGAACACCCCCGCAATTTAGTAAATAGAGAAAAAGATGTCATAATAAAGCTGGGTTAAAAAAAATAAATGATTAATATTGAAGCCCTAACACACTAGAAAATTGCCTGACCTAAACGATTGAGACTTTTCTTTATTCAGAGATGAACATATGTGGGGATGTGATAGAGACATTATTTGTGAATATTAAATCATAACACTAGCTACAGAAATGATTGTTCAATTTTCTGTTACTAAAATTTAAATTTTGCAAGGAGGTCAAGTCTATAAATTAACAGCAAAGCGCACTAATATTTCTGACTGTTTTCAACGCTAGTGTCTAATCACATTCCACTGTTTGTTGACCAAAAACAAAGAAGTTTTGATTTGAGGACGTTTGAAATATTATACAGATATGTGAAGATGTTTTAAATCCTTGGTATAGCAGTTAAAAGTTTCCATGCCTGTGGCTGTGGAGGTGGCTCAGTGAACATCTCCACAATGTGCCTGTGGTAAGTATAAAGACATGAATGTAAACCGCTAGGTCCTACATAAGATGTAGTTAGTACCACGTGCCGACACTAATACCCTGAGAGTGTAACAGTGGCATCTGTATTTTGGTAATAACCAACAGATCTCTAATTGTACGTAAGACCTTCCCAACAAGAGGGAAATAATGCCTGATACTAGAAACCTAGCAAACTACACAGGATTAGCGATGGTCTGCAACCATCACTTTCCTATACTAGTATTATAATCCCTAACTACATTCTAAATACTTATCCTTATATCCCCGGATAAGTATAATTTCTCTTTGAAACAGATAGGCCATTACAGAAAACTACAGCTCATCAAAATTAAAAGAACATGTCATGCTGTCATGCCGACAACTGATCCATCTACAACACTGTACCTAACACTCAGGGAACAGGGGCAGAAAGATTATAAACCAGAGGAACGGTATTTGATTGTGTTTCCTAGAAATTATAGAAAAGTTATCCTTAGAAATCTAAACAGCATGGTGTTTCCATGGGCCATAATCTGTTCATCGACTGTATCAATAGTCATGCTAGTATGGAAGAAAAGGAAATCTCACAGGGCCATAACCCTATACAAAGACCTGTAGAAACTAGAGGATGCTGACAGCGGGAGAAATAACCTTCCCCGGGGAAGACCTTCGCAATTGGTTATCCATATGAAGTCGTCAGTCTAAAATCATGTATGTACAAGAAACATTCTCCTCACTGAGTATGCTGTAGTTATATATTTATGCATTAAAAAGAAGAATAAAGCAAGAAAAGAAGAAACAAAGGCCATGAATTTGGAAGAGCAAGTAATATTACATGGGTAGGTAGAAAACAAAGGGGGAGAAAATGATATTAGTACATTCTATTACAAACCTTTTTACAGATTTATTTTATGTGTATGACTGTTTTTTCTACACGTAATTTTGTGCATGACAAGTATTCTTAGTACACGCAGAGGTTAGAAGAAAGCTTTGAATACGCTCGAACTGGAGCTTTTGGTAATTATATTTTGATTTTAAACAATAAAAAGCAGTTAAGAAAATGACCCTATTTCAAAGAAATATGCTGAGTTTCACTATTAGCACTTGGTTAAATAAAAATGCATTTGCATTTGAATTCTGCTTTTTCAGTTATTAACTGTTTGACATGTTATTTTATTAAAGATTTCAGAAGTTATTTTATGAAAACACGCGTTGGTTCTCCCTGGTGAGTGCTATAAATACTGCCCCCTCTCACAGTTAATTCTGTGTGAAGATGAGAGCATGTGTAGCCATGTGTAGCATAACCAGGTTAAATGTCAGATATTAGTGCCATTATCACCTTCAGCAGCAAACAAACAATTCTCAAATCTTAAGACAAAACTTAACTTAGCCCGTTTTACAGTGTCAATTGCAACCTAATGCTAAAATATAACTTCTTTGAGGTGTATCTTATTCAGGCTACCAAGAGTTACACACTGAATTATTAAAGTATAGATAAACATAACAAAGTTAATAGACACATATAGCAAAGGTCATAGCCAATTGATGCTCCCCCTGAGATGATATGCAACTTGAGGTAGTTTTTCTATGGAGGTTCTATAAACAGTGACCTTAATTAGATTATAAATATTAATGCACAGGCACTTTTATTTTCTCTTTAAATTTGCAAAGAAAAGGCTCACATATAGCAAGGAATGGGCTCTTGGTCACATATTGATTTTAGACAATCAATCCAGACATGTCATTGCTAATGATAGTGTTTGGTGCAGTAAAATTGAGTGGCTCAAGACCTTTAACTTTTTATGCTCCTTAATGCAGTGTTCCAGCTGGGAAGCCAGAGGTAGGTCATTTCATGAGCAATTTGGTTGACTTCCCAATCATTTTCTTTTTTGTACCTTGTTTTGTTTGTTTTGGAGTTTTACATCTTTAATGCCATATATTATTTATTTCTGTATATTTTCAAGTGTTCATATGACTATCCGATAAAAATGTAAATGCTCAATAAACAGAACTTATGTAAACATCGGTGACACATGTTAAAGGTAGCAGGAATTGTTATTAGTTATAGTACTAGGTAATAGTTATAACTAATAGGCTTTTGACATACTTAGAGATGACTTCTCAAACATACATTTTATTGAGAAGCCTGGAACATTCAGGGACAGCATTAAGCATAATGCTGAGACGTATAGCTTGTCCTACTTCTAATGAAATGTGTGGCCTAGAGCAGGTCCGATCATTTCTCTTCTCATTAGAGAAATATAAATAATAAAGGCAAAAATCATTTGAAACGTATGATGAGTGAAGTACTGTTTACAAACATTTTACACATCATAATAGTTCTCTTAAGGCTCGTAAGAGCTGAACATCTTGTTGCCAAAGGATACACAACTACTGGTGGCTAAACAGGTCTGAAGCCAGGACGCCTGCCTTGCGCATCTACACTTTTGATTATCATGCCACACTTTTTAAATGAAAATTACTTAACCTATAACAAGCTTGTAATATTTGGTAAGCATCTTGGTTTACCTGATATCCTCGGCTCTCCCAAATAACTAAGGCTAGTTACATTTTAAGTAAATTTATATAAGTATTGTACAGCGTGATACATATAGTAAAAAAATTGCTGAATTACAAAAAAAAAAAAAAAAAAAAAAGAAGAAGAGTACTATCAAGATGAGGCCTGGACATTATACAAATACATATTAAGCATGTCTTTTCCAAATTGGGCCCGATTCTTATTTTCAAATTATGAGTGATATTCACATTAAGATTTTTGTTTTACTTAACAGCATCAGTATATTCTATTTATATAATTTTAAAATGAAGCGAGGACTGATCTTGGCCTTTTAGATGGTTTTTAAAATTAATGACTTCATTATCTTTGTTTGTTAAGGGTATTGTACCACAGGACCAAAAGAGACTACGTCTGGCTGAAAATATTCTAAATTTAAGCTGCTGTTTCTAGTGTGAGACGCACTGTACCTGCTTGAGAATGCTGTACCTGTGTAGTCTTTTAAGATAAAGCATGACTGACAGCTCAGCCTTCCACCTTAAGACTGACTGAGCTGTCATTGATTTTGCAATCCATCACAGTCACCTCCTTTTAGGCCCAGCTGCAATGCACAGTATCCTCTGGGGTTTTGATAAGCGTTGATAAACCCACTTTCTTCACTCCCCAAGGGAGCGATGTAGTTGATGACTCACAAAAAGTAGCCACTGAGCCATTTAACTTTGCCCTATTCAAGTGGTGACATAAATTTTATTTATTACCATTAATATGTAATTTAGGTTCACTCCCCTCATCAATTATCTGAAATTTTGTTTATTTGAATTTCTGCACTGAAAATAATTACAAGGAAAAACATGTGATTTTCCAACTGTGTGGTTTACTATGTAAAAATGTTTTTAAATTTTGGAGTTTTAAAGAAAACTGGGACTTCTCTTTCTTCTTTGTACGCAGCAGAATGTATTAACAATGACATATTTATATTTGCACAATCTACCAGTTTGAAAATATTTCAACAGTTTAGTAAGGATGAAACTTTGTTTGTCTGTCTGTCTGTCTGTCTGTCTCCCTCCCTCCTTCTCCCCTCCCTCCCTCCCCCCCCCCCCCTCTGACAATGGGCTCCAGTTATTTTCCCTTAAAAGCCTTAAATATCTGATCACATAGTCCACGCAGTGGAACAGGAATCTAGAAGCAGATAAGAGCATCTTATCATCTCATGTTGATATTGTCATGCTAGGCATGACGTATCCATACAGGAGGTGATGATGAAAATGCTGCTGCTGCTGCTATACTCGAAAGTAGCACTTTTGCCTGTCTTTTTGAACTAAAAGAGCAGGAAGCCAAGTGAGATTAAAGGTACTTAATGTCTATTGCTTGCATTAGAGTTTTTTGGAATACATTTTTTCTAGACTCGTTTTCTAAATGCATTTTGATCAATGTTTTGAAGCAGACTTCTTTAAATAAGACACATTAGAAATAGAGAGAAGGTGACTGTGCTCTGTGAGGCAGTGGGGATCTCAGAAGCACCTCTATCTGCTGATGTGTTTTTAGGGCCAAGCACAATCTATAAACTACCAGCAGTACCAGGTGCTGGGGCCCTACCTCATGTCCTGTCCAGCACTGTGGCATTTGCATGCATCGGGTGAAAGTTGCACAACCAGGTGTGAAAACAATAATGGTTTAATCCTTGAGATGAAATTGAAGGCATTTGGAGAAATGTAATAACTTGCCCAAAGCTTTAGTGTTCATGGAAATGCCTTCCGAGACGGGATGTGAAAATGGCTGGATGGCCATCTTAAAAAGAAAAAGATGGTCCAAGGGAGACCATCCTTATTATTACATCGGTGCTGAGGCTCTTCTTTCCCCCCTTATCTCATCTCTATTCATCCATCCTTCTCCCTCTTCCTTTTTCCCTTTTCCTCCTCAGTTCTTCCACTTCATCTTCTCCATCTTGTGTAAATGGATGGTCCAGACAGTGTAAAGTCATGGAAGCCTAGCAGCTGCCATCAGAAAATACCATGGAATCACAGGAGTCTCCTACAGGCATTGTCTTTTGCATTGGCATGGCAGATCATCCTGATGTCCTATTTTTCATGGTATTTCCCAGGAAGCTATTTCATTTCATGCATGATGTTACTTTTAATTTGAAGAAATGAGTATATACTTTTTATTAATTATTTTGTAAAAAAAAAAAAAAAGAAAGAAAGAAAGAAAAGAAAAACCTCAAGAGCTTATGTTAATCTTAGTTAAAAGAAAGTTGCTTTGATAAGCAGAAAATTATAATTCTGTTTGAGAATTACAATATGCTTTTAGTCTCTGAGTAATGTTGACGATAACATGTTTATGCACTCATTCGTTCATCCGCTCACTCATTCATTCATGGCATTATTATTGAGTTCTTCTCCATGCCATTTTCTAAATTCATAAATCAGACATGTGGCCAGAACCTGTATTTGATCATTTCTTACGTATCTTACTTTATATCTTTTGCTGCAGATCAAATCCCTATAATAGATTGTTGGGTGGTAGCAAATGTTGAACAATCAGCCTTTGGGGAGAATGAGCCTATATTTGTAGCATTTGATGATTTCTGTGATAGAAATACTATGATATCAAAACAGCATCCTGCCTGATATCACATGTCTTCTTGGGCATGGGAAGAGAGGCATGTCATCAGCTCTCAAAGCACAGTTTAAATTATTCCACTCACACAAATTGCTTTTAAAGTCTACTCTGTGGAACACAGCAGTGCCTGGAGGTTTGTAAGACATGCTGAACTTCAGACCCTGGAAACTCCAGAATCAGAAAGGAGTGGGGGGAGGGCACTCAGCATAGTCTGCCCACCTACTGCCTGTATTCTGGGTGCTGGGAATCTATATATGTCTAAAAAGGGCCACAGTATTCTATGATGATGTAAGATGTACATTGATAAAACATGCTACCTTATTTGTACTTAAAAAAAAAAAAAGTACTACATCTTATATTTTATCCACACCCATAAAGGTGTGTTAGCTATTTTCTATTTTACTTTTTATTTTTATAAGTTGTGTGTATGTGTCTGTGTGTGGGAATGTGCTCATAAGTGTAAGTGTCTGCAGAGGCCAGAGGCACTAACAACCTGAAGCTGGAGGTTCAGTGGTTCTAAGTTTTCCTCGTGTAGGCACTGGCGACCCTCTGAAAGAGCAGCTAGCACTCTTATCCGCTGGACTATCCCTACCCCCCCTAATTTATAAATAGAAGTTGATGAAGTTTACAAAGCTACCATTATCTTAGAAAAAGAAACTTTGTTTAATCTAAGAAAAATAGCAATTTTTCCATTAAAACAATGTTCTCTTTATCTAGATTTTAAAAAAGAATTGAAATAAAACTTATCCATCTGGGTCTGACTTGTGAAATCATTATCCTTCTGCTAACTTATTTGTAACAATAACTGATATCACAAGTGAATTTTTAAAGTAAAATAATCCTATAGGAACATTAACTGGATATATGATTGTTTTTCTCTGACATTCCAAAATAAAATCCATTTTTATCAAAGTTGAAAAGAAATCAATCAAATGATAAAGTGCACTTGATATAAAAATTAATTTGCATATGCAATTTCCTCAGAGAGCATTAAGCAATTCATAATGTAGAAAATGTTGCTCAGAAAAGTAAATTTTATATATAATAAGTAATAGCAAGGAAACAAAACACAAACAAGAACAGTTATCTAAAATAAGAATATTAAATTATGTTCTTTAAAGCTACAGTGTGTGCTCATAATAATGTTTATTAATGTTGATTAGAAATATGATTTGATTTTTTTTCTTTTTTTTATTAATTTATTCTTGTTACATCTCAATGGTTATCCCATCCCTTGTATCCTCCCATTCTTCCCTCCCTCCCATTTTCCCCTTACTCCCTTCCCCTATGACTGTGCCTGAGGGGGACTTCCTCCCCCTTTATATGCTCATAGGGTATCAGGTCTCTTCTTGAAATTTTAATTTAACTAAATATTTATTAGCTAGCTCACAGGAGTGATCTTTATGGTGCTACTGATAGATTTTTACTAAAATAATGCAGAAATAGCACCTTTCTCTCATGGTTTCTAGAAAGGGAGGAACAAGCACAAAGGCTGTGCCATTTTCTGACCTTTAGATAAGCCAGAATACTAGAGCAGTGTTAAACTGCAAGTTGAACAGGAAGGAAAAATAGGATTAGAAGTAAATGCACCCTACTCCTGACGCCAAGAAGCCAGCCTGTGAATAAAGAATGTTATAGAATCATCTTTGTACTGAAGTAACTTTTTAGAGTCATTTTCTTTTTGAATTGTGAATCTATGATGCCAGTAACTGTTATTATTTACTAACATATTAACGGCTGGCTATTTTGCCTCTCAGAATATTCTCATAAAACAGCACTATTTATTTACTGTCAGCACATTTAGGTGAAGACCAGTCCGGTGAAGAAACGTACCTAAGACAGTTTTCAGGGCACGGTCATTTATTTAATTACTTCAAAATTCTGTCTGAGTGATGATGACATGTAAATGGTTCAGAACACAAAATAATGTGCAGTGGCATTTGTGTAGTTACCATGAGTCCACCTCTACTTCATGTAACTATCTGGGATACAGATATCCATTTCTTTACTCTCCTCTGACATTGCTCATGCTTAAATTTTTTTTTGAGACATAGTTTCTCTATTATGTAGCTCTGACTGTCCTGAAACTTCCTATGTTGACCATGCTTGCCTTGAACTCACAGAAATCCACCTGCCTCTGCTTCCTAAATGCTGGGATTAAAGGCATGTACCAATACATCTGGCTTCTACTTTTTATTTTAAATTGAGTATTATACTTTGATAATCTTTCAATTTCTTGCTAAGATTTTCCCATTTTTTTCTCCCCTCCCTCATTTTTTACCTTTTGGTCCTTGGAATAGTATTAATTTTCTTAATATTTATATATTATAAATTAATTTAATAGAATACTAACAGTGTTGCCTGTCTCTTTAAACTATAAAATAATTTAATAGCTTTCCAAAATTGTATGCTTTAGTTTGAAGTACAACAACTAAATAAAAGCTATTTGACAAGACTGGTAACATGCCTCTCTTATATAATTTTCTTTTTTATTAAGTATTTTTTTCATTTTTACATACACATTTATATTGTTACACATATATACAATAAACTAACATCAGCAAGAAGAACCATGAAAAAATCAGGAATTATATAAATGTTACAGTCTTAGTGTTTTGGCTATTTGTATTTGGCAACCTTGAAGAAAACATATTCTTTTTATAACTGTCACAGGACACATGCTATTTTTTTTAATTGGAGCAAAAAATAGCAATGAACACAGAATTAAAAAACAAAACAAAACATAAAAAGCCCTTTCCAGTAAGCTTTCACTTGGAAAATCACTTGGACTCATTCAACTCATCTAGAAATATTTTGGTATATATTTGGTATATATTAAGTGACTGCTAGCTTTAATATGCCAACCCAAGAATCTTTACTATGGTTTGGAAAAGTTCTGCACTGCATCATTGTCATCAAAAAGCAAAAAAATAAAGTAAAACAAAATGAACTACAAATTTATGAAATCTTTTTATGGGCTGACACACTATGTAATTTAAAGCCTAATGACACAAAATGTTGGCAGTAATTGACCAATATTTGGAGGTGAAATACCATTGTATTCCATTTGAAAACCAATAATTATGTGTCTGTTTCTGTGCTCTCAATAGTCCAAAGCGAGCTAGGTCACCACTGGAAGAACTGATGGAACTCCACTCATGGCTGCAATTGGCATCTACTTTTCCAGAACTGTTTATGAAGGAGCCAATGAGCTATGAAGGCTTTTGAAGCACACTTACATATATTCACAGATGACACCAATAAGATTGAGACCACTCACTCCACTCACATTCAACACCCAATTATTTCTAGCCAAGTGTATTTGGCCTACATATGCGTTTTGTTCATAAATAGGGTATTATAAGTGTGAGTCCAACTGGGTGTGGTGGCATCAGCATTCAGGAGGCAGAGGCAGGTGGATCCCTGAGCTGGAGTCCAGCCTAGTGTACAGAATGAGGTCGAGGACAGATGGGACTAAATAGAGAAACCCTGTCTGGAAACCACAACAGCAGCAACAACATAAACGTTAATCAATATTTAAAGGAGGGAAAAATTCATACTGAGTGAACGAATGAGCAATAGACCCTGAATAACATTTTTGCATGACGGTATCCAAGATGAACTGAGTAGAAAGAGACTTGATTTTATTTCTCTCCCACCACAACGTCTATTGGCTCTTTGTCACGGAGGAACATATACTTACAAAGGCAGACATTTTAAAGAATGGGAGAGTGAGAGCATAGTCTTTCCCTACATTTACTTGCCCAATTCAGTTAAAGCTTCCTGGGAAACTATGCATGTGAAGAAATGTCCTCTGCTTCATCAAGGAGTATTGATACTAAGGGTATGTATTACAAAGTCTTATAATAATACCGCAATAGCTTGTGTATGCCATTAAATTCATTCATAAAGTATATAACCTCCAATGCAACAGGTGTAAGGGTAGGGAAGCTTCAGGCTAATTAGGTCACGAGGGTTCTGCCCTCACCTGGGAATAGCCTGAAACTTCCAGGAATGGGTTAATTAGCATGGGTGAGTCCCAATGAAAGGATAGACTAGCACTTTCCTCTCCCCCTGTCTCTAGCATGTGCAATCCCCCCCTTTCTTTCTACCATAGGATAATACCTTTTTGCAAGAGGTATGTGACCTAATCCCATATTTTCTAGTTTGCAGAATGTGAAAAAAATAAATCTCTGATTTTTATGTTGCTCAGTCTCAAGAATCCCGCTTTAGCAGTTCATAAAGAACTAGAGCACTTGCTATGACAAAAACATCACTACCCCTTCCCATATAGAATTGCAGAAGAGAAGTGGTTCTTCATTGAATAAGCATTTTCACCTTTACCAGTAATTGAGAGATCTTCACCTGTAAATGGCGGAAGCCGGGTGAGAACCGGTGTCATAGCTGGCTCGAACTCGCCCCCGATAGAGTTCCACAGCAATGTGGTCTTTGTCACCCTTATACAGGAGTATGCCGCTGTCTTCATCTGTGGCAATCTAGTAGGAGGTAGCCCTGATGTTAGGATGCACAGTCAACCCAATGTATTCATCAACAGAAATAGGCTGCTAAGGCAACGAAGGGTTTTCACTACGGTTTGTTTAGTGGCTATGAGAAAACATTTGTTGAAGTCACTGCTTAAAGGCAACTTGTCTGTGAATTGTTTTGTTGTAAATAAAGCCAAAATAATTTAAGAAACCAGTAACAAATATTTAAGTAAATCTGTGAGCTGTCATGTCAGAATTATTTTTGCTATATTTTTTCTGAATTTTTTCTTTTTTCTCTGAGCTTTATTCCTGACATATACTAAATGTGACTATATTAAGCAAAATGGGTTCTCACAGCCCATACAAAATTATTTATACTCATGCTAATGTGGAGGGACAAATAGAAAATATCTGCATTTATGTCACATTTCTGGGGACTATATAAAAATTTAAGTGAAAGTTAGAATATAAAAGTTCCAATAC
The DNA here is from genome assembly GCF_903995435.1 of Acomys russatus. Taxonomy (NCBI): domain Eukaryota; kingdom Metazoa; phylum Chordata; class Mammalia; order Rodentia; family Muridae; genus Acomys; species Acomys russatus. The sequence continues at coordinate 38,776,967 of NC_067158.1, read as the reverse complement.
CAATGTGCCGCAGATAATTGTTCAATGTGGCAAGCGCTAGAGGCTGGATGGTGCAAAGAGACTCTTATGCCTCCTTCCCATAATTTCAGAAGCCCTGCCAGTACTGTCTGTCAGGGTTAAAAAAAGGGAGGGGGGAGTCTATAGGAAGTGGGTCAAAGTCACTTAAATTGAAAATGTATTAATTTTGCTTACCAGATAAAAGAAGTATGTAGTCCCAATTTGTCTAAATACTCTACATTTATTATTCCTAATCTAGTATAATTCTCACCTCTGGGGCGTGAATGATTTGATTAATGGTAAATGTCTTTGTGGCAAGACATAAAAATGTTAGTTAATTCCATGTCTCTTGCTAAAGACTCTGAGTGAAAAGTTACAGGTCAAGGTGTGGTGTCTCCCCTTTGTGCTTCTCAGCTGCAGGTTTCTTAAATCCCGTGAGCAGAGAAGAAATGGCACAGCCTTAAAGGTAATGGGCAAAATAGCTTCACTTAAAGTGTAGTGGCAGGTGCCAGCCCCCCACCTTTTAGTGAATTAACATACTGGCTTCTATCTTATTTTGAAAACACAGACACTGAAATGAAAAATTCTGAAGCTTTTCACACAGGGAAGATTTTCCTTTCTTCACCACATCAGGCGGTTCAAGGTGTCCCTTAATCAGTCAGTTCCGCTCGAGACCGCTCACCTGAAGTGTGATGTTCGTCTGAGGCCGAACCTTGGCTGAAGGAATCTGAAGGTAGGACTCTTTGTTTACAAAATTCACACTGACCAGTTTTTCACACTTGTCTCCCAGGTAGCCGGGCAAACACTGGCATATTGGTTCATTTATCCTGACGATGCACTGAGCTCCATTCTGACAATCAAAATGATCGCAGGGGCTGGTGCGAGGGAGGACCATGGGTGGAGAAAACTCACAAAACAAGCCACTAGAGAATGTAAAAATTAGGTTAGATTAGATGTGTTAAGTGTCCTAGAGATGCCTCCCTGAGTACAGATATGTAGCATGCCCTCACCTGTAGCCTTCAGGGCAGATGCATGTGTATCCGTTCACTGCATCTGTGCAGTGAGCACCATTTTTGCACTTGTTATCATGACAGTCATCAAAGTCGATGTCACAGTGCTCACCAATGTATCCTGGAGTGCAGTCACACCTGTTCCAACAACGAGATAAAATTCCAAACTTGACTGAGCCAAAAGATCATGATAAAACCTTGGCATTTCATCTGGATTAAACTAGCACCATCTTTACAGCAGTCTTGTCCTTCAATTAATGGATGTTTGCAACACAGCATTGGCTACACTGTGAGGCATGGCTTTCTTACTAACAGTCTTAAGATTTATTAACTCCTTAGTGACCAGGAGCAATCTGAATCTAAATACAAAGAAGCTCACTGTGTCAGGGTTTCCTCCTCACTCCTTCACAGCCTTTCTCTTTTTCCCCTTCTGTTTCTCTCCCTTTGTTGCCCACAATATCCAGTTTTCTATTCTCGTAATCCCATTGCGTATTTGGATGATGAAAGCCTTATACGTAAGTTTACGAAGGAGATTTTAAACATGCTGCAGTCATCTGGTTTCCCTCCTGAGTGCTGGGACTACAGTCATGTTACTATGGCTGGCAAATTTACAATGAATATTAAGAATATTTTTTAAGTAGTAAGAGTTTTATTCTGTCACAGACTATATACAGTAGGAAAGAAAACGATGTAAGGAAATGAAATTAACTTTAGTGGGGAATCCTGATTTTTTTAATTAATCATTTTGGGAAAACTGGGCAGACTTGACAGGTTGGGATTTTAGATCAAGTTCAAAATTTCTGGTGTCAATTCTATGGTCACTTATCTAGCTTACTCATTTGGGTTGTGTAGAGGCAAAATGGACATCCATTTCATTGATGATGAAGGACTGGTCTAATGGAGCTTACACTCGTTGGGCGTCTTTTCTGTCCCAGTATACACTCTAAGAATATGGGTTCAGTGAACCCATTGTACCATCCCTCAGCCCTGTGATGGTGATGATAATATGCCACCCCTGTACAGGTGTAGATATTATGGGAGAAAAAGCTCATACCCTTATCCACTGATAGACACTTTAAAGTGCCTCTTGTAGGAAGTAGATCTAGGGAATTTGACTAGAGCCTTGCTCCTTAGCTACTAACCATACTGTTGGATAACCAGTTGCCCACCCAATGTTCCCTATAAGAACTGTCCTCAAGTGATGATCATTGAAAATCTAACTATGGCTGTCCTGACTGCATGATCCTCTAGGGAAATGTCTTCCAGAACAAGCAATGGTTCATAGACAATTGTAGTCCTCACTTAATCATGGTTACAGCTACCCATGATGGAAAGTATTCACTTAGGTTTCAGATACAAACAGCAGTAAAACATTGTGTCTTATATTATGCATCCTTCTGAGTAGCATCAGATCCCATCTGCTCTGTCCAACGCTGAATATTTTTTTTATCCACTTTTTCATGCTGAATATCTGCTACCTCCCCAAGAGGAATTAAGTAAGGTCTTAATAATCACATCTGCTTTTACAGTATTGCAGTATGTGTGTTCAGAAAACCGTTATGTAGGAGCCACACTCAATGCCACCATGCCTATTGCTCATACTTGTAAGCACTGCGTCATTACACATAACACAGGAAAAATGAACAGAGCATAATACAATAGTTTGAGAGCAAGGGCACTTTGTTAAAATTTTTGTTTTAATTGATGTTCATCTCTTATTGTGCTTCCTTTGCTAGGTATGTTTTATAACACTTAAGAACTTTAGGGAAAAGGGGATATATATAGGATTTAGCAGTGGCCGACATTTCAGGCATATAAGGGCCACACCTCTATATGTTTTCTGAAGATGTAAGGGCATTGGAACTTCTACAGGTATGGCCATAGATGGTAGAACTCTTTGTGACTGCTCTCTCCATCTTCCACTCTCCCTCACAACATTCTCCTGCCATAACTTGTTCAGGTAAACTAACGTGGCGTACACGAGTTTGTTTCCTTTGAGTTTAAAGAAGGGTTCATTTCTATCTCATGTGTTTAATACATATATGTAAATATACATCGCAGAAAACCATGTGTTTATCCATTGAATTTAGGCTTTGTGTTACATAAAACTTATTCCATGCTGGCTTCATTGTTAAGCATGCATCTTTTCTTTAATGCATCAACATTTCTATTTTCTAGCTTAATGAAACTGTATATTTCAACATTCACCCCATGATGTCTAATATATGTACACACTGGATAGTAATATCAATAGTCAAATGAATTAAATACCCACCACTTCACTGTGATAGCTAGTATTGTTTATGTGGCAGGGCTTACTTGGGAAAGGGGCCTGTGGGCATGCTTATGAGGATCATTTGGACTGCACAGGTTGGAATAAGCAGGCCCACTCCTGCTGGTGGTGCCATTCCCTGCCTGAGATCCTGAACTACATAGATTAAGAGAGGGAATTGAACAAAGTATGTATTCACCTTTCTCTCTGCTTTCCGGCAGTTGATGTGATTCATTTAGCGGTTCCCTGCTCCTGTCACCCTAGCCACCTGGCCATGGTGAAGGGTACAGTGAATTGTGAGTCAGGGTAAAGGTTTCTGCCTTCAAGTTGTTTTTGTCAAATGGTTTTGTCACAGCAACAGGAAAAGAAACTAATAGTTACCTTCTTTCCCCTTTTCTTTTATGGCAAGAATAATTATGATCTTATTTCTAAGCGCATGAATGATGCTGTTAACTGAAGTTACTGTCTCTACATTAGGTCTCAGAACACAAGCATTTACTCCCAATACATTCTTAATATCAGGGATTAATAGCCTCTATTTCCATTACTCCTAAACCTTGGCATTACCCCTCTATTCTGTTTCTATGAACTCAACTTTTAAAATTCTAAATGTAAGTGACAGCTCACTTCATCTGTCCTCCTACAGCTGGATAACTGCATGTACTCTAAAATAACATGTTAAGGAAGTGACTTAACATCTAAGTATCCCTTTTTCATCTATAACGGGGTATAATAATTTCTGTTTTACAAGTATGTTAAATATTAAATTAAATACTATGTGTAAAGTCATTAGCATGTTATTCAAATAGGAGAAGGATCAATAAACAGTTCAAATTTTTGTAACTATGAGTCTTGATATTTCTGGAAAACGTTTTATATGTATTCTCTACTAATTATGCAGTATTCTATACAGAAAATAGTATTTTTTTTATTAATTTATTCTTGTTACATCTCAATGTTTATCCCATCCCTTGTATCCTCCCATTCCTCTCCCCCCCCATTTTCCCACTATTCCCCTCCCCTATGACTGTTCCTGAGGGGGATTACGTCCCCCTATATATTCTCATAGGGTATCAAGTCTCTTCTTGGCTACTTGCTGTCCTTCCTCTGAGTGCCACCAGGTCTCCGCCTCCAGGGGACATGGTCAAATGTGAGGCACCAGAGTACGTGAGAAAGTCGTATCACACTCTCCACTCAACTGTGGAGAAAATAGTATTTAAACAAATAAAGATAGTTTAAAAAATATCTCATTGAATGTGGCATTACCAAGTGCCAAGGGTATTATATAAGATGCAAGATCAGGTTATTTGTTTACTGGAGAGCCGGCGTATTAAAACAAACGGGAGTGCAGTTGTTCTAAGAGAGCCGGTGTATTAAAACAAATGGGAGTGCAGTTGTTCTAAGAGCGCCATTCAGGTGGCTTGTACGGTTTGGAAACAAAATGAGCTCATTCAGAAAGCATGCTTACACCGGGCTGCTTGATTTTAACACTAAATCACAACAGAGTGAAGTAAACAGCAAGTCTGAAGCTAAATGGACCCTAAGTGGCCATCCACATTCCCGATGGATGGACGGGGCCTGGCAGGGAACTTCCATCAGTGTTAATGTGGGGAGATCCACTGAAGTGCTGAGCATTTAACAGAGAAGATAGGCTTTGAAACACTCTGAATTATTTATCTGAGAAAAAATCAAAGTAAAAGATAAGAGAACCATACATTTACCACAGTAGCTGTCTAGGAGATATTTTATGCCCTCTTTTCTCCAAATACTATTTTTTAAGCCCTTTAAAACTAGCAGTTATATCATGATCAATTAATCTTTCCTTCTCTTGTTTTAAGGCAGGAGGGAACATTTAAATAAGAATTTTGCACATCTCCTATGATCAATAAAGCCATCTGATGAGGAGTGAGGGTGGAAATGGAGAATATAAAATATAAAAACTAAATATACTGTTTATGACTCTAAATGCTAACAAAGAAAGATATATGCTTGAAGATATGTCTTATGGCATATTATGCTGTAAAAATATCTCAAAGCAGCTAAGGAGATTTATGAAGTGTATAATAAAGCATGAAAACTAAAACCAGCTCCGTTAGCTTAGTAATAGGAAGATGAAACTGAAGTAACATACAACTTGTCCAAACAACATTTCTCAGTAAAGATTTTCTCTACTTGCTTCCCCTTGTTTGGTTTTCAAGACCATTTTCATTTTTTCATTCGACAGCTATGCTTCCCACAGTGTGCAATTATTTAGAAGATGGGAGTAATAGCAGACACTCTGACTTAACCTGTTTTCAGCTCAACTGCATAGAGCTATAAAGTGAGCAGTGGGCCTCCAAATCAGTCCATCTGGGTTTCAGGTAGGCATACTCTAGAGAGCACGCAACCTAATTGCTTATAGTAGAAAATACTTAATTAAGAATTAGTCCTTTGTTTAAGACAAGCTCTCCTCGTTTAAAGTTGTTTCTATTAAGTCTTACTAATAACTTGTCTTAGAATTACACAAAGTCCCGTGGAACCTGTTTATCAGATTTGATGTCCCAGGAACCCGTCCTTGTTAATTTTAATTTTCTGCAAAGTGGTGATGCTTGCTCTAGCTAAGTGATGTAAATTTTGGCTTGCCAACTTCAACTGTGCTCAGATCAAAGCCCCTGGGAGTTAAAGCAGTTTATATACAGAGTTTGGTAGGCTAAAATGCAATGTAGCATTGTGTATAAAAATTTAAAAAAAAAATTAATGAGACTTTTAGTTTTTGGCTAGAATTGAAAATTAAAATATAATGAAAGATGGACTCAGAGCTTTCTCTTCTTTTTTTCTCAGTAAGGTACTGACTATCATCACAATGTGCTAAAATTATATCCATGTATTATAAAACTTTAGATATTAAAACAAAGGGACTGGTAGTATTGCCAAAAGGAAATTCCATAGTTATTTAATTCAGTGTAACCTTTGAAAGGCTGTGGTGTCTGGCAGCCCTGACTTTACATTACTGCTCCACTCTGAATATGGGATAATCTATTTTGCAAACACCTAAATCCTTGAAGAGCCTAGGGGTGCTACCTGCTACCGTAGCTACTCGAGGGGCTAAGTGAACATATCACAGATTTGAGGGTGGCCTAAGCAACGTGGTAAGACCCTCTCAAAATATAATTAAAGTAACAGCAGACCAGAGAGACAGATGAAGGTGAGGGCCTTTGTCTGGCAAATGCAAGACTCTGGTTGAATTCTTGGCACTTCTTTTTAAGCCAAACTCTTAGATTTACAGTAAGATGTCTCCCAGACATGAGTGATTTTAATTTCTGAGTTGTACAACTAGTAGGCTCCAGTCATTCCACTGAGAAAATTACATATGTAGAGGTGCATAGCAGTAAGAAGTGCTACAGAATCCCAACGTGGTGTCATGCCATGCTCTGGTGACTGTAGATACAGCATACTCACTGACTGATGGAGTAGGAATATCGTTGCCAGTTGTCTTATGGAAGCATGGCTTCACTCCTGAATGTAGCTGTGTCACCCCAAGAATCTAGTCTAACTTTTATTCCAAGCCAACTATGATATTACTAAGTGAGAAAACTTGTTAGTAGGAATATATCTTCCACAAACCACATAACTGCAAAGTATCAAGTCTAGTTCCAGCTCTGTGATGAGTAAGTTAACCTGTGGCCTTGGCACTGCTACCTGACTTCTCTGAGGTAAAACTTCCTTGTGTTTAAAATGAAGATTTGGGGCGAGATGACGGTTAAATTACTGCCAGCTCTAAAACTGCTGATAGATCCTTAATATATTTCAAGATTGTAGGAAAAGTATCATCTAATTTGGTACAATGCATATATCAGAAGTATTGCTAGGGGAAAAGCAATGATTTTGATAAAAAAAAAATGTTAGTCTCCTTAAGGGAGCTCTCTATGCAGTGTGAATGGTATGCTTTAGATCTCAAGAACAAAGTTAATAATGGTTTATCAATAATTACAGAAAGACAACAGACACAAGCCAGGACTGTCCAGGGGAACCTGGCCACAGTATCACAGTGTTTTTCCCAGCCTACATAGTCAGTTGACAATTTTAGATCATAGACTTTTCAGTTACATTAAAATAAGCTTACCTGGTGGATCTTAGAAACTTAATTGGATTGGCCTTTAAATAAATGTAAAGGAGCTGATTCAAAGCCTGCTCCATTGCATAGACGGCTTCCTAGACATTGTGCTGAACAAAAGGTTTATCTGTTTTATTTTGAATTTTTCACTGTGCTAATAAATGCCCAGGGTGTACAGGAATATTTGCAAAACTGTCACAAGCACTAGGGTACATGTGACCCATTCTTTAATCTTCGGCAAAAAATATGAAGCTAAGGTTGGTGGAGGAGACAAGATCCTCAAAGAAACCCCCAACCCAAGCCCCAACCTCACCCATGCCCCAAGTGGCATTGAACTTACTTGAATCCCTTTGGTGTCAGGATGCACTTGGAGTCATGTTGGCAGGGATTTAGTTCCTGGGCACAGAAGTCCAGCTTTTCCTCACACAGTTCACCTGCAATAGGGTAAGTAGTGTCAGTTCTCCAATGAAGGTGGGCAGGGTTCAAGCCAGCAGGCTGCATCACAGCTCATGGATCAAGTCAATGGAAAATAGTGGACACCCACCACAAAATATGGGCCAACAGATCACATGCCCAAACTCAGTACTGCTGCTAACAAGCTCATGGCTTCAGGCAACACAGATAAAGTGATATGTGGTTTATGTAAGACCCTTTAGAATTTAATGGATGAGGAAAAGGACATGAGTGTTTTTCATTCTTTCCTCTTTAATTTTTTATATTTAATCATGCATTGCATTGTTTTTAAATTGAAGTATAACATATATACATAAAATAACTGAACACCAGTAAAACTAGTCAAAAGTAACCCATTCAAAGTGACAAAAGTTTATGCCCAGAAACACATTTAACTCTGTCCTGATAGCCCCTCTCACGACACTTCTGGGTAGTACCTACTATGTACTCTAGAGTGACTCCTAGCTTGACAAGATCATGGTAAAGTTGTACCTGTTTTGAGTGTGACATAAAGAGGGTCATTTGAAATGGAATAATTTGGTATCTTTCCTTTAGTTTAGCTTATTCTTTTGTAGTTTTATATTTGAAAAAATAATCTTCATATGTCTTATAAATCTAGGTGAAAAAATTTTGTTTCTTTCTTACATGTCACTTTTGAAATACCTAAATACATATTAACCACCCCACCATGATAAAATAGAAGAGAGAGAGAGAGAGAGAGAGAGAGAGAGAGAGAGAGAGAGAGAGAGAGAGAGAGAGAGAAAGCCTTTTTTTTTTTTTTTTTAAGGACTTTCAGGTTAATACGTGGAGATTTATCAATGAAGAAAAACTGAGAATATAATCATGTGTTCTAAGCATTCTTTAACAAATTATAATTTTATCAATGAATAAACTAAAAACGTAGCCATGGAGATAGTAGGCACTCTATATAGGACTGCATTTCTGATAATTTTTAAGAACACTTCTTCCAATGATTTACACAGTTACTGTTTTGAATACATTCAGTCAGGCATCATTCATTTTTTTTTTTTTCAGTGAGAATTTCTGTATCTCATCCTGTGACAGAAAAGTTTAACTATATAGGTACATGTTAAGGTACTTTTAAAATAGTTTGTTTAATATTTATAATTTCAAGGACTATTACTTAAGAAACATTGAAGGAATTGATTCATTATATTCAACAGACAGGGATGTGAAAATCATCTGGCCGGCGGGGGGAGAGGGGGACACATAAGTAGTTTATAATAGTCTATATGCAAGAGTCTGTGAAATTTGATAACAGAAAGCAACCGTTTGAGATAAATAAAATCATTAATTCTATGTGCTTTTTTGTTTACCCAAATATGAAGTAGCTTTATAAACACTAAGGATTATCATGGGTTTTCTTATTTGTTCACTTTAACCCTGGTCAAACCACTGAAAATAGGGTAAACCATAGTTCATCAAGACTGTGGAGTTGTGGTAGGTGCTGGGGCTCCAGAAATAAAGTGAGCAGATCTACCTTCAATGGTTCCCAGTGTACAAGCAGAGAAGAACGCAGAGCTCAGAAAAGAACACACAGACTGCGTCTCATCTCTAAGTGAAAACACAAAACGTAGAAATGACCTTTCCTTCTTATTGAGGAATTTCTCCCTAGATTCCATGTGTGTAGGAGTGAGGCACGAGAAATGTCTTAGGAAATGCTGGCTGAACAGATTGGTAAATATGTCGTGAATGTGTTAGAATAAGCACTCCAGCTAACATGAGAAAAGCCACCTACTGTTATGTATGCATTTCTTATCGTTACATGAACAGCATGAAAATAGTGTTGGTCATTATAGAAGTTGTGTTTGTGACTCTGTGTGTGTGTGTAATCACTAAGAAATACCACAACAGCACCTGGTGCAAATGATCACTGTTTAACTCACCTTCCAAGCTTCATCAGCCCAGACTCTTTTCAGTGTTGTCTGTTCAGCAATATATAAATTAAGCCCCTATGCTAGAGCTAAATTTTGTTTTATCTTTTGCTTTAAAAAGTTCCACTTATATTTAAAGTGTCAGTTTACTCATTCATACTTGTGTCTGTAGGATGACTACATGGTAAGACTGTGGGGTTGTGCTGTTGTAGATATATTTTTTATTGTTGGTGTTTCACGCATTCATTGACTGCATGGTTATACTGGGCACGAATTCTGGTGTGTTTGTGTTCTTTTCTTCCTAGGCTGTGATGTATAAGGCGCTACACACAAATACTATCTACTGAATAAGCAATAGTCGAAACAGAGTTCTGCTTTGTCTAGTTAAAGTCCAGTTAGGTTCTCTTTTGAACTGTTACCTATTTTCTTCTTAATTTGGTATGTAATAACTAAATCATCACTAATAAAGCAGATAGGCTCTTAAGTTTGTACATTAAAATTTCCCAGACTGAATAGTAAAATAAATGTCCTCACTGGGCTATTTCTCTAATTTCCCAATTGTATTTAATAATGCTACATTTGGGAGAAAAGAAAAATTTAAAGTACAAATGCCATCTTGCTGTGAGTCTTGGGGGCCGAGTTTGATCTGACAAAAAAATATAGGTCTCCTTGACAGCTGCTGTGTTAAGCATGCACATCACCAGATTAAAAAAAAAAAAAAAACCCAGCACTATTTATGCATGGATTTGGATTTATGGCAGGCTTGTCACCCTGGGTCTCTCATAGCATACCATGCTACAGCACACTATGTCTCCCAACCATTGCCTGGCCTCTGTGCCTGTAGATTGCTGGCACTGAAGTGGGTCCCCCAATGGAAAAAAAAAGAAGAGAGAGAGAGAGAGAGAGAGAGAGAGAGAGAGAGAGAGAGAGAGAGAGAGCGCAGCACTATTTTTCCAGGAAGAAAAGGAACAAGTACTTTAGCTATAGTAAAAGCAGAGACTCCTGGTTTATTATTGAAAAGGTATGCTGACCTCATAAAATGTGAAGGGCTTCCCTCTTAGTTTTTTTCAGTATATGAATTCAGAGTTGCTCTCAGAAGGAAAACAACAGAAAACAAGGACGTTGAATTTTGTTTTGTAATGGTCACAAGCCTGAGGTAATGCCAATGACTGCCACAGCCCTTCTTGAAAGCATCATTTTCAAGATGAGAGGGAAAACAAGGTGGGCATACTCTTAATTCTATTCTATATAGTTTGTATTGTAATCTACTAACCAATCAGCAGGTCCTTACATGTTTAGCTTGGCAGGAGAAAACTTGCCAGTCCATTTGTTTCATTTAGGGCAACGTGCTTGAGTGCTGGTTCACTGGCTGTAGCAATCTAACTCTCAAGACACACAAACCCAGACAGACTTGTGAATTTCAGGAAATCTTATTTGCTTTCTACTTTGTGTTCCTAAAAGACCCAATAGTAAAACAATACTGTGGGACACAGTGGCTTCATATTATTCGCAATTTCACTTTTGCTTACATGAGCAAATGAATTTTCTCCATGTACCAGCTTTCAACAGTTTTTGAGGGAAGGGGCTAACAGACTGCATTGCGTTTGGGTGTTGGAGAGTTAAGAGTGAACCATGATTAGTGCTGTGGCTGGTACCTGGGAGAACAAAGGCTGATGAATGTAGACCCAGGGTAGTTCACAAACAACATCTGCCCATGCCAGAACTTTCCAAAGACAACATGCCACATACTACATCTCCTAAATAGAAGTATATATTTTTGGTTGTCATGAAGTCATCTGTGGTTCTTTGTTCAACCTCACTGTGTATTTCTGAGTGGTTAAAAATGGGTTAGAAATGAAGAAATTCTGTATCATACTTCTTGATACCCATGGTCCTAAGACAGTACGATTCCACCAAGTCCACCCTTGAGAAATAGCTGTATATCATTCATTTGTAAACCCCTGGCGAAGATATTTTCCCCCGCAAATTTTGATGCAGTGGTAATATGGCCATTTATCCTGGTTTGCTCAGGACAGCTCTAATTTACATCTGCTGCTTCAAGGTAATTACCGACTACTGCTCCAGTATACTTGCCTGGATGCCCTGGTTTGCATGAAAACTGTGATGGTCATTTCCTAAGTGGAGCAGCAAAAACTGGGTCATCAGAGTTTATAATCTTGATTTGGAGTGAAGGATGACTCAGCATAAAAAGATTTTTGGGAAGAATCTATTCTCATGGATGAAAATAATGTGTGTGTGTGTGTGTGTGCGCGCGCGTGTGCGTGTGATGTGTTTTACATCTTGGAAGAGACTTCTGAAACTATATGCAAAATACAGAAGAATTGTCTGTTTGAAATGAACTGGTTTTATTGTCCTGGGCCACTGTTCTTTCTTGATAAAAGAAGTTTAAATTGAAGATGTAAAGCTTAACAGTGACTCCAAAACAGCCTTTTCATAAAAGAAAAATTCTTCTAAAGAGATGGATAATGTAGATAGGAGGGTAACAGAGAGCACTGCACTGGACTATACAATACAACATTATCTCATTCAGTGGGAAACGATGTCAGTGTAAGCCCAGAGCCCCTGCAGTTCCAATAAAACAAGGAAGAGGCAAAAGCCTCAATGCACACTGAGGGCTCTTCTGGGAAACAGTTCCTTGCGTGGGCTTGACTCCTGCCTTTTTATTTTAGATACATGTGGTTCAATAATATCACTGCCATATTTTAAAACACAACGGGGATCTTCTGTTTATCATCCTTTTTTATTCTCTCCTCTTTTTATTCAAATTTTTACTACAACCTACTGGAGTAGTCCTTAATATTTACACCACATTCTATCAGTTGTTTTTTTGTAACAATTCTTAACAGATATGTAACTTTTACCATCACCCCATTTTTTATTAAAAGGGTTTTTAGTAAATTAAATTAATATTTCTCAATGCCTTTACTTTTTTTTAAATAGAAATTTAGGCCAACAAAGATTCCTTATCAGATTCGGCCCTTGGACAGAAAGACAGAATGCTTCCTTTAGATTTCTCTAAAGATGCTTGAATCTCAAAATGGAGTTGCTAAGACACATAATGTGGCCATCTCCCTTTCATTTTTGAGATTACAATATAATCACATCATTTTCCCTTTCCCTCTTCTTCTAAACTCTCCCACATACCCCTTGCTCTTTTGGGATTCATGGCCTCTTTTATCATTAGTTGTCTTTACAAGCATATATGTATATGCATGTACTAAACATTTCTAATGATATGCTCAGTCTGTATAATGTTCTTTGTATGTTTGTTTCCAAGGCTGGTCAGTTAGTATTGGATAACCAGATGGTGTTGTCTTCCCCTGGGAAGACATTTCCTTCTCAGCATTTCCTGGTTTCCTGCAGTTCTTCGATTAGGGTTGAGGCCTCCTGGGCTTTTCTTCATTCACTGTGGAATGTATATTGCCATTGTCCTTGCTCTTCTATTCAGGAGGTCATGTTGGTGAGACTTAATGAGTTAGTTTTCCAATATTAATAGGAGACAGTCTCACCTCAAACCCCCTGATCCTCTGCTCTTAACAGTCAGTCTCTCTGTCTTTCTTCTTCAATGCTTCTTCTGTCTTAGGTCTCTGGGTGTGTTTTGTAAATGTATCCATTGGGACTGGGCTCCACAACTCTGCATTTAGATTTGTTATAGTTTTCTATAATGATCTCTATCTGTTGTAGAGAGAAGTTTGCTTGATAGGGGGTGAGGACTGCATTTCTCTGTTTTGACCCATATTTTTAATGCCAACTATGTATGAGACCCCACAAACATGTCTGGGGTATAATGGTGCCAACAGTGAAAAGTTGTTCCCATTTTTGTGGAATTTTCCCACCTAGGACAGGGGAAAGAGAAAGATATTAATCCCACTATATCACAACCACACTTAACATTACCTCACTCTGGCTTGAATGCTAAGCAAGAAAGCTTCATGGTGCTCTCAAAGGAAGATGTTGTGAGGAAGAACAGACTGGGTTTTCTGAATGAGAGAGACATGGAGATGGCACATGTACCTAAGTAGGATGTAAGACACTCCTGATAGGAGGATGCAAAGGCTGCCAAGGACAGCAGAGTTCCATAGGAGGCCGTGGAATCAGCAATGGGCACATCTAACTTAATTTTATTAGCAGAAGTAAAACAAAGGAAAAATTCAAAATATATAATGAAGACAATAGATTACTTTCTCTCTAGAAAATAAGTTACCAATTTTGTACCAGGATCACTATTTCTGGAATTTTCTACCTCAAATTCACTGTTTAAACTACTAATTTATTTTTACACAAAATATAGCAGCAGGGAAGGGTACTAACTAGTAACTGAGGGAGAGCCTATCCAAATTTTCTAATATCCCAAACTTTGAATTCCAGTTAGGAATGTCTACAACAAAAGGGAATGAAGAAAACTATTGCATGGTGTTAGTGGACATCCAACAGTTAGTTCCTACTGTGGCTAACCTCTGCTAAGTCAACTAGATTCATTTCTCCTTTGGCTTAAAGGAATATGATCTGGGAATAAATTCTGAGAATTGTGGATGCACGAGTACATGGGAGGGAACGAGAGGGTGACAATGCTGACTATTGTTATATCTGATCAAAGTAGATTTTTTTGACTATATGAGTGAGTATAATTAATATTGATATGAAGGAGGAGGGATACAGGGCAGCGATCTAATAACTTAATTGGGATACTAGTGTTAAACCTAATCAGTTATGACATTTATAAATACTGTTGTAACAAGGGAGGAAGTCTGTCTGAATTCCTGACAGAATCCCCAGGATACACACTTGTACAAAGTAAAACATATCATTCTTCGAAAGTTTTGTGTAAGAAAAGCATGGATAGATTGTACTAATTTTATTATATCAGCATTCCGTCAGCAAGAGAAGGTGTTGAAATAAGCAGCCAACTTGATAAAGTACATGGAATTTTATTCCTTAAAATATACTATGTGGGGGCAACGGGTTCCTTTCTGTACATTTTTGGAAAGCTCCATTCTCATCAATCATGTACTCAGTGGAAAACCAATGTGAAAACTTAGTACTGCCCTGCTTGCTGCTTGTGGGGAAATGTATTTTAAATGTTAAGAAAGGCAAAGAAGTTACAGGTGACCTAAAGGAGCAAGCGAATGAAACAGCTGGAGACTGTTCAGAGGCACACATGCCTTCAACATTACCCTAGGCCAGTCTTTTTTTTTTTTTTTTTTTTTTTTTGATTTGCTCACTTTATATCCCAATTGTAGCCCCCTCCTTCTTCACCTCCCTCCTTCATGCCCTCTCCCTCCCTTCTCCCCTAACATCTCACCTCAGCCTAACAAGTCTCATCTGTACTACTTGTATCCTCTTCCTCTGTAGCCTGGCCAGGCTGCCCTGCTAGGGGGAAGCGATCACCTTTGGTGGGGGTAGCAGAGTCCATGTCAGAAACAGTCCCTACTCCTCATATTGTGGGACCCAAAAGGAGACTGTGCTGCCGGTCTACTACATCTGAGCGGAGGGTCTAGGTTCACATCATACATGGTAGGTCAGTCATTTTTACAATTTAATAACTTCACAGTTTCTTTTGTACAAAAAGTGATTACGACTGTAGAAAATCACGATGAGCCCAGTAACAGTGCGTCTGCGAGTGTTAGCCCACAAATGGCATGATGGAGAATGGTTAACATGACCAGGCCTGAGTGTTTCTCTTTGCCTGGATTTAAAACTAAAATCAGAATCTCATATACATTATAGCGGTCCCAACTGCTCTCAGAGGAAAAGATAGTCAGCCTTCAATCCCTTCAGGGATCAGTTCAGTAGCTGCTGTTTGTCCTCAAGCCCTTATGTAAATGTACTATGGTTTGCTAACAACCTAGGCATATTTCCTTGTGAACTATTATTTTTAAATAGGAGTGTGTATGTGCATGTGCATGTGTGCACATGTGTGCATATGCACATCTGTATGGTTTATGGATGTGAGTGCAGTGTCCAGGCATCCAGAAGAGGACACTGAATTTCTTGGATCTGGAGTTCAGATGATGCTGAGACACATGATGTAGGTGATGGGAACTGGACCCTCATGTCCTCTGCAAGTGCAGTCAGTGCTTTGAATCACTGAACCATTTCTCCATCTCCTCATCTCCTACAATTAAAAATACCTCTTGGTTATGCAATCTCCCTAACACTGTGTAAAAGCAAATGGCTGTTAAGCTGTCGAGGGTATGGACAAGAAAAAAAGCATACACACAATTAGTCCAGAGATAATTTTCCTGATATGTATGCCTGATCTATGGTTGGTTTAATGTTCATGTGTGTAGTCTGTAGCTATGAAGGATAGACTGTACTTATGTTTTCTTATTTGCTGATCTATCAGGTTTATGGTACACGTTGCCTTAAAAGCTATGGCTTTAGGTACCAGAGCCTATTTGTAAAACCAAAGAAATATCAAGTCTCCCATGTAAATATTAATATGCTTATTAGTGATGAGAGAAATGAATGACCTGGCTTCTGTCAGTAATTTGTGAACAGCAAGTTCCTGAGGAGTCTCTTCATAATCCATTGCTTTTTGGGGCCCACTGTTCTGAAACTTGCCTTCTCAATTACAAATAACTATTTGACCTTCAAGATATGACCATGAACTATGCAGTTGCCCCTGTTTTCTAAAGTTAAGGAGTTCAGTTGTTTAATATAGGAGTATAGGGGCCTGCTAAAGGGGGCCGTGACATCTTGAAGACCCATGAGCTACTGACAGCTGTCCTTTTGGTGGTGCCAAATATAGTTTGCTCCTAATGGGGGTAGTGCTACAGGAAAACCCTGTGATATGACGTGAGTCACAGTTTGGTAGAGAAAGGCTCAGGAGAATGTGCAAGGCAATCAGGTTCCTAGATGTTTCATAGGATGGAGGACACAAACAAAAATTATTTTTTGTGAATTTCTGTTTTCTAAATGAAATTATCAATGGCTGCTCAGTCACATTTGATTCCCACACAGTGTGATCAGTATGAAGTCTGTCCCTCCTAACGTATCTAGGTTTAGCTGTGAATGTGCTTGAAATGTGAGAAGCAGTGCCTTTGCACCAGCCAAGTATATGACCTGATTTGAACCTACAGTTGAGAAACACAGCTAGTACTGTCTGGGTGCTTCATGGCTTTTGTATCACTTTCAATATTTAGCACAGTGTCCTGCCTTAGATGTTTTCTCAGCAAACATATTACGCATGTTTAAATGGGAAAAACTTACCTCTCCAAGTAAACAAAAAGGAGGTGCCTTTTAGTACTTCTTTCAGATTTCTATGGCTAAGGAATTTAGCCCATTTTAATAGCTTCTGCAGGTCCAAAGAAAATTAGACTCCCTTTTCAAAGTTAATAAGCCCCAATGAGATGAAATAAGACAGATTAAGCTGACTCTTGTTTTGCACTCAGTGGGCACTGTCTGTGAACCAATGAGAGCAGTTTCTCTAAAAGGTTTTCTGAGATTCAAATGTGTTTAAGAAAGCTCTCAAAGGTGGAAGATGAATAGAAACTGCATGACCTTGCAAGATTGCCAAAGTACTTTCTCCACTTAAAGTGGTTAAAGGAGACTACAGCATTAGCTTTCCATACTGAAAAAACTCAGCTATGTCCATAGCAATATTGACATTGAAACGCAGTCCTTGTGTATTTCCACACAAAACTAAGAACGCAAGTCCCTGTTACAAAGAGATCACAGATACTGAAAATGATGCATAGAGCCTAAAAATACTGCTGGGTGTTCCTCCAGCTCTCAATATGTCCTTGTCTGATACATTTAGTGTGTCCTTGTCCAGGTGTCAATGTGCAAGAGCTAAGAGAAATGACCACCTATCCCTAAATATAGTCTTTATATTTACAATGACCATAAAAGCAAAAACTTAAAAAGTAAAATAAATGTGGTGAACATACGGAAAGATCTAGCTTATGTGCACATTTCTCAGGTACAGCTGTCTATCAAATTCCCATTCTTCTGCCTGAAGAAATGACATCAGACACAACCTAAACAATGTGAAACCTCTCATATCAGGCTCCTCCCCCAACATTCTGGAATTATGAAAATTCCCCATCCTAATGTTTTCCTAAAGTTTCTTTTCCCGGTTGTTATTCTCAAACATCTACATGAAGAACGAGGGTCGTTATAAGTAAACCATTTAGGCTCTATTAAGGAAGTTGGTTCTAGGACATGGAGACTAAAGATTAAGCATTTCCAACCTCATTTACCATTATCAAATGTTCTAGGATGAAGTGTAACCTGGTTATCAGAATTATTAGTTGTTTAGGCACTGATTATGTCCCTTCTCTAATATGTAACTAATAAAACAAATTGCCCTGAGGTGGTTGTTTTGAGAAAATAGCCAATTGTTTCAAAGGGGTACAAGGATCATGGTCTGTGGGAATCAGATGGAACAGAAAGGAAAGCTGGTTTTGCATAAAAAAATAGCAATAATATAGGATGTGAAAAGTAGCCAAGACTGGAGGTAGCTTCAAGTTGGACTGGTTCTATCAAAAGGTAGCTAGGTTACAGTGGATGATATAGGTTCATGTAGACATGATATTGTACTTACAAGATGCATATTTTTGAGTAAGTATACATTGTACCATAAAATATTACTGATTTATAAAGCTATAGGTCAGCATTCTACTGTCTGTATCCATAAACGTATATGTTACTGCCATTTCAACCAACCACAAAGATTTGCTTTTAAAAGATAATTAAGTCAACAGCAAATTATTTGCAGTAAAAGAGCTTTTATAAACATAACTGTAAAATTTAGTCAGCACACAAAACCACGTGGTAATTTAAAGCGGTGCTGCCCTGACAAGCTTGTTTCTGAGAGGCTATACACATTAGTAGTTAAGTATATATCCATATGACAAAATAATTTCTGCCATGATCTGGAGGTATAGTTGGCCTTAAGCAGAGCATCAATTGCTTTTATACTTTTAAAATGGAAAGGCGATACTGAACCAAGGAAGTACTGGCTACATTAGCAGGCTGCAAAGCAAGCTATAATTTTTAGTCTAAAAGATGACAGCATTTTTTTTTACATGTTTTCCAACTTTACTCTGCACACAATATGACTAAGTGGGCAAATACAGTAAATCGCCTGAACACATCAACAGAAAAGAAAGTGCTCAATGACATATGAGACTCGATATGCATATATCCTTGCACCGTTCTTATAAAACTGCAAGTGTTTTTTGTATACCAGGGCCCATCAAGACTAGCATACTCTGGTGGCTCCTGCACTTGGGACTTAACGTCTTTTAGAAACATGAACCTGGGTCTTGTACATGCTAGATAAGCAACTTATATTGAATATGCAGTCCCATATATATATTTATATATTGTATAAGTATATATATTGTATAAGTGTTTCAATTACTACATACATTTTCAGATTTGTCACAGGATATAAAGGGTTAATGTTTACAAATAAGAATTATATAATTTTTCATTATAAAAATAATATATCCCGATGATAGATTTAAAAAAGTAAAAGCATATAGACAAGTAGAAAATATAAATTCTTATTTTTAGACATATTTTTCCCTTCCTCAGGGTTCTACCACAGCCTTCTATAAATTGATCCAGTGTATTTCAATCAACCATTCTGTAGTGTTTCATGCAGCTATACATATATTAAGGATCTATAAAAATTATTTGGCATAGAACTCTCTGACCCAGCACATCTGGTAAAATCTCATAGCTTTAAAAGACAGAGGAGAACTAAAGTGAAACGCATAATAGACTTAAAAAGAGCAACTAACCTTTTTCCACCTCATTCAGATTAGCAGCTGGCAGCGACAAAGACAGAAGAGACAAAAGACTTTTTACATTGCAATGCAACAGTAGCACACATGAAGCCAACGCGCAGCATTTACAACAGAAAAGCCAGGGTGAGAGAGCAAACTGAAGCCAGGCTTAGACTTCTTACCTACTGCTGGCTAAACACACAAACATGGAGAAGAGTAGGGCAAAAGTAAAGGCAGCCATCACAGGGGGCTAGAGATGGGCATCTAAACTGGGTGATTGACACTTGCAGGTTTCCTGTAGTAGATGTAAAGTGAATGTTTGTGTATGGGCCCAGAGACAAAACAGGAGGGTTAAAAAGTTCTTTATATTTTTCAGAAGATAAACTCTGAGAATATACATGCCCGGTTAATAGTGAGACTGCCATGGTGCTGAATAATTCTATTCAACAGGAAAGCTTGAAATGTGACCAAAGTGTACATACTTTTATGTCGCCCTGTGTAGGTAAGCTTATTGAAGACATACATCCACCAGACCAATATTTACCATAGCAAAGGTATTTTTCCCCAGACCAGCTCCAAATACAACACTATCTAAGATAAGATATACACAGCTTCAACATTTTTAATATGCTATAGTCCTAATTTTCATTTTTTACACTTTGAGTTTATCTAACTCAAGGAATTCTTTGAAAACTTTTCCATAAGAAATGTTTTGTTTTTATAAAGCATATATACTAATAATTAAGAAAACAAACCAAGCCTCAAAATCCCTGAAGCTAAGTTAAAACTACAGAACTCTTTTTTTAAAAAAATTAATATTACTAAATCTTTATTTCCCCACACTTCAAATAACTGATTTTAATATGGAATCACAGAGAACTAAATTTAAAAAATAACTTTTTCTTGAATAATGCTAGCAATGAAATGTCTTCCATCTAGGAGAGAAGAAAGTAGACCTAACATGTAGAGAAAAATACATCTGATAATTAAAGTAGGGGGAGGCCAGTACAGTTTATATACCAGGAAAACACTATCGAACCACACAGTTTTATCAGAAAAGGGCAGAAAAATAAATCATTACCCATGAACTGTGAGGTTTGGCTACTCTGTGCTTAACTATTCTTTATACATTTCTGAATGTATTTAAAGTCTGCAACTTAAGTATTTCTAGCTTAGATTCACTGGCTGCTTGCCACGTGCTGATTTCCGGGTCGTATTCTCTTCAGCTCTCTGAATTTTCTCCGTTGACAACTGTATGCCTCAACACTGATATTAAATGAATGCACGCAATGCTAATACCATGGCTTACAAGCATTCCTGGTGAAGCTTTACTTACTAGCCTTACTTGCTGCTATCAAATAGAATTTATGTGCTCGCTGTATGCCTTTGAGATACAGAGTAAAAAAAAAAAAAATTCAAAGGAAGAAAAGCAACAGACAGCTTACACGATTTTCAAAACAGTGGCAACATTATTATTATATTCTGTGAGTATAGAAGGGTTTCTGTTCTTAACTCATGCCCATTAATCAGATTCCATCTAAAATTTATAACAATAAAGTCACGTTATAAGGCAATCCCTCTGTAACTGCAGACATGGATTAAACATGACACAGAATTCTAGATTCTGACTTGTGCTTTGCTGTAAGCAAGGGTCACCTATATGCCATCCATCTCAGAATCTGTGGATAGTTGTTTGACATTTTGTAACTGCACTCATTTCAGATGCACAAAAGCTCTACAGTTAAGAGGTGACTTATGAATTCATTCCATTTAGATATCTTCTCTATTGCAAAGTTGTCAAATCCTTCATGACCCAGGGGACTCAGACCTATGTAACAACGGTATTCTCTCTCTCTGCTCTATGCCACGCTCAGTCTACACTTCAATATTTGTCTTGATCCTTTGCCCAAATTAGGTAAAACAATATTTCTAATAGCTACAAATAAAAAGAGTTATGGTGTCTAGGCTCTTTTTCAGAGACAGATGGTTTGTGATAGTCGTGGTAGGATCCTTCATGACACCTTTTAAGAATGCCACATTTTGGCAAAAACAAAACAAAACAAAACAAAACAAAAAAAAACACACAAAAGAAAAACAATTGGTGTAGATAAGCCTTGAGTTATTATGAGATAGTGTAAAGAATAAAATCTGACATACTTGGAGAAGGGAGATTGTATCACACTCTCAAAGGAGGGAACACGGAAATGAATTCTTTAGAGGGCACAAAAGAGCTTGGGAACTGAAGCAGAGCAGGTAAGAGAAATACTCTAAAGTTGTTCTAAATTGTCACAATGAAATTAGAAAATTGAAAGGCAATGAAACAGGACATGCTCCAAACAGACTTAGATGTGTTGCCACCTTATGCAAATTATCATAAAACGACATACAAGGATCTTAACACACATATGATTCTGTCCCTCAGTTACACCAGGAACAGAGTGTACATAAACTCCTGGTTTCTGTGCCCCGAACAACTTAGAGGGCTTTAATAGTATTCCAGTGACTGGGAGCCTGATTTCTCTCGTGGGATCAAGTAGAGTGGGCTTGTAGAAGTCTCACAAATAAGTGTGTTCAAAAGCCTATTTAATCAGCAGAGCAACAATGGAGCTAGAAAGCATCTCTGTCCTAGGGACGACTAAGAAACAGGTGCAGTTTAAATCCTGCAGTTCTTACACACATATAAATAGCTGATTCAATAGATCTCAGAATTTTAGGATTCCTATAAGAGATTAAAATCTATGGCGCTAACATAAGAGAAAGGTATCGGGCATGTGACAGAATGATAGAGGTGGGTAGGAAAACCTGTGTAGCCACTAAAATCTATCCAACATAGGTGTGTTAGAATACACTTGCTCTACTTTGTTAATGAAAAGCTGTAAGAAATGATCAAATTCCAACTCCTAGAATGATAGCTTTTATGTATGTATCTATATATTTAATTTTGTATCTGTGTGTATCTATCTATTATCTATCTATATCTATCTATTTATCAACTATCTATCTATCTATCTATCCATCATCTATCTATTAGCTACCTATTATCTATCTGTGTGTCTATTTCTAGTGTTTTACTACTATGACTCCATGGAAAAGTCAACTTTAGAAACATCTAAACACATCTAGGTTGCCAAAATTGAACCTCTTTACTTTATGTTGCATTTTCCTATAAAACCATATCTTTCTATGAAGAACAATATTTAGTATAATGCAAAATTTTGTATCTTTCATTTCAAATTTCACTTATTCCTTCAGAACTCTGGGAAAATTAGCTATATAAATATGGTTGTATTTGGTGTTTAGAAATATTAATCTTAACTACCTACATAATTATTTGAAATTATTAATTATATATTATTTACAACAAATAAAAATATCCAGTAAAATGAAAATGGCAGCTTCAGCAACAATGACAGAACCGACTTCTGTGTTTATCTTCTGGTATACTACACACCATCCTCTTTTCTCTGTCACTTTTGGTTGCTTTGTTAAAGTGAAAGCTGACTATTACATTTCTTATTCTCCTAGCCACATGAACCAACAGAAAAGCTATTCTTTCAAAATAGCCAAGGAAGAAATTTGATGCTGACTTTAGAGAAAATTGGTCTAAACTAAGAAAAATGTTTAGCAATTTCAGTAGTCTGATCAGGTTTATCAACAATAGACAAATCATTAGGGAAAAATTAATTGTTTCATAAGACTTTCCAAAGAGCTCATCTTCCTGATAGAGCACCCATGGAGGGACAGGTTTCTGGAGGTAAGCTTCCACTATTGAAGAGAAATAATTGATATTATTAATCTTAGTTGCTGAATTGGATCCGGGCTGTGTAAAGAAATGCACAAATATAGATTGGCAAAACAGTCTGTAGAGGGAAAGTAGTTTGAGTGAATGAAAAGTTTCAGCATGTCAGCATCCTCTTTTACTCTTCTACAGATCATGGCTTTATAAGAAAGTTGTATGTGTTAAATTGAGTTTGGGGGATCTTTTGATGGGTGGGATAAAACAATCATCATGTGTTTCTGTTATTACAATGAACTCTCCCAGTTATTGAGTAAGGATGGCTTGGTAAATAAATATAATAGTGTGATGATGCTTTCAAATTGATAAACAGTTTGAGGATACATTTCCTGTTCTTCGTACCTGTGTATTCTGGTGGGCAAAGGCATGTGTAGTTGTTAATTCCATCAACACATGTAGAATTATTTTCACAGTCATTATCTTCACAATCATCAATATTGACTTCACAGTTTTCTCCTTCAAACCCATCAGCACAAGTACACCTGAACATCGGGGAAATAATGGCAAAATACTTCTTTAGGTGCATTTTGAAACTTTATAGTCTGAATATTTTTAAAGAGACTACACGTACCCCAAAATTACAAAGCTCTGAAATTATATACTGCAATGTAATTTATTTAAAGTAAGCAATTTAAGGTGCTGTCTAAGAAACCAAAGAATATGTAAAAAGGAAAAATTTATGAGGGCTACAATATGGAGAATGGCTACATGGTCTTAAAAGTCAATAAGTCCCAATATAGTTAAAGTTCAAAGAACTAGCAAAATTCCCTTTACAGCACTCACATCAAGCAGTTCACAAGCATCTATAACTCCAACTAGGAGAAAATCCTACACTTCTGCCTTTGTGAGGCAAGAGCATTGAGATGCACATACCCACGCACAGACATACACACATAGACATGATTAAAATAAAAATCTGAACTTTAAAATGGTATCATCTGTAATTCTATGTGTAATGCTCCTGACAGCTTTTAATAGTTAAAAAATGTAAAAAGCACTCTTTGAAACTATAAAATATGAAAAAAATTTCTATATGAAATAAGACATGAATCTTGAAATGTTACTTGTTGGGAGGAGTTGGGTTTGATAGGGATGGGATTAAAACAAAAGACGTTGGTTTCAGAGAGTATTTAGAATGCATTATGTAAATGCATGATGCTCTAAGACTAAGTTTTAATGAATGAAAAGTGAACATTTTATCTGTCTCATTAAATAAAATTTTCACTGGAAAATGCATTGTACAGTTCACTCAGAGTAGATTTGAAAATAATATTTGAGTGAGGTCTACATGAATTAGAAACAATTTTATAAAAGAAATAGAATATATTTCTTCCAAAAGTAAGTTTTCTACTTCAGTAGAAGTAGGCTTCAGTAGCAAATCTGTGTTCTTATGGAAAATCATCTGTGTGACTTAATAAAGAACTTATTTTGAGGATATGGAATCAGCTGACTGGGTCTCATGGGAAGTTGCAGAGATATGGAGCCTGTAGGGGTCTGACCTAGGTTCTCTGCATAAATGTTGTGACTGAGTAGCTTGGTGTTCTTTTAGGAATCCTAACATTGGGAGTGGGGGCTGTCACTGTCTTTTTTGCCTAGTTGTAGGACCCTTTTCCTCCTACTGGGTTGCCTTGTTCAGCCTACATGTTTTGGTATGTGCTTGGTTTTGTGGTAGCTTGCTATGCTGTGTTTAGTTGATGTCCTGGGAGGTCTGCTCTTTACTGGGGGAAGGCATAAAGGTGTAGATCTGGGACAGGGGGGAGAGGAGAAACTGTGGTTGGGGTGTAATATGTGAATAAAAAATTACAGAAAAACTCATTTTATAATTTATGAATTATATTTGAAATAACTATACTATACAATTTAATAATTATAGCTTAAAATAGATTAGATGTTTGTCTATTTATATAGTGTCCTGGAAACGAGTCATTAATTTCCTGTTTTAGTGAGAACTGCATCTTTTTATCACACACTATCAAAGAAAAAGCAAATCAAAAAATAAATGTAGGATTCGTATAAGTAGACTAGCTGGTTACATATGTTCTGTATACTTAAATTCTTAAAAAATGACTTCTTGGGAAAAAATATCATGCATTTAGTTACACTTGGTACAATAGTTCAGGCAAAAGATATCACAGCCAGGTTACTTACCAGAATCCATCATTTTCTCCTTCTTTTAAGTGGCAAGTTCCTCCATGTTTACATGGGTTACTGATACAGGCATGGATGGGAATATCACAGTCCTGCCCCTGGAGAAGAAATGCCCATGTTAGTGTAAGTACAGATGAAACAAGCTAGCTTTCAGCACACAGAGAAAGAACAGTAGGAAGAAGCTTTACCATAGGAAGCAATGTTCTTCTATTATGGCTGCTACTCACCTTGAAACCGTATGGACAGGTGCATCGATAAAAATCAACTGGGTCATTGTTACAGGTGCCATCATTTTTACATGGATTTGACAAACAGGGATTACACTTGGCTTGAATAGTAATATCCACGGGGCCTACAAGTTAATAGAGAAAATATGAGAAAGAGGTGCCTCACTCATTTATGCTCCCCAATATAGCTGTAAGATTTGTGTGCAACTATTTGCCACTTATTTTTTCATGAGTCACTTCTATGATGGGACCTGAAGTCAGTAGCGTCAAATCATTCCCCAGAATGGTAAAGGAGCCCATCTAACTATAAGGACTGCGAGACTTCTGGGTGACAACAGGACTCTGGGTTGGCAGCTTCGGTAGCAAGAATCTGGATTGAATGACACCAGTGTCATGACATGAATCCCTTTAGGGGCTGACTATCTCCAGATACCCCAACCTCAGCCAGCTCAAGGGAAATGCATGACACACAGCTCCAGGGCTATTTAACGTATATGACAAAATCCAGGAAAATGTAGCCTGTGATATTCTCCTTTGTATCATTTTGAGTCATTTAATTCATTAGCACAGGATGTGGCAGGGGACATTTCCAGCCTGTCCTCCCTTGCAATAAAATTCTGCTGCAATGAGCCTCTCAGCTTCACATTTTGTAGCACAGTTTATAGAAACCTCATGATCAGTACAAGTCTAGATTAACAGATATCAGCCTCAGGCGTTTTCTACTATTCACACCCATTATCTGACCCATGGCCCAAAACAAGGAAATTAAACTGTTCTCTGTAAAGTCATGGTCCATCGATGCCAACTTCTTCATGGTTTGTGAGAGGCCCCTAGATCCCCTTTCTGCAACTGCACTGGACTGGGTTAATGGCAACTTGGCATCTTTATAGAGAGTACAAATACTTTGAAACATGAACATTTACCAATAGTAATCTTTGCGTGGGTCCTTATACTTATGGGAACAAGCAGTGGCCAGTTCAACTGCACATTTCACTGCACACAATTCCTTGTGCAAGCATTAGGAAAGAAATTGGCTATTGACAATTGCCTAGCACCCACACATCACAACTAACCTACCAACCTGGAAAGCTCCTCAGGCTAACGTCATTTGGCATAGCCCCATCTTTTCCTGTGTTGTGTCCCCTTCCTAGAAGAGTCTCTCACAGCAAATGTTCTGGTCTTCTGGCTCTTGTAATATTTTGCCCCCTCTTCTATGTTCTCTGAGACTGAAGTGTATGGTTTGTGTTGAAATGTATTAATTGTGAGCAAACTGCTCATCTCTGTATTTTGACTAGCTGTGACTTTCTGTAATGCTCTCAATCTGCTGCAAAGAGCAGCTTCTGTGATGAGGGATGATGGCTATATTTATATGTGGACATAAAATACATTTTTAGAATGTAATTGGAGATTATACTGGTTTAGGAAACTGGCAGTAGTACGTTCTTCCATGACGTCACCACCCACAAGCAGTTGGCTAAATTTACAGTGCCAGGCACGAACTTCTCTCTATTGGGTAGCGATGGGTTACCCCTAGAATATGGGTATCACTATTGCCCCTTTTCGAATATTTTGCCTTGTTGGGCATTGTTTCATTCCCTAGCGTTGCAGTTGGAAAAGCCTATTGATTGCTTTTCTCCATGGCAGCTTGC
The DNA here is from genome assembly GCF_903995435.1 of Acomys russatus. NCBI lineage: Eukaryota > Metazoa > Chordata > Mammalia > Rodentia > Muridae > Acomys > Acomys russatus. The sequence continues at coordinate 38,749,666 of NC_067158.1, read as the reverse complement.
CTAGCTCCTTTTACATCCATCTGATTTTGCTAACTTGCCTTCTCTTTATATATTCAACTCTTTAGAGTTATTTCCCTGTTACCTTGATCATTTCTATTCATTTTCCTACCAACATTGAGTATTTTACGTCATACCATCTATCTTTTATTTGACTCCAATTTGGAATTCATTTTCTGTTCACTGTCTTCTCTAAGCATCTTTTCCTGGTGTCTTTTGAGAGAATTATGGCTTGATTCCTTCCTAGGGTAACTAGAGTGACTATATTATAGTGACCATGAAGAATAGAGGTGAAGATAAAAGTTGACTATTCATCAGATTAATAATAGTGAGCTAATGTTTTAATGTTTTTAAGAAACACAAGTCTCAAAAAAGAAACACAAGTCTCATCTGTGTATCTGTTGTGGACCATGAATTATAGAAACACTAGAGCAATGGTAAGAAGCTGTGAGGTTTGTTGTCTGTCTGTCTCTCTTTTTCTCCCTCTCTCCTTGAAAATCAGCTACATACTTCATTTTGTCATGTTTGAAGCTGTTTCAAATAGATGTTTGCTGCCAACAAATTAGCTCCCATAAGATGTGTACCATGGAGAAATAAACACCTTTCACCTCATAGAAACCGAAATTTGCTAGTATCAGTGAAATGACTGAGCTCAGTGTATGCGAGCTGGACTGATTTGAGATTTAAGTTTGGCTTAAGAAAGTCAACCACAGTCCTTTACCAACTGAGCTATAAATGATATTTCTTTCTGTACACAAGATTAAATACAGTTAACTGTAGATCAAGAGGCAGAGCAAGAAACCAACAGTCAGGAATTAAACAGAAAGAAGGGGAATTGAGAAAAGAGTATTTAAGACAGTGTGGCAAAGAAGAGGAAGCTTTTGCCTTTTTCCATCTGGGACATGAGCTGAGTAAGAGAGCCTTTTTTTTTTCTCTGGGACATGGGCAGAGTAGGAAGGTCAGCTAGGTGCTTTCTCTGCCTCTCTGAGCTAATTTGTTTTCACTCCACCTCCCACAAAAGAAAGTACTACTGTATTAGGAGCAGAGGGTGTTTATCTTAGTAACTCAAAGTGAAAATGAGAAGAAAGTTTGGTTAACATGTTGTCTCTGTTACCTGCTTTAACAGATGCTGGACTTTGCATACTTTGAAGTGTAAAGGCAGAAGTGCTTACACAATTGAGCCCAGTGATGCTACCCCTGAGAATTCTCACTTTGGTTTACTATTACCAAAGCTCAAGACAAAAATGTTCTAATTACACCCCAGAATCTGCCTTTTTTCTATAATCATTTGGAAACACTAGTCCAACAACAAACTCATGTCCAAAGTATATAAAAGACAATTTCAGAAGTACTTGGGTAATTTTTGATACCAGGCAACTGGACTGAAAGAAGATCCTGTTTAAAACCAAGATGTTATGTAATACTTGCATTTACAGAGCTCCTCAATCTATATATCAAAGGCATATTTCTCAACATCCTCTCATTCATCAAATATTTACAGGCATCTACTCTGGGTGAGGTGTGAGGCTTCAGATGATCAAATCCAAATGAAATGGCTAAATTTCTTCAAAACCTTCAGTTCAGCCATAGAGATAGCCATGTGTAAAATAGAGAAAAAAATATAAGGGGAATAGCACATGTGAGGAAAAGCACATTTTAAGTTTGTGCAAGCTGTTAAGGGAAGGGATTTACAAAGCAAATTGAAATAGAATACTGAATTCAAAAAAAAATTCATGGCCAGTTATTCATGGCCATTGATGGAAATCTATTGGGAGTTTTATAAGGCTAAAAATTAAACTTTATGGACAGTTAAGAAAAAAAGCAGTCCCAGAAACATATAGAAGGAAAGAGACAAAGAAAATGTAAAAGAAGTGACAGTGGCCACCTCTAACTTAGAAGGGAAGAGCTAATAAGGATAACTAAAATGATGTCACTGGATTCATCAGGACACAGTCATTGTTTTTATTTTGACTCAGGAATGAAAATGGCAGCTAACGGTGGGTAATAAATAGTCCTGTAAACTTTCTTCAGCTGTATGGTTAAACAATAGCCCAAAGGCTAAGGACCACTACTCTGAGACCATTGGTCTTGCGCTTTGGCTATTTACAATTGCCTTTGACCAGTAAAGAACTTAGACCATGGTGGTTTAGAACAAATAATGCTTGTTTTAAATTAGTGTATCATGGAGAATATGATTTTAAAATATTCAAGGATTGATTATAAATTGTTGGTTCTGTGTATCTATTTAAATAAATGCAGGTTAAAACTGTTTCAAACGTTAACAAGTGTATTGATAAATCCTCACCCTTCATTTTTATGAGTGATGTTTTTTGGCAGATAACTACATAAATCTAAGTTTTTCATTACATGGTGAACAAATTAAGAATCCTCTACATTAAGGTTATTTCAAAGTTAAAGCTATAAGTTAGTGATATGAGATCTGAAAACATAAAATGCTTGGATTGAGTTTGAATTATGCTTCAAAGCTGATCTAGCCAGTAAATTTTTCATTACTTCTAGCTTAGACTAAATTATTTAATCTTCTTTACCTTGGTTCATGACTAATGCTAATAGTGAATAAAAATTTTTCAGCACAAAGCCAGAGGCTTCACTCAAGCAGCTCAAAATTTCTCCCCCAGAGGAAATGTGAGTCTCCTTAAGAAAACCACCACTATTTCAATGCCGTGGAGATATGTGATATCTTCACTTACAATTCTAGAATCTCAGAGTTACTAATATATAAAGCTAGGGGAAGGAATGCAAAAACTAGGTTATAGGGTGATGTTAATTTTACAGAGATAAAAGGTTCCTAAGATTATTTGATGTTTTAGCTTTTGGGTGTGAAATGGTGAAGCAAAGAGGTAATGAAGATGATGACCCTCCTCCATGATGATGACCCTCCTCCATGATGATGACCCTCCTCCATGATGACGACCCTCCTCCATGATGATGACCCTCCTCCATGATGATGACCCTCCTCCATGATGATGACCCTCCTCCATGATGATGACCCTCCTCCATGATGATGACCCTCCTCCATGATGACGACCCTCCTCCATGATGATGACCCTCCTCCATGATGATGACCCTCCTCCATGATGATGACCCTCCTCCATGATGATGACCCTCCTCCATGATGATGACCCTCCTCCAAGATGATGACCCTCCTCCATGATGATGACCCTCCTCCATGATGATGGCCCTCCTCCATGATAATGACCCTCCTCCAAGATGATGACCCTCCTCCATGATGATGACCCTCCTCCATGATGATGGCCCTCCTCCATGATGATGACCCTCCTCCAAGATGATGGCCCTCCTCCATGATGATGACCCTCCTCCATGATGATGACCCTCCTCCATGATGACGACCCTCCTCCATGATGATGACCCTCCTCCATGATGATGACCCTCCTCCATGATGATGACCCTCCTCCATGATGATGACCCTCCTCCAAGATGATGACCCTCCTCCATGATGATGACCCTCCTCCATGATGATGGCCCTCCTCCATGATGATGACCCTCCTCCAAGATGATGGCCCTCCTCCATGATGATGACCCTCCTCCATGATGATGACCCTCCTCCATGATGACGACCCTCCTCCATGATGACGACCCTCCTCCATGATGATGACCCTCCTCCATGATGATGACCCTCCTCCATGATGATGACCCTCCTCCATGATGACGACCCTCCTCCATGATGACGACCCTCCTCCATGATGATGACCCTCCTCCATTTTCTCGTCTTTGTTGTTTCCCTCCTTCTCCTCTCCTTCTTCTTCACTTCCTCATACTCCTGGTTACTGGGGACTGAAATGAGGACTCTGGGCATCCTAAGCAACTAACTTATCAATGATACCCTCAGTTCTGTTTTTATATATATATTTTTTCTTCTTGGGAAAGGGTACCACTTTTTGTCTAAGTAACTCAGGCAGGGTTGAGATCTCCTTGCCTCAGCACGCTAAGTAAATGGGATTATAAGTCTGTACCAGTAGGTCCTGACGAAGCAATTGTATATGTTTGTAATTTTCCTGTCTGGTTTGAGTGTCTATCTCTGAAACACCTATGTATCTCACCCTTGTCCTTTTTGCAACGTCCGACTCTCAGACCCTGTGGCCACCTGCAAAAACCTCCTGATAGCCTTCTGGTATCACTACAATTTCATCATTGTTTGATCTAGCTACATATTACTTATATATTTCCATCTAATACACATTTCTGCCACCAAGATTCTATATTATTTTAAAACTAACTTTGTATAGCCAGCCTAATGCTAGTAGAAGTTTAATTATCATTTACTGGATCCTTAGCATGTTGGAATGCTGCTTTATAATTTGTAGCTACCCAAAGTCCAAAAATATTTGTTAAATGATTAAAAGAAGATATCACATATTTCCAATCAAGTACTTACTGTTTAGTACATGTGAGCAGCTATTGAGTATCTGTCAAATGAATGAGTGGATAATTTAGCTGTGTACATGGATTTATTTTGCTAAACTAGGAGCTTTAAGATGATATTTAAAATTAACAATGACAATAATGCACACATTTTCTTAGTGAAAAACTAGCAATAGGAGAGGCAAAAGTCTCTTTTTATGATTAAAGAATGCTTGATCTTGTCAGTGTTAATGAGTAGAAGACAAGCATGTGATTACAAGGGCAGCTTATGATCCTGAACCATCTTTTTCTCACTCAAGAATGCTCACATGTTCACTAGCTAAATATGTTAGGAGTATCTAGTTTATCTATTCCTTTTCTTAATGTTATAAAAATGTGACTTTTCCATTATAGGAAATATAATGCAAATATGTATTTTAATTAAAATCAAATACATAAAATAATAGTATAGATACTATACTATTATATAGATACATGTACAAATGTAAATACACATGTCTTTAAACAAAGATGATTTATTTTCTTCTTATAATTTGGTTACCTATTGATAAGTCTTAAAATGAAAGGTTAGACTCAGCAAACTGTCATGAATGAATAAAAACATTTTACACTGGCATACAAATGGGGGAGTTAAGTCCAAATATGAAAATATCAAATTATAAAATATTTAAGGCCACATGATTTTACTGCTTTCAAGCTCATAAAGCATGAAATCTCACAGACAGGACCCAAGAGATTTCCCTGAGTGGTCTGTTCCAATAATAGATTAGAATGTGCTACCTTCAGCCAAACAAAACATCACTGGACGGTGGTTCTCAACCTTTTTTTCTCAGTATACTTCTATAGTAATGCTGTAAGCTTACTGATATCAATGGTTCCTGTAAAATATTTTCTACTGAAACTTCTAAGTGAAACAGTAGTGAGTTCTGACTTTACAGATTGACATTCAAACCATGGCTCCTTTACTCTGAATCAGTCACTGTATCTAGAATATTTTGGTATTTCAAAAAGGAAGTACGCAGTTCTTTCATAGGAATCATGTGAAGATAAATTGTTCAAGAATAGAGCAAAACACTCCAAAATCAGTGAAAACTCATTCATAGTATACTATTAAGTGGCAGTGCAGTGCACAAAGTAAAATGCTGCTTTTGTTTCTGTTAAAATTAGCTAATCTCTCTAGATTAAAAAAAAAATTACTCCTGCTTGGGGGTGTTGTCTGATTGTATTTGTTGGTGTCTTGGAATGTAAGAGTAATGCAATTAAGTGCATAGCTACTGGGTGATTTCTCTGTGTAAGGCAGTGTGGTTTGTGTATTTCTAGTCATTTCATCTTTGTGAAGTGTGCTCTCTCTCTCTCTCTCTCTCTCTCTCTCTCTCTCTCTCTCTCTCTCTCTCTGTTTGTGCATGTATAGTATGGATACACTTATGTTTATGTGTGTGCATCTGCCTGTGGAGGCCAGAGGCCAATGATGGTTTTCCTTCATCCCCTATTTAGAGATAGGGTCTTTCACTAGACTAGCTGATAAGTTCCAGGGCTCTGCTTGTCTCCACACTGACAGAGCTAGCCACCATGTGTAATTTTACTCAAACACTAAGTATGCACACTTCGGTTCCCATGCCTATTGTTACAAGCATTCATCATGGGTATACTAGAGGATTTTGTGATTGAGCTATTTCTGAGTCTGCTCCTTGTTTTCCTCGAAAAGGTCTTTTGGTATCCTGGAATTTGCCAAGTACACTAGGTTAGATGATCAACAAGCTTTGGGATCTATCTTCCCAGTTCTAAGGATTATAATCAATGACTGACAAGCTTCAGAATCTATCTCCCTAGTTCTAGGGATTATAATCAAGTGCTTCTGTGCATGGTTTGCTTGCTTGCTTGTTTGTTTGTCTTGCTGTGCTTTGTTACATGTGTTCATGATACTGAACTTGAGTGTTTGTTCTTGCAAGGCTAACTAATCAATCTCCTCAGCCTTGGTACTTGCTTAATCTTAAAAGTCTTTCACACTCTCATATCATAGACTCTCATGTCTATTTATTTATAGATGAGGAAACTGAGGCCCAGATTGGTTAAGCCATGGAGTGAGATTTTCCTAACTACTGGATAATTAAGCTGTGATTTAACCAGCCAGAGTACAGTTTGCAGTTCAAGAGCTAAGCCACTACACAGTATTGCTTACTTAAATATGTTTTTCTTCCTACATAAATAGTCAAGTTTTAGAGGCTTATGTTTTTGTATGTAAATGTAAGAGGGACTGACCACGCCACAAACCGCTCTGAATTCCATAATACCTACAATTTACATTTTCTGATTTTACGTTTAAAAGTATCAATAATTTTTCTTTTCTAGTACTTCAGAATGGGTTTTTAAAAATACACACAAGTTAAGAAGAATGGCAAAAGTTACCAACTAAATCTACATATTTGATTTCCCCAAATGGATTGATACATAAGTCTATCGTTATTAGGTCTATATCTGGTGACCAATGGTTCAGTTTATTTCTTCTTGAAAAAATAAACACTTTATTACTGTTTGCATTTCCCCATTTAGATTTTTCCTATTTAATACTATGAATGTCTGGAGTACTATTCTTAGAGTGAGAGAATAAAATTACATTTATCATAAAATTACTATTTAGAATCTATAAGTGCATCAACAAAGGGACAAGTAAGGGAAGAAATGGGGGTAGAAGCAAGCATGAGAGAACACTGACACAGGAAATATTGGCACAGGAAGGGGGAGCAGCAGGACTGCCTGGCTAGAACACTGGGAGGCTTAGTTCTGTTCTCCTTACCTGGGATTAGGAAGCCACAGGGCCCTGGCAGCCCTAAGAGCAGGGGCACATTCAGACAAAGCAAAAGCAAAACATTTTATTTGTTAGAGACTAAGAAAGCCATATCCAATTGTACATGTCTACCTACATTTTCAGGACCTAATGGACCTAAAACGGAACTGAAAAGCTCAGTTGTTTAACTGGGAATCACAGGAGATGGCTTACCTTGTTCAAGATGGGCTGAGAATACAAACTCTTTCCCACTTAGACCTTGGGAGTTTACTCACAAGATACTGCCCTTTCTGTGGTGACCAGTGTAGGGAGGGTTTCAAAAGTCTTGTAAACAGTTAAGAGCCCTACCTTGACATGCAAATTTTTTGGAGGGAGTTGTGAGTAACAGTTTATCTGCCATTTCTCCAGGACCGGCACAGCGGGCAATTCCAGGTTCCTTATATTCCGACTTCACCCAGTCGGATAACCACTGCATGTCACAATCACAGTAAAGAGGGTTGGCTCCAATTGCTCTGGAAAAAGAACACCACAAAAGCACACATACACACACACACACAAGTATGGAAGCATTGTTATTTCCTAACGCAACAGATTCACAGTGATGCTCAGTAGAAAATCCCTATGGATTTGTTGATGACAACAACTTAGAAGAAAATGGAGAAACTGCAGGTTTCCACTCTCCTTATTTTTGTGGGGCTGGGATAAATAATGTTAACACTTTTCTGGCCTTCACAAGGTCTCTTCACAGAGAGACACATTTATCTTGGGTCTAAGAACATCTAAGGGGTGGTTAGTATTTCCTGAGTGCCTCAGTTGTTCACTGGGAACTCAGTTAGGATGCAAGGTGCTGTGTACTCCAGTATAAGCAGGGATTCATTCTTGACCCACAAAGAGCTGCCATTTCTAAGAAGACTGGCTATAGAAAAACAGATGCAATCCACAGGAGAAGCTACATAGCAGAAACATATACTGTGAATGAGCAGGCTGGCCTCTCTGAGAGGGAGGGGCTAGTGGGTACAAAACTCTACACTACTTGGGTTCATTAAGTAAGTGGCAAAGGTTAGGGATGTCGCTCCAGGGAAAGGACCACCATAAAGAAAAATGAAGCCCACTCTCCAGCACTGATTCACTCCTTAGTTGGTCTGCCATTTCCTGTTCTTTTATTTTAGAATCCTGGATTTAGTCACACAAATACTACTAATAATAGAGGAGTCATAAGGAAGGCGGCTAGCATTGATGATGTCATTGCAATCTGCAGGATCTGGGCTAATCCATTTTTACAGATTATCTTACTTTATTAATATAGTAATATGTAGGGCTAATATTAATAATGACTTATCATTATTAATTAGTAGGTTCACCAATGGGCTGAAAACCATGACTGGACACAAGAGGTGGGTATATAAGGCAGTTTTCCAAAGCTCAGTTACCCTCAGATTAGCTACAGAGCTGTGAAATTTAATCGTAATCTATTACATTCAATTTGTAGAGAGCCCTCTAAAATATATTTGCAATATCACAACACCTTACATTGTGTGAATAAATACAAAAATTGAATCAACATAACAATTCAATAAATGTTTCCTTTGCATATATGCCAGACCAAAACAGTTCGAATCAAAGCATGAGCAAAATGGTGTTTCTTGATTCACTTGTTCTTTGCTGACCTTTCCTAATGCCCTCCTGAGTTAGAGGAGAGAGAAGTGAGCGAGAAGAGCTGTTAATGATCCTCAGAGTGAAAGACAAATGGATAACTGAGAAGCAAGGCTGAACAGGGACAGGACAAAGACACTTTGAACTGGATCACCGTTGTGGGGAGAGCCACATAATGAACTATTTGCTCAGGTCACACAAGACTCGTGCTGTGTGGCCTTCTTTGATCCATGACCCTAAATCCATTTCCTCCTTTATGTAGCATTCTCTCAGAGACCAGAAGCCACACCCCTACAATGAACGGTGTTTCATACCGTATCTTGTGACCAGCACATCTGAGATGTTTACAGAGAGGCCTCGATGCGGACCTTTAGAGAGAAAGATGCCGAGGCTCAAAAAAGGAAATCATAGAAGCCTTGCTTCTTTCAGCCTCTGGTCTAGAGGAACGAATACAAACGAGAGGCATCCATCCGCTAAATGGACATATACAAACCATATTGATACCAGAGCTTCCAGAAAGCAAGCTCAGGTGAAATATGACTAACTACAGGATATTATTCTTTCACTGTCTTTCTATCTAAAATTTCAATGTGCTTTGAAATGCGTGAGTCTTCTTGGGATCACGCTGGCTCTGACATCCAGGCAGAACAAGGTAACCTCTGCCATGCAACATCTCTAGCAGCTCAACAGCATTCAAGTGAGCGCTCACACCTTAGACAGACCTCTTCTCTTCCTTCTAGCTTTGAGATGCCTTAATATTACATCTAGTGTCAAGGTGAGGACAGGATTCTATAATGTTGATATATATATATATATATAATCTCATATATATATATGTCTGAATATATATGCATGCCTATATATGTGTGCATTTGTATGTATGATACTTCAAATTATATCTACATGTGTGTGTATATTATTTTAAATGTAGTCATTTATTATATCTTATATATGAATATATACATGAAAGCATACATCTTTTTCATGTGTATATATTCCATTTCTACCTGTATTTTTATTGCAAATATCAGTACAGAAGTAGAAGAGGATCACTGAGAGAGCACATACTAAGATGTACGCCACAAAGCACATCAGACTATAAAATATTCAGTGGTGTCAGTATTGCACAGCACCAAGGTCAAAGCTAGGTAATATGTGTGGCATAAATGGATCCAGTTTGAGCAAATCGTTGTAGGGTTCGTGGAGGAAGTGGTACAAAGGACACAGCTTCAGGAAGTAGAGTGGAATAAGGACCAGAGAGCAATGAGAAAAAAAGGACACTACGGCTGGGGATCTGTGCTCATATATAAAAGATACTTCTGGCTGAGCAGAGACCCCCCAACTGATGAAGACTGCCAGCCCAAAAAAAAAAAAAAAAAAAAAATAAGATTGACATTTACTTATAGATGGCAAGGCATCCACTGCGAAACTCTGTACATATTCTTTAATGATGAAATTGAGCACAGCCAATAGTTACAGCAAAGGAGGTGTAGAGGACTATTCCAAACTTGTTTAGCAGAGAGCATATGACCCCAGCACTGCATCCATAGCCAGGTACTCACAAGTGGGACAAGGCTGAAAGGTCACTGAAGGCACCTTCAGGCACAACAGAAATGTCATTTCCATGTAGAGACCTGAAAGATAGCAAGGAAGTTCAGAAGAATATTCCTACATGGACAAGGACTTCGCTTTTATTATTAAACACGTGAGTCCGTGGAAGACCGTGATCTATTCCATAGGCGGTGTTTGAACAACAGGTAACTATTTAGGAAAACAAAAGCCAGCCCATCGCTCACATCATCTGCACAGAATTAATTCCCTACTGGAGAGTTAAATGCAAAACAAAATCAGCAACTCCTTAATAGAAAATATACTGTTCATATTATCATGGGAGGAGGCAAGCTTTCTATGGTAAAATATGATTCTTGGGAACCAGAAAGAAAAAGAGTACTAAATATTTTTCAGTAAAACATCTGTTAAAGAGTTGTGTGTAAGAAACTGGAGGATAGGGCTGGGCGTGGTGGCGCACGCCTTTAAATCCAGCACTCGGGAGGCAGAGGCAGGCGGATCGCTGTGAGTTCGAGGCCAGCCTGATCTACAAAGTGAGTCCAGGATGGCCAAGACTACACAGAAAAACCCTGTCTCGAAAAAAAACCAAAAAAAAAAAAAAAACCCTGGAGGATAAATATCATAATACTAATAGATAAAACATTTAATTCCTTAAGTAAAAGATGTAAAACCAATAGTGATTGCACAGATGTCTGTGTTCATGGTGAAAAGCGTTATCTGATAGATCATGGCTAACAACAACACAATCAGGCTTCCTCAGAACACACACTGTGGATGCTAAATAAACGCACAGTACTCATCAGCTACAGCCATTAGAAATACAAGCTAAAACTGTAAGATTTTTTCATTCTGTCATAGAAAGAAAGTGGATTAAAATGTCCTAATATTACAAGTTTACAAAAGTGCTTTTTAAAAAGAAGTTCTACTAAACTGTGGGTAGAAAAGAAAATTAAGTAATTGACAAAATATTGTTTGGGAAACAGGTTGACAGTTCTAGGACCATCTTGATAACACTGCCAGAACTTCATGAGGGGAGTCCCTTCGCATGGTGGAAAGCTTGCACCAAGATAAAAATATAGATGGTTCATTTCAGTATTATAAGAAATAAGGATAATTTTTCATTATTCCAAATGATAATGAGGATGAGGATGGTTAATAAAATTATGTCTTTCAATTTAAGGAATACTCTGTACCTTTTAAACAGCTGAGAAAAAGCTACACAAGGAAAAAGAATCAGTGTTAAATAAAAGTAGCTAATGGATGAATAAGAATGGATCCGACTCACAGATGTCAGGATACAAAAATTAGGATATAGAAATATATACAAAGAACAAAGCCTGGGAGAATATACCAAACAAATACATTTCACCAAAATTATTCAAGTATAATGTAATGTCTAAAGACACTAAGTATTCTTATTTTATTACATATTAATTGGTGCTATGTGAAATGTATGTTTTAGTACTATAGCTTATCCATAAATGACTACCACAGCAACACACATTACAAAAGAGGAGGTTGTGCTGTCTTATTCAAAGTGATTATACAATGATACCATAGAAGACAATGATACCATATAAGACCATTTCCACATTTACAGTAAACTGTAACACATATATTAGGAAATCACCAAGAATAACAAAGTTATTCACATCACCCCGTTTCCCCCCACCAAAAAAAAAAAAAAAAGAAAAAAAAAAACCAGCTCGTAACTGAGATCCCTAAAAAGGTGCTTGTTGAATACAGGATGCTTACAGTAACCGAAGAGACTTCAATCCATCAAAGGTCCGAGGAGGGATACATCTCAGACGATTGTAACTGAGAATTCTGTAAGCAGACACATGCCAGTTTATTTCACTTGAGAATCAAATAATATACAGATCCTAATTTAAAGCAAACCACATCGGAAAACAGTTAACTGAGCAATTTATGAATTGACTATATTTATATATCATTTACATTGCTCGTCATTCTGACTGCTGTGCGATGGTTTGAAAGAGAATGGCCCTCAAAGGCTCCTAGATTTGAGTACTTGGTCCCCAGGGAATGGCACCATTTGAAATGATTAGGAGGTAGCCTGGTTGGAGGAAGTGTGTCATTGGCTTTGAAGTTTCAAAAAGCTCAAAGCCCAAAGTCCCTCTCTTCTGGGTGCCTGCAGATCCAAATGTAGACCTCTCAGCTGCTTCTCCAGTACCATGTCTGCCTTTGTGCTCCAATGCGTCCTGCCATAATGACAATGGGCTAAACTTCTGAAACTCTAAGCAAGCCCCAGTTATATGCTTTCCTTTATAAGAGTTGTCATCATCATCATAGCGTCTTCTCAAAGCAATAGAACACTAACTAAGACACTGTGAAAGCTTAGCTTAAGGATTTCTAATAAGTGTGTCACGATCTTAAAAAATATCTTTCTGCCTGTCTTATGCTAAACCCAACTTTTTGAGTAACTTTTATCTTTGTTGGTTATAGAAGATCTGTCTGACCCTCTAGATGGTATTTATACTCTCTATAAGGTCCTAGATTCTCTCTTGTTCACCAGGAACCATCAAGGAAATCCTTTCCGCCCCAGGCATGAGTGAATATTCAGTACCACACTTTTGTACTCACAAAGTGAGAAGCTGGGTCATGTTGCTGAAGCTTTGATTGGAAAGGGTGCTTATTCGGTTATTACTTAAGTCTCTAAAAGAGAAAAGTGAAGACATGGAACTTGCTATTAATGAGAATAATAAAAGAGTCCTTATTAGGGTTAGGAACAAGCCATCAATCTTTACAGTCCCATTAGTTCTCCATTGACATACATGTCCCCTAATACACATGTTCAAATTTTCCAATTGGAACAGTCCTTAAGTTAGTTATATTCAAATTGTCATCATAAAAACACCTGTGATTTGGACCTTGGCTAAGTCACTGACACTCTGGAAGGTCTCAATAAATATTTAATGAATAAGTAAAGGTGTTGAATGTTGCTATCTGTTTCAGAATGCATATTGTATTTTTAACCATATACATATTATGTGTATATTATAATATTCTTATTATATGTATGATTATATATTATATGTAATGATAGATATTTTTCATCTACATATCTTTAATATATACTTCCTATATACATATAATCACTATAATTAGCCATTATTTTTCCTTGAGCAAGATATAACACATGAATAAATGAAAGATTAATGGGAGAAAAGGGTCACCTATTCTTGTATTTAAATTTGAAAATGTGCGTAAAATAGACGCACAGAATTATGAAAGTGATATGAACATTATAGGAGCATTATAATCCATATTTTAGATGTTAAATTTCTATGTCTAAATTTAAAAATGTTACATACATGTTTATATAGTGGATCAGTAATAATAAACATTTCTAGATCTACAGATCTCACTTTTTAATTCATTTTAAGAAATCATGTGTTCTTTCATAAATGATTCAAAGCTGTTAAAATTACCTTCTGAAAATCACAGCTAGTTAATAACTCATCTAAACATATCTGGTTTTGCTATACATAGGATAACTCAAAGTAGAATAAGGTATGGTCAATGTATTTCTTCCTTAGGTAGGCCATTTGTCATTCACATGGCCTATAATAATTTCCAGTTGGATTTACCATATTTTATGGAAAACAGACAGACCAACAGATTCTTGCCTCAGTGGACCTAGATGAAGTTTACATAGACCGTGTAATAATTTCTTCTTTTGAACTCCCTGGAACTCACTATTTAAGAATAAAGGTTATTCTAGGTAACTTAACTATTTTCCACCAACAATAGAAAATAAATAAAATAAAACCAATGATAACACATATCCATTAAAAATCTCTTATATTTTCCTTATTGCTCTGTGTGCTATGGAGTGTTATCAGTCACTAGCAAGGCTACTCTAAAGTGTGAAATCATATGTAACAGAATTACCTCTGTTTTCAAAATGATGTGTGAAATTAGATCAATTTGTTTATAGATTTAAATGTCTCCTTGCTTTTATGTCTTACATTCAAATTGTCACCACAAAATCATTTCATTCACTGAAAAGGAAACAACTTATTTTACAAAGACAGAAATCTAAGCTGAATAAAGAATCACTATTTTGAAATTTATACTCAAAATGTCAGGATCTTTGTCTAGCTCAATTATATAGGGGACCTCTCCACATGTTTGCATAAAATGAACTATAATATTTATAGCTTCTCAAATTACTTTAACTTATCTTATATAAAAAAGTCGAGTAAAGCATATATTTGCAGCAAAGTTTTGGCCATAATTTGTTTGCCATATAAAATATTTCCCACCGTCTTTATGACTTATAATAAAAAGTAGCCTTTTTTGTAACAATAAAGCACTAAGTTTTACTGTTTGAATACTTAAAAAAAACTTAGATATTACTGTATCCTTGCTTGTTTGGCTAGAGGAGCTTTTCCTAAGACACTGTATCACCTGACAGATATTCAATAGAGATGTAGCTAGTGATCCGGAACCACAGTGATGGAGCAGAAGAGCGGGTCACTCTCAGTGATTTATGTCACCTGAAAGGCCCTCTTCTGCCGCTTGCCATTCCCATTTTACTGAACTAAAATAAGCTAAATATGAGAAAATATTCTACTCACATAAGTGTTAAATGTTTGTAGTTAGAGAGTTCCTTGGGGACCAGTGTAAACTGGTTCCCATCCAGGTACCTAGAAAAAAGGACATAACAAGGTCGGCATGCAAAAGAAGAGTGGGAAATCACAAAACAAATGAACAATATATACTGTGAACAGACATGAGGAACAACTTGGCAGCTCTCTCTTTGAGATCATATTCCTAGCTGGGATCATTATTCAAGACAAGTAAAGGTAAAATCGCATAGTCCTGCAACTAGTAGAGTTCTATGTGGCATAAGACTAAAAACAGAATGGTGAGTTCAGTTTCTTGTGCTTTAGCCAGGAAAGCAAGCCAAGTATCTCACTGTTTTTCTATCAGCAAGATAGTCCATCCAACGACTCATATTTTTAAGTGGCCTCCGGTTTACTTGCATTTATAGAAAGATAGCACCATGAAACTGAAGAATTATTAACCAACCCTAGTTATTGAGTTTGACTACTTTCTTCCCTCTCTCTCTCTCTCTCTCTCTCTCTCTCTCTCTCTCTCTCTCTCTCTCTCTCTCTCTCACACACACACACACACACACAATCTGCCAAATAACAATGACAATGAACTGTTTTAAGGAGATATTTGGGAGCAACTAAGTATAACTTTAAGGTAGATTTATTGTCACATATTCTGCTTGGTGATAGTAGTCTCAAGAGCTTTCATAGAATAACAAATAATTTCAAGTATACAAAAAGTAGCATGTGAATGTAAAATCGTTTTCCAAATAAAAGTACATTTTTGTCTTTCTTATTCAGCTAAGAACATAGGCAAGTCACAACACACACACACACACACATACACACACACACACACACACACACACACACACACACACAAAATAGGTAACTCATAAGTTACAAAAATAAATGCATGCTTCGAGTTATATCCATGATGTCCCCAAAAAGAAAAAAGTCCTTTTCTTTGCAAAGCTTTCCTTTCCAGACAAGAGATATTACAAGAGTCTGCACCCCTTGAGTTGTCTGGCCAGGGGTTCAGGTAACATCTACTATGACACATCGGGGATGTGGCTTTTTTCTGTTCTAGTGCAGTGGTTGGTTATTCTTAAAATATCAGGTTGAGGTTAGAATTTTAATGCTTATAGGAAAAGTCAATAAGTTGCCTGAGATAAATACCTATAATATTTCAACATGTAGGCAGATATATAAAATATACAGGCTCTAAGTATATGTGACTGATATGAGATTATAAATTGCAATATGATTTCTGATAAGGGTTCATATTTCTTTTGCCTCCTTTGCCTGTGTCTTCCAGCTATGTTTTTCTTGGTACCACTAGAGGGCAGCAGCGTTCCAGGAACAGCACCACTCTTCTTTTAGTAGGACATAAAGACCCAGAGGAGCACTCTGCAATGTCTACTTCGAAAACAGTGTGAGGGGGAAGGTATACGGAACTGATTAAAACTAATGAATACCATTTGTTCAACTTGTCCGCCAATACATGGTAATTTTGCCAAATTCTTTAATAATTTAATGCAATACACATATGTACATTTTCTAATATATGAATATATATATGATCGGAGACAAGGCTCTTGCTGACTTGGTAAAATTCTAAGAATAATCACGCTGGGAGGTAAAACCTGAATTTCTAGAGATGAGTTAGTATTCTCCTGATACATACAGAACAAACTTTTGTTTATAAAAATGAAAGTAAAACTACTTAAAAGTGAGCTTTAGTGTGATGTGGACTGAAGACGCCATGTAAGAGAAGAAATTCATATATGGAAAAGATAGGGTGAACCAAGAAATGGATCTTAATACAGAAATTAAAATTTAATTTTTGGGTGAGGGCAGGCCAGTTCAAATAGAAGAAAGTATTTAGCATCTAAGAGAATGGGAATGCTATGTTCCCACTGGACTATTTATAACATCTCACTTTGCATATAAAAAGAATACAGGCTAATAGCAATAGGGAGTGGCAAAGGGTTGTGCACTCAGCCATATGAAGATCTAAGAAAATATTAAAACAACAGTTGCTTAATGGACCACACAAAACACAGTGCTTATAGGCAATTAACTCTAGTATTCGGTAGCAAGAGAAAGAAACAAAACAAAAAAACAACAACAGTCAACAGTCTTTCAATTCTAAGGAAAACATTCCTCTTATGCTAGATTGTATCTTCTCTGGGTGTTTTATTCAGGACCAAAATAGGATCTGTGAACTGAACATGAGTTGAAAATTGAGACCCCTGGAAACTGAAGAGACAGGTCCGCCACTCGATCTTAGCCAAAAGCCTAAGGGGCAATCAGTAACTTATTCTTGAACCCTCATGGCTTATGTTGCACACTGCCCAAATGCTGGTGAAAGCGGGCCATGTGGAGTCCTTGCATGCATTTCCACGAATTCCTTGCGTGTGTCTGCAGGAGCCACATGCAGATTTAAAACACTATTGGTCCATAATTTGGTATAAACAAAAATTACGTGCAGACTAAATGACTCACTTTGATTCAGATAAAATATTTCCCCCACCAAATTCCAGTTTAGATATAAAGGAATGGGATGAATGAGACATAAATGCAATCTGACTCTTGCACATGGCCATGCAATTTGTATTTAAGTATCAGCTATTCAGGTATCAAAAATAATTGGCTGCATGGCCTTTTGCATCTAAAGGACAGTGACCTGAGTCTAAAGAGACAATGTCCCCTTTAAAAGAAAAGAATTCTGCCAGTGTCTTCTAATTCCTAGATAATTATTATCCTATGTGGTTAAATATTGTCCCAGAAGTTATAGAAACAGAGAAAAATTAACTAGGTAGAGTACATTATACATTGAAAATAAATTAACTATTTGATGCAACACAGTCTTATAAAATGCTCTATGAAAAAATAAGGGGTGAGAGAAGCAATAAGTTCAATATATATATATATATACACACACACATATATATATAATTTGACTATCCTTAGTGGCGCATAATTGCTACAAAAATTCAACAAAGGCATTGAGGTATCTTATTTTGATAAAAGGAAAATACATCGAACCAGTAATTCCCAAGTTCTCTGAAGTGGCTTTTGTATTATTGTTTTATAGTTTGACTTTATATTCATTCACAAGGAATAGAGTGTGACCTGTAAAAGGGATCCTAAATATTTTTATTAGATCTTTATCCCCTTGGTGTATAAAACATCAGTTGTATGGGAAAGAGAAAAACAAGTAAGGCAGTTAGTATTAAAATTCAGCTTGACACAATTTAGAATCATGTAGGATAGAATGTTAATGTAAGACTGTCTTAATTGCCTTAATTTTCGTGGAAAGACCAAGCCCACTGTGTGTGATATCATCTGCTTTATTTTGTTCTGAGACCTTATAAAGAATAGGGGGAGGGGTGGGCAGAAGTGAACCTGCATACATTCATTTTCCTCTATACTCTTGACTATTGATAAGACCAGCTGTTTCTAGTTCCTGGCTGGATTTTCCTGTAATGATGGCCTTGGTGCTATAAGAAAAATAAACCCTTTCTCCCATAATGTTGGCCTTGTCATAGCATTTAACCATTGAAACAGAGAAAACAAGGACAGCCAACTGTACTTACAGCTCTGTGACATCTCTCGGAATACCTTTAGGCAAGACCTTCAAGCCCTTGTTACTACATCGTACTACGGTATCCAAGCAAGTGCATTCTGAAGGGCAGCGCGAGAGTGGAGAGCAGCTATTGTCATCATTTCCTGCAGAAGCACACAGAATATGGAGAAACACAGCTGTACAGCTTTGAAGGTACTAGAATGGAGTTTGTGTGCCTAGATATATTTAACAAACACAAGGGTCTTGAGCTATTTTTAAAAAAAAGTCATTTATTGGATTGAGCTAGAAATGATCATAATGAGTGAGTTAACCCAGAAGCAGAAAGACTCAACTGGTATATACTCACTTATATCTGCATACTAGCCCAAGGGGCATGTCCCATAAAAGCCTTCACTTACCCGGAAACTGGGACAGAGGGGAAGGCATCCTATTGGGACTCTAAATGAGAGACGCATGGGAGAACAGCAAAGTAGAAGGATCCAGAGGATCCTAGAAACCTACAAGTAGAACATTATGAAAGGCAGATTTGGGCCCAGGGGTCCCACTCAAACTAAGGCGCCAGCCAAGGACAATATAGGCGGTAAACTTTAAACTCCTACCCAGATCTAGCCAATGGTCAGAACATTCTCCACAGTTGAGTGGAGAGTGGGATATGACTTTCTCACGTACTGTGGTGCCTCACCCCTGGAGGGGGAGACCTGGTGGCACTCAGAGGAAGGACAGCAGGTTACCAAGAAGAGACTTGATACCCTATGAGCATATAGAGGGGGAGGTAATCCCCCTCAGGAACAGTCATAGGGGAGGGGAAAAATGGGAAAATGGGAGGGAGGGAAGAATGGGAGGATACAAGGGATGGGATAACCATGGAGATGTAACAAGAATAAATTAATAAAAAAATTTTTAAAAAGAGAAAAAAAGCCATTTATGTATAAAACACTTAGTGCTTATAGATCGACACTATATTTGCACAAATTTTGGGTTCCCTTAGTCAGAATTTCAGAAAATAGCTCACAATTTTGTACAACCAACATAATTTTAAATTTTACAGTTAACTTAGTTGATTATTTGCTTATTTATATAGTTTTCAACCAGGAGATATAAATATAAACTGGATAAAGGGAAAGCTGTAAAGAGAGGGACATAAGAGGCAGATTACCTTAAAGTGCTGATAAGATTGTATTAATACCTCATGTTAAAAATGTAGAACTCAAATTGGCTCACTCCCTGTTCACTGGCAACAATAACAGAACTCGCTCTACCCACTTCATAGGACTATAGTGAGGATGAAAATCAATAGCAGAGAGTATTTGAAAGGGAAGACTGTGACTTGTGATGGTTTTACTAGATCTTCTATGTCATAATGTTTTGTTTTGTTTCCCCATTTGGACATAGCAGCTTCTAAAAGACACACTGAGAATAATAAAGTTAAAATTAAGCTCTGTGAGTATCGTTCACAAGTTGGGAGCTTGGAAGTCTTCCAGAACATTTATAAATAAGCATGAGGTAAACTTGAATGTGAAAGGGCAAGCTGAGAAAAACAGGTGCCTTGTTGGTAAGAACATGGAACCAAGCAGAGAATACTGTCTGGTCCTAAGATGTGAACTGGACCATGACAGGAGAGCTATTTTCAAAAACATTGTTGCCAGACCATAAACACTGTTTGCTACTTTGTTCTACTGTACCAAAGGGAGCACACTCTCCAATTAAAGAGCATCAGATTGGTCCTTTGAATAAACGTCTAATGACCCATGATGTGTCACACATTTCTTACCATCGTCACAGGTGAAGTCCTGGATGGCTACATCCTGGATTGGGATTTCTTTGAGGAAGTAGGGCTTTTGACATCGAGGATTTCCTGTTACAATTCTTTTCCTTCGGAGCCATTCTCCCAGCCATGCCAGGTGACAGTTACAGTTGAAAGGATTGGCCAAAAGGTTTCTAAGAGGTATATGCAAACAATATGCAGTTCAATTTATGGCTCATTTCTTATGTATATAAGTCCTAGGTGACCACTTCTCCACACTATTTTCCCTACAGTGATTTTTCACTAGTGTATGTACGCTCATTTCCCTATATGCACACAATAATATACAAAATATATCACATATATTTTTTCCTAAATGTGTATGTCTGGAACTAAAAAACAATGCATTCTCATGAGAGAATTCCTCTAATAACTTCATGCAAAAAAAAACAAAAAACAAAAAAGTGAAGGCAGCAATTTGGGTTTCATGCAGTGGATTCCGATAGGTACCTTACTTACAAATAATTTAAATATGTCAGAGATCTAACTTACTGTCAAACCCTTCTGCGCTGATACAGCAGTAATTTAATATAAAGATGAAGGCTGATTACCTTACATTATTGAGTTTAACCTGACAACAGCTATTCCCTTAATTTGTCATCTCAAGATTTCCATCTCTTGTTTGCTCCAGAGAATAGCTTTGCTATCTAAACTGACAGCTGAGTTGATTAAATGCCAGTTATAAAAATGAATTTACTTCTACAAATCTCAATACTTTTGGCATCTCATACTTAAGCACAAACCTATTGACAACCCCATTATTTATAAACATGCCATCTTTAATATGCACAAATTAGTCACTCCATGTAAAATGTCACACTTCATATGGAAAGGGGGTTAAGTACTTCACTGAAGGATAGATGCTTACTTGACTTTCTTTTTTTTTCTTCAGTGACTCAAGCAGAGTCAAGCATGATTTTAGAACTGTTCTAACTACCTTTATTCCATCCATTTGAGTTAGGTTAGCATACTTATAAGCTGCTGTGACAAGGAAATCTACAGTTATCAGAGATGTCACAGCAAGCATCATGCTCAGACACTGACATGCAAAAGCCTGGAAAGTACTGTTCAGAATTTCTTTTTAAGTGTTTCAGAGTTCCATATGTAGACCTAGAAGTATTCTCAAGTTTCACTTTGTCTAAATAAGATATTCTCTAGGATAGGCTAAACTCATTCCTTCCATATTCTGTAAAGTCATGGCAATAGGCCTCTGAGGAATAGCTTTTACTATCAGTCTGCTCATCTTTATATATCTCTTGTCACCATGAATGATTCTTTTGGAGTGTGGTCGGTTGGTAATGCTTCTATCAATTCTGTTTTTATGATACTTATATTAAATACTTGTTCAGATTATGAAAGGAAATCTGTGACATTTACTTCAAGTTGGATTAATTTATAATTCTAAATCTAAGCCACATCATTGATCCCATTATTATTTACATATATACATATATCTGTGTAATATATAATACACATATACATAATATATATGAAATACACATGTATACATTATATATATGTATTATATATAATACATATATCAAATTTATATAATAAAAATAGTAATTCGAGGAAAAATTAATTAAAGCAAGGTTAACATAAGGTCATCCTTTTTTAAATGCTTAACTATGTGGCCATGTTTTTATAGAATGTTTAGTAATTCTTTACAACATTATTAATATAGCTCAGAAATATAATGCATCATTGCAAGTCATAAATAAAGGCAGTGGTTTTCAACCTGTGGGTTGTAGCCCCTTTGGGGTTCAAACAACCTTTTCATAGGGTCCCCTAAGACCATCAGAAAACACAGATATTCACATTATGATTCATCACAGTAGCAAAATTACAGTCATGAAGTAGCAATGAAAATAATTTTATGGTTAGGGGTCATGACAAATGAGGAACACTATTATAAGGTCACAGCGTCAGGAAGGCTGAGAAACACTGGATGAAGGTAATGCTTTTCCACTTACAGTGTAGATAATGAATGGAGACTATCAAATGCCCCTGGTGCAACTGTAGTAATTTGATTGTCATATAAAGAAAGCAGACGCACAGAACCGAGTCCTATGAAACTGTCATTCCCAACACAACTTATTCGATTACTTCTTAGCATCCTGAGGGAAGGAAAAGGACATTGTTATGGAGATAAAGTATCAGACATTCAATTTTGCCTCTTTGAGAATCAGAAATATTTCCTTTAGCAAATATATAGCGCTTGTTACTATTTTGAATAGTAACCCCCTAGGGATGACTATATTCTGGAGACCATCCTCCAAGAATAGAATGCATAGAATCATCAGTGCCTGAATTAAGCCACAGAAAGCATGGTGAGCCTGTGTGGATTTCCAGTCCCTTGATGAGGGTAACATATTTTCTTTTGATGATATGATTATGTTTGCTTGATCACATAATGCCCTAAGTCACCTACTTGGAGTCCTTGGAGCCCAGGGATTTGTGTATTCATGATAGCACGGTATTTGAGATAGAAGAAAGGGAGGGAGGAAAGAATCAATAGGCACTGCAGATGGAGAGCTGAGGGCATCTCAGGGACTCAGGGACTCACTGTCTGACAGGAGCAGAGGGAGTCAAGTGTGACTGAGCATTCAGCAAGCTCGCATCAGATTGTTGTATTTATGAAAATCTGTTCATAGTTTCAAGTTCAGAACTCCCAAAAGGAATAAATGTATTATACAAGAAAGGTTAAATAGGTTGTTGGCCTTGAATCAACTCTAGTTTTTGACATTGTCATTAAAAGGATTAACATTGTTGTCATTTCCTCCCCACTGCTAAAGCACTAGCTTACTCCCCGAGTCCTTCCTCTCTGAGCTGTTTATTTGGAGATTTTCAAGAAGAAAGAAAACATCACATAAAAATGTGTAGTTGCATTAATATTATTCAGAACTCATGAAAAATTAATTCATTGATCTTTCTACAATCAGAGTAATCACTCCACCAGAAGAAAGAGACAAATATAAAACAAGAAACATGCGCTATCTAGTTTTATGTCAACTTGAAACAAGCTAAGGTCATTTGGAGAAAGAGAGCCTCAATTGAGAAAATGCCCTTACAATACTGGTCAGTGGACAAGCCTGTGATGCATTTTGTTGATTGGTGATTGATGTGGGATGGTTGCCTTCACTGTGAGTAGATGCCACCCATGGGTTGGTGGTCTGAACTAGTCAGGAAGAGCAAGTCATTCAATCAACATTCCTCTATGTCCTCTGCATCTGTTCCTGCCTCCAGACACCTGCCTTCAGTTTGTACCCACACTCTGTTTTGATGATGAGCCAATATGTCAACATACGTGATGAAATAAACCTTTTCCTCTCTGAGTTTCTTTTGGCCATGACATTTTATCACAGCAATACAAGCCCTAACTAAGACGGATGATGAAGAAGTTGCTGCTTTAAAATTGTATGTTTGCTAATAAAAAATAAATAAAAATATTCTCTTCCTGCTAAGCCATAGATAAGAAGAAAGATGATGTCTTCTTATCCAGAATTCACTTGATAGTAGGAAACAAATGCACAACAGCACTATATCATTATCAGCCATTTCCTTTGCCATGAATAACGGAGACCTGTGGTCTTTATCTTACTGCAGTTACGGGACCCTGGAGGGAACTGAAGACAACACCATCAGCACATGTGTAATAGCAAGATTTACCTAATGTCTCAGGACATTTTATAACCTGCTGAAAGAGACACACATGCATTACTAGCTATCCTACCAGTGCTTAAGAGGCAAGAGGATCAGGGGCAAGTGGAACAACCGCCCCCCCCCCCCCCAGAGACAGTGTGGAAGAAGAGATAGATCCAGACATGTCTACTTTAAAGGTTGAACACCCCAGTTATGACTCTCAACTGCTCCATTCTACTTGGAAGGACTGTATTAAGGAGACAGCTTGTGGGTGT
The DNA here is from genome assembly GCF_903995435.1 of Acomys russatus. Classification (NCBI taxonomy): domain Eukaryota; kingdom Metazoa; phylum Chordata; class Mammalia; order Rodentia; family Muridae; genus Acomys; species Acomys russatus. The sequence continues at coordinate 38,725,362 of NC_067158.1, read as the reverse complement.
ATCTTCAGGTGTCAGAGCCTAAAGAGCAGAAATTGATCAGTAGACATAAAATGCAGAAAGCTGATTTCAGAGCACTATCAGGCAGTATCCTTTGATTGTATCTAGTCAAAATAAATACTTTGATGTGTGGGTGGTATTATGAACTAAACCGTCTCTAACTTAATTCACACAATGAACCTCTTCTCACCTAATATGACTGACTTTGGAAAGAGTCTTTATAGTTTTAAAAACTTATATAGAAAGAGAAAGACAACCTGGAGATCTCACTCCCTCTTCCTTTCTCTACATGAGAATACAGACTGAAGGGCATGTTCATTTACAGCAATAAACAACCCAAAAAGGAGTCCTGTCGCCTAGAAGGTGGTCTGAAACATAAATTCAACTTCATCATGGTAAACATCTACATGCATAATTGTGAGAAATATGTGTCTAGCATTGAGTCTGTGGTATATCACAGTGGCAGCAGAGATGGGCTGGTATGGGTGAAGGGCTAACCTGTGCCCCTATCTTCTCCATAGCACTGCTGTGTGAAAGAAGCTTCTATTATCAATGCATAGACACCCCACTTCTGCATAAGAAGAGAAGTGTTGTCCTTTCTTGCGTAACCTGAGACAGCCTAAGGAAGTGCAGATGCAGGCCCTATGGCATATATAGTGGTTATCTTTCAACACACTCAGTATATCTCCCATAAACATGTTCAGTAAATGTTGGCATACCATTTTAGAGTGGCTCAAAGCTAATCCCTGAGAGAGGTCTGTGATTGACATGCTGGCCTTGTGGGATTGATAGGTTGCAGGCTGGGTGGGCAGGAGTGTTATAGCATACATTTATTCTCGTGTGCAGGGGAGTTTTTGGGGGAGGGTCAGCTTACATTTGGAATGCTATTAACAGACCCTGCTAGCTAGAGCAATACCTTGCTCTCTCTTCCTCTCATAAGAACAGGGACTTCTCACACTTGCATTATACAGAGCTCTCATGGTCCGGTGATGTGCCACCACTTGAACCTGTGTTTACTGTACTGCCAAGGGCGGTGACTTGGTTGCAAATAGATTCCTTTATGTGCTCCCACAACAGTTTTAGTTTTTTTCCCCTTTCTCTTTGGGTTTATGAGCCATTATTGTTGTCCAACATGATTATAAAGATTCACTGAAATAATTCAAATAATATGAAGTGTCGCATTTACTATCTTCTCTACCTAGACAGCAGTTGGGAGATGCAAAGAATCAATCCTTCCAAACTCCCTATCGCTAACCACATAGAAAAAGCCCTTGGCATTTTTTCTTAGTAGTAGACAGTGAAGGATTGACCACAGTCCTTGCTTCCTGTCTATTGAAGCGATTTAGGGACAGCTAGAGTAGTTCCTAGGTGCACGCATTTTCTCTGTTCAAATGGCTGTCTGAGATTTTAAGCCACCAGGCTAGGAGGAGAGCAGAACTCACAGAGATAATGAGGAATGAAGTCTAGCCCACTTTACTGTGAATCAGGAGTACTTACAGGGTTTTGAGGCTTTCCAATCCTTTAAACATCTTATGCTGTACGCTTTCCAAGCGGTTACTGGTGAAAAGGACTTCATTCACGCCAGATGCGCCTTCAAATGCTCCCTCCTCGATATCGGTGATCTTGTTGTTGCTAAAGTTGCTGGACGAATAGTGTTGAAACACAGGCCATAAATAACTGCTCACTGACACTAGGCACTGCTGAGAAATATCTAGTCATTTTCAATCTACTGAGGAAACACAGTTGCCAAGATTTTCACTACCAATATTGCCGAAACTTAGACAAGACACTTGTCTAACCCAGGAAGTCTGAAGGACAGTAACGCCAAGAAAGAATAGCCATGAAAGAGAAATACTAGCCAAATTCTGGTCACAATGAACTAATATGATTACCAGGAGTCTAAAATTGTCCAATTATTTGGTTACATAAAGCTTTTATTTTTCAAAGCTGAAGACTGAACCCAGGGACTTAAGCTTGTTTAGGCAAGTGCTGTGCCACTGAGCTAAATTCCCAACCCCTACATGAAGCTTTTATGTCGCCCTAAAGGATGGTCTGGCCAGTCAACAGGCCCTAGGCATCCACTTGTCATTATCTCCCCAGCACTGGGAAAGCTGGCCAGGATATTTGGACTTTCTTATCTGAGCATCAAACCTGGGTCTCTGTGCTTATATGACAAACACTTTGCCAGTAGAGCTATGGCATTATATTGTTCTGTAATATTTTAAAAATTTTATGATTATAAAACACTGTTCACAGTAACTGCTCACTAAATGGAGATTATATTGCATATCTTATTACTAAAAAGGCAGTGTAGTTAGTTGTATAAAGAAAGACAATTAAAATATTAGAAGATTCTCTCAAGGCAGCCTACCACAGAGAAGAAGGACACAGGACACAGGCATAGGTTTGGTCTGCTCTGCTAAAAGCAGGGTCAGTGGCTGAGGCAGCTATACAAGTGACACTGAGAGTACCAAGTGCCATGGTAAAATGTTCCTGTTTCCTGGTCATGGGAGCAGGGTATTCAGGATCCTTGAATGCTTGACTTTTTTTGTCCTGCCTCTTCCTTTACTCTTCTCAAGGACATGGGATACTGATGGAATGTTGTTGAAAATGCTGAGTTTATGAACTTATTATGAAATATGAAATATGAGCTGTGGACATGAAGCAACACAGATGAGCATTCTGGCCAGTTTACTAATCATTAGTTTTGACAATCTCATAATGAAAGCTTAATGAAGCAAAAGCCAAACAGTTGACGTGAATGTGCTGAGAGAGAAATAGCACCACGGTTTGGGGAATAGTAAAGGAAGTTACAGAACACCACTGAGCCCATTTTAATGTGTGTAGGTTGCTGGATTCCTGCTGCAGAAGCATTATAGACCAGCTGTCTGCTTTAGAGGAAGATGCTAAGGGTTGGTATGGCATTGAGTAAGCACATGGAAAAGTACTTCTTAAATAGTACCCTGGATGTATGCCCATAGTTTCCTGTTTCAAAAGAAACTTGGATAAAATGGATAGAGATGTAAAATTCACAAGAACTTTTACTCGTGAATTACGCTGCAGAAAGTCAATATATTGGTAATAAATGACTTACATTTTACGTAACTGAGGAAGTTTCTTAAATATTCCTGTGGCTTCTAACACTGTGAATTCATTATTATTAAGACGCCTGGGAAGAAAAAATACAAAAAAAGAAGACAAATGTTTCCTTTTACGTAGGAAGGGGTTAACTTGTATATGTTACACTGAGTTATAATATTATTTAATAACTTTAAAATATAGCACAAATATACTGGAGTACTCATTAAAATGCTCAGGTTTTATTATTTCAATAAAAATTTAAAAGATCAAAATTCATAGATATATGTAAATATTAAGAAAAGTAAAGAATAATCAAAGCCAGCTCACATAAAGGAATCTCCAGAAAAAAAGTTTCCAAACCTTTTTGTCACTGCTGTCAACCTAGTACGCATTCACCCCTAAGTACCTGTTTCATATCTTTATCATTAACAGATATACATTATTCAAATACTAAAGTATAGAATTTCAGTGTATTTATAAAATTGCAAGCCATGTGAAATGATTTCTGCATGCAGTCTCAGTACTCAGGAGGCAAAGGTAGAGGACCACAGCAAATCTGGAGCCAGCATTGTCTACCTGGTGAACTCTAAGAGATCAGAGCAATATAAGAAACTCCATTTTAATAAAAAATGTAAACAACTGTTTCAAACAAGCCCAAACAAAACCCAGAACACCCATCTTTTCTAATTCAATGTTTTCTACACCCAAAAAGCACTCCAAAATCAGTACCAACCATTAGCAATAGCCTCTCATTATTATCACAGCCAACTAACTCCCCACCACCATCCCTTGTTCATGCCACACCACCCTTGTTTTCTTATTCTAGAAATTTCTCTTAAGCGGACTCACACAGAATATGTCCTTTGCTTCATGTTGTAGGATGTTCTGAAGATTTTTGTCTCATGTTCAATTATGTATAGGCATGTGTATCTACTTATGGGTATGTGCAGGTGTCCAAAGGGGCCAAAAGAGGGCACCGAGTCTCCCGAAGCTGAGTTATAGGTGGTTGTGAGCTATGTGGCATGAGTGCTGGAAAAATTGAACTTGAGTTTATTGTAGGAGCTGTGTGGTAGATGTTCTTAAATGCTGAGCCACCTCTCCAAACTCTTTATGATGTTTTGAATTTTTACTCATGTTATGGAATTATCAGTATTTCACTGCTTACTGTTGAGCAACAGAATGGGCACCCCACAGTCATTTAGCCATTTTCCAGCTAGTGGACATTTGTCCTAGGTTACACCTTGTCCACTATGAAAATGCTATGCAGAACATAGCATGTTTTTTTTTGTGTGTGTGTGTGGACATGCCTTTAAAATTTTTTGACTATACTCATAAAAGTAGATTTTTTTTGATCACATGAAAGACCTATGCTCTATACAGGGGGAGGTAATCCCCCTCAGAAACAGTCATAGGGGAGGGGAATAATTGGAAAATGGGAGGGAGGGAAGAATGGGAGGATACAAGGGATGGGATAACCATTGAGATGTAAGAAGAATAAATTAATAAAAAAAAATTAAAAAAGAAAGACCTATGCTCATTATTTTGAAGAACAAACTCTCTTCTTAAGTCTATACTATTCCACATGTGAAGGACCAATGTATAAATTCTCCCCACATATTGTCCTTTTCTGCAGACTTTTCAAGGGGTGGTAATGAGAAATTTCTCCCATAGGCTCCTGTATTTGAATTTCTGCTCTCCTGTTGATGGTGTCGTTTGAGGAAGTGCAGTCATACTGGGGAGCTGTATCGCTGGAGACAGACGTTTGAATGCCTATAACCACATTTTCTGTGTGCCTGGGAAATGTGATCTGTCCATCACTTCCTGCTCTGTCATCATGGTTTCCCTTTCATGACAGACTTGTGTTCAGGAACCCTAAGTCAAAATAAACTCTTCTATAAGTTGCTTTTCCACATTTTGTGCAAGTGGTGCACATAGAAATATTAAATGTGAACCACCACCGAGAGAGAAAATTAACATGGCAACAGATCCAGTAATTCATACAGTTGTTTGTACTGTGAGGTGGGGTTGTTGCTATGGAGAACCTGGCAGTGATGGGGTTTTTGGATAGATTTAGAAGACTTTGAAACTTTGGACTATAAAAGGAGTTGATTGCTATAAGCAGAACTTAATTAGCCATCCTAGGAAGAATCAGGAAGAGTAAAATCCTGAGAGCAATACAGATATTATAGGTCAGGCTCATTAGATTTCAGGGGGTAACAAAAACTGTATCAATAGCGGGGCTAGAGGTCATTCATTTGGCAAAGAATCTGACTCCATTCTGTACACCTCCTAAGAAGTTGCTTAGGACTAAAATAAAAAGTAATGGGTGAAGTTCTCTGGTAGAATGATTTTAAGGCAAATAGACATTGAGTCCCTGGAATGGTTATTACTGATTACTATCATCAACAGCTACAGCCAAAAGAGCAAGTGGTGCACAAACAAATATAAAATGGGCAACACGGAGAGGAAAAGGACAGACACTAGAGGTCTTCAAATTGTTCCCAAAGCATGGGCTGCAAAGGAAGCTGTAATTGTTAAGGAGCTTAATGTTATTAAAGAAAAGGTTCTTATTCTCCACTGGGGTAGGGGAGCCATTTGCAGGGCAAGACGACATCCTGATAAATATTCAGTATGTGAAGCACCAGCATACACAAACTGCTAATACCAAGGATATGCAAATTCATACCAAGCTGTCAACTGAATTTGACATTATCATCCATGTGGCAGCAGTTTTGGAGACACAGAAGATATAAGGCTGAGGGAATCGTGAGTTCTTCCTGTGTGGAATCGAGGAAGTGATTAGGTCTGAGATATATCAGACCGGTGGTGAGGTCCGGCAATGTGTGATAGAGTTGAATTCCCATTAAGGAGGCTCTGAGCAGCGACTGAGTAAAGCCTGCATTGGACTTGAGATTCCCAATGTTGCTGATCACAGAACCGTGAAGAATTGCAAACAGGAAGTAGAACCAGGCCTAAGAGAGACATGTATAACACAGACAGAAAATCCACAAGAACGGATTCCCATTTAACTATGAGTCTGAAATTCCAGATAGTAGACATGGAGCTACATGCTTTGATGTTCGCCTGTTGGGTTTTAGTCTTGCTTTGGTCCAATCTTTCCTCCCTATGTTCCAAATTCTCCTTTTTGAATAGTAGTGAAAAAATGTATCACTGTATGTTGGATGCAGTTTCTTTCTTTCTTTCTTTCTTTCTTCCCTTCCTTCCTAATTTATTGGGGACTACCACTTTGAGTCTGGGAAGAGATTTAGGCGCTCTGAGCACCATTGAGACTGTTAAAGGTCCCCAGCACTTTTGAAGTTGGGTTAAATGTATTTTGAGTCATAAAGCAGCCAACCTATGGGCAGCAGGGCGAGTAATGTGGTGGTTGGAATGAGAAAGATTTTCTAGAACGTCATTCATGTATTAGAACACTTGGTTCCCAGTGGATGGCACCGTTTAGGAATGTTTGGAATGTTTTAGGAGCCATGCCCTTGCTAGAGAAAGTATGTTCTGAGCTTTGAGAGTTTAAGGCCTTACACTTCTTTTTTTTTTGAAAAAAAAAATCTGCTTCCTTTTGGTTTTGAATTGTGATCAGACAGGTCCATTCTTTTCCTGCTCTTGTGGACTTTCATTCTGCAGCCACATGCCAAAACACACACTTTATTCTAAAAGTTGCTCATGGTCCTGGTATTTTACCAGAGCATCAGAAAATAATAGTTTGGCATTTATATAATAACTAAGCATAAGTTTTTTCATATGTTTATTGGCCAATCATATATCTTCATTGGAAACAATGTTCATATGGATAATTTGACAATTTTGTTAGGCAATATAACTTTATATTAGTGGATTTTAAGAGATTTTCATATATTTTGGATATAAAGCCATTGTCAGTATATGATAGTAAAAACTCTGACTCCAAATTTCCGACTTAGTGCATGGTTTGCAAACATCTTTCTCTTAAGTATTTATTTTATGTGCATAGCTTGAAAATATTAAAATTTTAAAGTGGAAATTTTGCTGAATCTTACATTAGAAGCTAGATCCTCATAGAATTCTTGAAACTTATTTAACACATTTAAACTTTAAACTTATTTAACTCAATATCATGCTCAATATAATATCACTCATCTGTATCACTATAGAAATAAACATAATTACATACACAGCCACATAGACTGGAGTTTAGTGATCTTGCTACAAATTATCTGATTTTCAAATCTGTTAATCTAGTAAATATACCATGAATTAGTGGGTGGGGAAAAAAAACAGTCACCGGAACCATAAAGAGGTTATTTTCTGCCAACCCTGTGAAAGACATTATTTCTAGTTATTCTATTTGCTTTAAATTCATTAAGTAACAGGCATGTGGACAGTCACAGTGGGACAGAAATGACACTGCACAATGCTAGCCATCAAGAGGCTGTAATCTATTTGAAGACAGAAGGATTATGCATACACACAGAGACAAGCAACTTTGCAAAGTAATAAATGACACATACCAGATGGTACCATAAATACACTTAGCGAAGATGTTCAGGAAATGATTATAGTTCACTAGTGTTGTTATGCATCTTAGAAAAGTAACAGTGCACATTTTCCTTTTACAGCCAAGCAAGGTGAACTACACATGGGCATAGATCTATGTACATACAATTCCAAAAGCACATGTTTTCATACTCTGGATCATATCCTAAATTTGTAAATATAAATTTGGTATTATAAAAGTTTTCAGCTTTCTCTAATCTGCTATCCACTATTCATAAACAAACAAACAAGCTAAAAGTTATTGTTTGCCCTTCTCCTGGCAATCATGGAGCCCTTTCATTTTGAACAAGAGAAGTAGTGAAACAACTAAAAAGTCACTCCCTGATATATTTGGTGACTCTCAAATTATTTTGTTTGGCTGTTTCTTCAAGGTTGCCAAATACAAATAGCCAAAACACTATGAATGTAACATTAATATAACTCTTGATTGTTTCGTGGTTCTTCTTGCTATATATAGTTTATTTTATATATGTATAATAATATAAATGTATATGTTAAAATTTTTATTAATAAAAAGAATTACATGCCTTGCAAATTTATGAAATGCTTATAAATGGTTTACCATAATGATTATCCAATAATAATCAGATATTTCTATTATTAACATTACTAACTGATGACTAAATTTTGAGAGAAAATTTGATTGTTCAGTTGTTGTTCCACCTAAATAAAAATAGTGAACTAAGACAGCTTTGAACATGTTCTTCAACAAGGAAGAGGTGCTCTCAATTCAAGATGTATAAATTAAATTAATTAAATTATTGATAATTAATATGTCAGGACAAAAATTCCAATGCTTCCTTGCAGTCTCTCTCTGTCTCTTGCTCCCTCCCAGGTAGGATTTTGTAGTCAGAGAAACTTACAGCTCTGCTGTGTACTGGGGAATATGATCTGGGATTTTGTTGAGTTTTTGATTGGAGCAGTCTACTGTGGTCCCTTCACAGCGACACTTTTCAGGACAAGCCAAGTCTGCAAAGCAGTCTCCACTTAATTTTGATCGATAATCTTCTGTACCTATTGAGGATTCAAGGCAAAAATAAGATTCTGAGTCCGAATGTTAGAGTAATCATTGATACATGGGAAGAAAAGTAGTAGGATAACTATAGATTATGCAGCAGGGAGACAACTTAGGGAGTTTTGGTCAATGGATGTCAGGTGAGGGTTAAAAGAAAGACTTGGAATTTTCTGGAAAAAAGAGGGACCAGATTCACATGACAGGAAAACATTAATAAAGATGAGCTTTTCACAGCTGTACTTTCTGCTGATCTGATTCTGAGCCATGCTATTCTATTTCACAGATAATCACACAATGGCTATGAATTGTTTTTAAAAAAAAACCAGTTTTTTCTGAGTCAAAAATTTAAAACATATCTAGTAATAAATATATTCCTGTATATTAATATAGGGCTTTTAAAGAAAATTGATATACTTAGGTTTTAATTTTTTTCTACGGACTTTTGTTATTCTCTCCCTCTCACATAATCTTCAGAAACTCCCCCAAAAGCCCTCTTTTTTCATTTTGAATCTATAAAAAAAAGACAAGTAAGTCCTGCCTTGAGCCTCAGCAGCTTGCCATGCTGTAGAAAGCTGCGTGACGTTCCATGGTGCTTGACGGAACCATGTTTTTCTCATACCTCGCAACCACATGGTTAGATCAAGCACAACAGAAAATCTCGCTACATTATCACTACACCAACCACTAGGCCAGAGGGAAGACCAAGAGGAAAGACGAAGGGAGGAGAAAAGCTACAGATGGTCTGGAAGCATAATACTGTTTACAGGACATGCACTTTTCCCGCAGAATGTGTATGACCAGAGTAAGAACATAACTACCGAAGGGTTCGGGTGCCTGGAAACACAAAGAAGGGGCTATATGGAAGGGCGCCACCCATGTTCCTCAGAAGTGCCGAGTGGAAACCACAGCTTTAGGGAAGAACATCCAGGAAGAAGTTGAAGGCAAGCTACAAGGACAACAGAGAAACTCAAGTGGTCTGTGGTTTCTTCATGGAAAATAGGCGCAAAACATCAAGACTAGAAGAAGGTACACCGGGGATTGAAAAGAGGGTGTGTTACGTTTCAGATGAGACACTTTTACTTACAGGCCAAATGGTGAATTCCTGCAAATGAAAAGATCACCAAGGAGGAAAGAAAGACAGAATCATCCTAGTTAAGGTTAATAGACAAACATATATCACATTAGGTTTTCTTCCTTGTTTCTTACCATGACAGTCATGAGGTAGCACTGTGTGATGCGTTTGTCATGCTTTGCCAATTGTTTTGCATTTTTTAAGTATAAGGGCTTATAGAGAGTGCAATGGCATAAAAATACTATACAGCACAAATTAAATGCTTGTGGGTTCCTTTAATGGATGTGAGATGGATTTTTCTGTTGTATCATCACCAGGATGTTTAGAATGCCATACTGAATAAAATAGATGAGTATACATATAAAATGGATGAAAAGCCAATGATGGAATGTTATAGGGATATATGCATTAATAGTTACGAGTAAGTCATATGCTCCTAAATGACCCCCAAGTCCTAATGCATATCCCTTGGAGGGAACATAATCAGAATTTCAACAAAATATTTGAAATGTCAAATATAACAACATATGAGGGTCACATGCCAAAATAGCAATAAGTGCTACTCTATTTATTGAAGAATCTGTGTCTTTTCTGTTTTCAGAAGAGCCACAGGAAAGCAAACATTGTTCTGATAACAGTATCAACAATAGGTTCATTGAGTACACTTCAAAATGCATAATTGATACCATAGCAATCAGCAATATTTATTTTAAAACTATTATTAGGTAGACACAAATCCCAATTAGTATTTGACGTGGAAAAAAGAGCAAAATAAGGAACAAGTAATCAATGTGACATGGATTCTACAAATAACATAAATATAAGTTGAATTATCAAAGATTGAAACAGAAGACATGATCTCTGATATAGAAGTTATTTGCTAAAACCCATCTGGGCTCCTATCTTACAGGAAAAGCAGAAAACTTAATAACTGTCACAACGACATGGGTTTTCTATTGTATTGAGCTGTACTGGGATTTTTGCATCTAAATGATTAATAAATTGAAATTTTGGTAATGATTAGATGAATTGCCACAATTTTGGAATTTGAATAATATTGGTATGCTAGTTTATGTGTACTCTGATTTTCAGAGGGCTTCAGTTAAGTCATAATTATTAGCTACCCTTGCACCTAATTGGATAAAAATAACAAAAGTTATACATTGATCATGAAGACCAATCAATTGCTCTTTTCAACACATTACTGTTTACATATACAGACATAATATGTAGATGATTAATTAAGAATTAAAATTCAAACTAAGCATTATACTTAAATCTATTAAATATGTACAACTAATTAAATGACAAGAATAGGTAATAAATAAATCCTTAAAAATCAATACAAATAAATACTATATATTAATATATAGTCATTTAAGTAAACAAGTCAGGATCCATTGCCACAAGAACAAAATAAGGGATATATTTTAAAGAGCTAGCTCTAGACTTATCAGTTTGGAGGTGTTCGACGTAAGCAAATGTATAAAACCTTGCATTTGCATCTTTAGAAACATGCCCTCCTCCTGCATAGATATTCAAGGCATTTAGTGTCCATTAACTGTTAATGAATTCAAGATGGATGTGAGCATTTCATTCGTAGAGTCTTTATTTGTAGTCTGACTCCAGACAGGCAAGAATGTTAAATTGCAAATAAATTAATAATAATAATAATAATAATAAACCAAGTGCAGTTAAATCAGTATGAAGCAGCTGTTTTATATTAAAAAAAACAAAAGTAAGCAAAAAATACTTTTCAAAGCAAGAAGCTTCAAAATATAAGTGGGTTTTTTTGTTGTTGACAATGCAGTTCTGCATATTTATATCTGATTTTATTTAGAACTAGCTCTTTGACAGTAGAGAGGCTGCTGTCTTTAAATCTAGCCCAGTAAGCTATATTTTAAAAACAGGCTGAAAGATTGTATTTTCAACATAGAAAAAATATGATTTAAGTAGAAAGCCATACGTTCAAATATTTTCGCTATTGTGAGAAACTGCAGATAATGTGCAAAAAGGAAAAGGGTGAGGAAAGAAGGTTTTTTTGTTTGTTTATAAAGAGGTTCAAAATCAGAAGCTGCATGCAGAGGTGGAGCTTGCAGGATACAGCTACAAATGATCTATGCATAGGTTACAGATATATAGAGTGCTCACTGTACTTCCAAAAGCATGCACATCAATGTTTAGAAGCTACATAAGTCAAGAAAAAGGGTGTCTGCAGTTAGTCCTACTACCGAGCAAAACCTACCTGGAATGAAATACTGTTCTTTAGCTAAATAAAAAAAAAAGAGAGAAAAAAAATAGAAGATGGTCCTGAATGTCATCAAGCAGAGATATGAGTTATATTAGATTAAGAATGGACTTAAGTTACTAAGGAGAACTAAGGACAATGCATATTCATAGAGGTAAACAACACACAGTGAGCGATAAACTCATTATAAAGATGGACAATAAGAAATATAATTTCCATACTGTATGTTTAACATGAATCAACTGCACAACGTGAAATATGCCCAGTAGAGTTCCCCACGTGACGGTTCTTGTTTCCTACCATCAGAACACAGACAACAGCGGACTAATATGAACAATGGAGTAAGTGTCCCAGTCCACAGCTACACAATGCTTGCTGTTGGATAAATGCACTATTTCACAATGGCAAAAAGATAGTCTCCAAAAACTGTCTCTTCCCAGCATTTTCATAAAGAGATGAGACATCATGAGCCTCCAACCCTCTACTTGTCTGAGGTTGAAAATATCACGTAATCAAGTCCGATTTCAGTCTGTAAATAAGTAAAAGCATGTCCAACTATGTGGTGGTGGTCAGTAGAGACCAGGACAACAAACAGGAGGAGGAGCAGCACTTCCGAGCAGGGTTGGGGGTTATCTCAAAGGTCCTGGTTAAATACGAACCCCTAAGAAGATAGTTTGAAGGATCCAGGGATCCTTTTCGTTTGATCGGTTCTGGTTTACTGGATACCCTCCCTATTCGAGTTGTTTCTCTGTATCTCCTGCTTTCCCCCTCTCCAGACAGAAGGGAATGTAATGAGACTGTACAATGCTCGGGAATCAACTAAAGGCAGCAGCTGCTGCTAATTCTTATGTAACGGTAGCTTTCAGTCCGGAGGGGAATGCCTCATGAAGTGAGAAATTACCTGAACAACGGAATTTCTTGCTTTTGATCTGTCCGATTCTTTTGTTAGCCAGGCGGCGGGGGCTGGTGCAACGGGCACCGCTGGTCTCAATTGGGTTGGTGTGGAGATAATCCGCTAGCCACTTGAGATGGCAGTCACAAATAAAAGGGTTCTGGGCCAAATGCCTTTCAGAAACACAGCAGAAGAGTTTTATACACTACTTGCATGGGCCTCAGCTCTCACATTCACAGTGAAAGCAATGGTTATTATACTCAGTCCAAATTTTGCATACGTACATAGTCTGGATGGCTCTGAGAGCTGAGAAGGTGCCCTTGGCAACGGTCTGAAGCTTATTGTCGTATAAGGAGAGAAGGTTCAAGTTGTGCAGGTCCTGAAAAGCATCTACCCGAAGGCAGTTTATCTTGTTGGCATTCAATAATCTGTTTGATCAAAACAGTCATCGAGTTAAAGTGTAGCATCTCATTAAGTCACCTGTCATATTGCCTTTCTGTAGGAAACCCAAGAGAAATGCATTTAATCCCAACAGTAACTTTATACATTTAATAATAATGTAGTAACTATGAATGTGAAATTGGAGGTTTACATGGAAAAGCTAAAGTCACATACATGGTCAAATGAACTGAAATTCACTGGTACTCATAAATGCATTCAATAAAAAAGATTTTTAAAAAACTATAAAGGGTGACATAAATGTAAAACCATAGACAAAGGTAGGTGAGGCTCGGCTTTTGTTGTCAAGAAAAAACTAAAAAACAATTAAAACATAAGTGTCTCCAGCCACTTCAGAGTTCAGTCTCCTAAAACAACAGCCAGAGTGATCATTATAAGGCACTCAAAGAAAGAATTAGCAGGACACCAAGATGAGACTTGATAGCCTACGATCATATAGTGGGGGAGGAGGTCCCCCTCGGTCATAGACCTAGGGAAGGGGGATAGAGTGAAAGCGGGAGGGAGGAAGTAATGGGAGGATACAAGGCGATGGGATAACAATTGAGTTGTAATTTGAATAAATTAATTTTTAAAAAGAGAGGAAAAAAGGCACGTGGGCTCATGATGTCCCAGGACCATGCAACAGCTCTGGTCAGAGTAAAAGTGTCGACAATCAATATCCTTCAGAATTCCCAAAGGTGTCTGGAGCTCACTCTTGGGACTCCACAGCTCATCCTGTGGCTGTCCAGTTCACATGGCTACACTGATATATATATATATATATATATATATATATATATATATATATATATATATATATATATTGTATATATATATATATATATATTGTATATATCACATATATGATATATATATAGGTTCAATTTTTTGTTATTGGTATTATCAATGGCTACTATTTGTACACAGAATGTCATGGACTTTTGTATCCTTTGTTCCCTCATATTTCAACCCCTCCCCCAAGTATATACTACATGCTCAAATGTATTTGCTGACACATGACTTCATGATAACCATCCTGGATAGAAAAGTTACACTACCCCTTTCAAGGCTCTATTTGCAGGATAGATACCCACCTAATGCAGTGTCCCATTATCCTGTTTCCCTAGATTACATCAATACACCATACTGTGCTTGAGAGATCATACACGGGCAGGCGTCATTCATGTAGGTTAATTATGATACTTATGGATGACCGAGTCTTACCGCTGGTGCTATACATCTTTCCCAGAATACAGTTTCTACCTAGGCAGACCCTGCCCTCTCTGTGACTCCTCCTAAGCGCAGTATGCGGTGCTCCACGTTTTCATTACCTGTTTCAATCTTAACAGCACATGCTTCTAAACATAGCTTAGCTATTTTGCCGTCCTTGTTTAATACTCCTTGTCTTTACCTTCTTACTTTATTTAGGGCATTAAAACATTTAATAGCTCAAAATTACCTGCCATGTGGTTTGGGTAATTCTCATCATGTAACATAATGAATATGTGTTCTCGTTTGACAATGACAACAAAAATGTTTCCAGCTAACACAGTTTTGGATTTCACTTGCTCGCCGTTTAGATTCTGTATGAAGACTCGAGGCTATGGCTTTCTGCTGATGATCATGTTTTCTGTGCTTTGTGTTCTCCCATCAGGAGCTTAAGTTTCAGGTTTCTTTATGGTGCATAAAAAAATTACCTGAAAGCTCTGGGGAGTTGGTTTGAATCAGGGTGGGTGGGAGGCTTGAATTGGGGATGGGGTTCAAGAAATGCATCCCTCCTGACCTTTGCAACAATACAAGCACCACTGATAATGCTCTGTAATTCACATGTTGACCGAGTAAGGGTGTTGGAGAAGGAAAAATTAAAGAGGAAATGGAAGGAGGCCTGGAAATGTTGAAAGCAGTTGTTTCTGTGAGAAGTTGATACTTGTTTCAAATCAACAAAATGTGAAAAATAGGGACACATCAGTAGCCGTCTTCTTAGTTTCTTTGTTCATTAACTTACTTCTTCCTACTACCCAACGGTTGAAAGAAAGCTAACATCTTTTGCATCATAATATTCTTGGCTATTTGTAAAAGGATTGGGATAGCACAGATGCATATTTTTAAGTTCTAGAAACCTGAGGAATGGGTCATTCTTGAGAGTTGGGAGATGGTCTATTTTTAAAAAGTGGCTATATTTCAGATCTCTATGATTTCCTCACACATGTATTACAGTCACCACAAATAAGTGCGTTTTGAGTATTGATGGCAAAAAGAGCAATGATGGTGAGAACAGTTGAAGATACAGTAGATGGAGAGTATTCTTGGAAAATGAGTATGTCAGCAACAGGGTAACTCCTTTGCAAAGAGCATCACACTGTATCTATAGTGTGCCAAGACATCTATGATATATATAACACCATTTTATCAAATAAAAAACAATGTTTATAAATTAATTTCAAAGAGTTAGAACCTTTAAATGACCATTGGCTCACAAAAACAATACGCACAATCACTCACTAATGTATATATCATAAATTAAGTAGATTCTAGAGCGATACACTCAGGAAGTTTTTGTTGTTTTAACATCAGTCTCTTTTGTGTATCTGTTTCTGCATGTGATACAAACTACAATTGTGCAGAATGGTGAAAAGAGTTTAATACAAAGACAGTTTGGGAGAATGAGTTTCTCAAGTAAGAAATAATAGCGATGCTAAGGAAGATTGTAGTTACTATGAAGTTTCTAATCACATAAATGCCAATGAATGAATGCTATTGAAAATAAATCCAGTATTCTAAATTTAAGAATTGTAAGAAGGACTAGTGAAAAGGCAAGGGAAGGCATCACATCATGCTGTCTCACTATGTAAAGCTTCCGGACCAGGGTCTGCCACAAACAAGGTTACTACGTAAGGGATGCTACAGACTAAATTCAACTTTCCCATTGCCTTACTGGTCTCCCTGCTTGACAAACTTACTTTGAAAATGGTCAGGCATTAAGATACCTGGCATCATATCGGGTCCTATAAATAAAGTGAATTTTTCTTTCAGTACAAATGAGGGGCAGCTATAGTTGAAGCAGAGTGGCATTTAATAAAATGGAGAAAGTCACAGACAACTCCATCAGGAGATTGCCCCCATAGCATGTTTCACTGTACCCAATGCCTGTGTTTCCACGGAAGTAAGTCTGCAAGTTTTGCTTTTAGATCTTTGGTGATAAGTGGGTGGTGAGGGCATCTCATCTCTCTAGCTCCATCCAAGGTACAGGAAACAGCATAACAGAGATTTTATGGGGTACATATCACTACACAACCTCACCACATTGGGGAAGCCAGAACACAATCATTCATTTTATTCTGAAGAGAAACATTCTTGGGCAGTTCTAATGAGCTTTGCCTTTGCATAAAAGCTATTATCAATGTTAGCAGTGCTACATTTATCACTTTTGTTTCATTAACCTGTATCATTTTGGGTTGAAGACTCCAGATAATTAAGAGATGATATATTTAAAAAAATACATTTATGTTAGGTTCCATAGATCCATAGTAATCAAATACTTACAGTAGCTGTAAGGAAAATAATCCTTCGAATAAACTTTTGGGAAGTTCTGTGATTTTATTTCCATATAGGACACTGAAAAATTATACAAAAAATTAAAATCAAACACACTTAACTAGTTCTTTCACATATATATTATATACTATATATAAATATATAGATTATATAATATCTATATTACATATAGATATATAGATTATAGATAATATAGGCTTACTATACATAACTTGGAATACATATAAAACACAGATTAAGAAAAATATAATTCATAATTTATTTGACATTTTGTGAAATAATTCCTGTCAAATTGAAATGCATTGTACATATAACACCCCCACATAAGCATGCACATAGTTTGTAGGCAATCAGAGCACTGTGTATGTAGCAAAGGAGATCAGTCAGTGTAGAATCTATTGCTAATGAAATGAGTGATTTCAGGCTCATAACAATGTAATATAAGGAGGAAACAATATAAGGCCAGGGACTTGAAATACATGGCATAATTTGTATGAGAAATATAAGATATGAGAAAATAATGATTATGAACATGACTTGAAAACTTTCCATCAAGTGTGGACTGGAATGCACCATCAGGATAGTGACTTCTGTTTGCACATCAAGGGAAGACACTAAGGGAAAGGATCTTCAAGTAATCAGGTCAGGACGTCTGGTGCCTAGCACAGGTATTAGGTGTTCTGGTGCCGGGTTGACAAGTGAAATGAGGAAAAATTAGCTAAGAATAATGAAGGAACATGTTTCAAAGCAGGATGTAGCAGTGGTGTAAATGAGTTGCATGGAAATGATGGAAAGACCTTTAAGTTTAACAATAGGTGTCCAATAATATTTATCATAGCATCTAAATATGAAGTTTAAGAAAAATGTGTAGAAGTTAAAAGATGCAGCCTTAGGGGGCACTTGACTACATATACCAAAAAATCATAGGCATATTTATTTGTTTTAAGGATATGGTTCAAGAAATTCTTTGGATGGCTGGTTAAGAAAAAAACTCAAAGGCAGACATGGTAGCACACCTTTAATCTCAGCAATCTGGAGGCAAAAGCAGGTGGATCTCTGTGAGTTTGAGGCCAGCCTGTTCTACAAAGTGAGTCCTGGGTAGCCAGGGTGATTACACAGAGAAGCCTTGTCTCAAAAAATATTTTAAAAAACAAGTAACAAAACAAAAAGAAAATAACCTCAGATAATATATTTTATGTATGAAATTTTAATCATGCATAATTTGAAACACAAGAAAATTAAACTAAGAAAAACTATTCCAAAAACCAAATAGTAATTTTTGAAATATACATCTTATATGACTAAAAGGTAAAGTTTGAAAGACATTTAGTAGCATCAAAGTACTTATAATTATACAAGGTCAGGTATTTTAAATGCCGTACATTTTATTAATAATATTATATATGTTTTCTTATATAACATAAAATAGTTAGAGTATTATAATATAGTAATATATTGTAATAGTCTATAAATTTGTTGAGTATAATATTATATAGAATATATAATATGTAATAAAATATATTTGCATATATAAATATATTTATATAATATTTCATAAAATTATGTTATCTATGTATAAATAATATATAATACTCTAAGTAGAAAATGTTTTACCTTCTAGAGTTTACTTGGATGTACCTTTTAAAATATATTTGTATATTTTACAAATAAACATAATTTTAAAAACAGAAACATATTTGAGAAAAGGATCGATGAGTGTCATGGATCATAAATGAAAGCCTGAAAATTTGAGTGCAAATAAGTAATTTGCTTGACATCAGCACATGATTCTAATGTATAAAGGATGAACATACAGAGATTACTAGAATGACAAAGTTCTGTTCCTCTTTCAAGATGTCAGAGGGAGGTGGGATGTATTGCAATATAGGGAAAAAAATACTCAAAGGAATAAATAAAGCAACGTTCTACATGGTGTAGGGAGACAGCCAATTTGCTCAGGCTCCGGTGTTACAGCTTTAAAGCACACAAAAAGGTCACATATATAGACAAAGATAGAGATTTTTATCAGGGAAACACATCAATTAGAGAGAAAAAAAACTTTTTTTTTTTTTTAAATATCAAAGAATAAAAGTGAAAATACTATATTGATAGAGAGGGGGTAAGATGAAGATTAAGAAAGGATAAAGGGTAAATGTATGTTTCGAGTGGGCAGATTAATACGGTATCAGCTCAGGATATTTAATTAAATTAAACCATCCAAATGTAGCCGCTGAACCCGGGCATGTGCCAGCAACTATGCTAAGCTGTGGATATGGTCCCCACTTCAATTAAACTCAACCAGTAGGTTATTAAATGTCCACCATCTGCCACCATCAGCTGATATTATCTCGTTTAATGGGTTTGATGTCCAAAGAACAATCGAAAGAGTAATTCTGAAAACTAAACTTTTTACTTTAAAATTTTACTGATATTCAAAAATCAACAAAGATATTCATAAATTGTAGGACTCCCACTTTTACAAAATCAAAAAGGGAATCATTTTACAATCTGTTTACTTAGCTTTCATTTTAGCTGACGAAGAAGATGGTTAGTCAGGAGCAATGCCATATTTGTATCAAGGAACCATTTTTGTTCCAAAAGTCATTTGGATTTCTTTCCTTTTTTATTTTTCATTTTTTTTCATTTTTTTATTTTTTGATCATTTGGGTTTCTAAGTGATCATTTACAAAATTATTAAATTAATAGTATCGAACAAAATGGGAAAACAGCAATGAGAGGAGGAACTTTTTAAACACATTTTTATTGAAAAATAAAATAATTCATATTACATCTCATTTTCTATCTCATCCCATGCATCCTCCCATTCCTCCCTCCCTTCCACTTTCACCCCAATCCCCCTTCCCTATGACTGTGACTGAGGGGACCTCCTCCCCATGAATATGGTGCTAAGGTATCAAGTCTCTTCTTGGTAGTGAGAGGAGGAACTTATGGAGTGAAACAGGAAATATAGCCGACAGGCCTTCTTGGCATATGATCTATCAACTGTAAAAACTGCCAGTTAACAAGTACTAAATACCCTATGAATAAATTCCAGATCAGTCTACCAAATTGCATAGGGTTTTGGTCAAGGTCCAGTGAGTGTTTTGTTTGCTTGTTTGGTGTTTTGCTCTCTCTCTCTCTCTCTCTCTCTCTCTTTCTCTCTCTGTCTGTGTGTGTGTGTGTGTTTTCAGCTTCAGTGCAGAGGCTAACATTAAATGTCCTCCATCACGTCCATCAGTTAGTTTGTGACACGGAGGCTCACTGAACCAGGACCTCCCCCATAGGGTAGACTGCGCTGCTCTGCTAGCACCAGGGATGCTCCTGTCTACTTACAAAAAGCTGGCGTTATAAATAAAATCACTCTCAGACATAGCAAAGGTGTGAAGATGGTAGCAGCAGAGAAATGAGTTAATCTTCAAAAGCCAAATGAGTGTCAAGAAAATGAGACAAAATATATAAAAACAATGAAAAGACAAATCTCCTAAAAATATAACAAGAAGGCCAATGAGAACTTGTGCTACACTTTTTGCAATGTTTTATGAGTTCTTTGAGAATTTTGTACAATGTATTTTGATCACATTTGTTCCCTCCCAAAACTCCTCCAAAACCCATTCTCCCTTCCCAATCCACCCAGGTTTGGGATCTTCTTTTTTTTCTTCAAACTTTACACCCCTCAAATCCAGCTGATGTTCTCTGTGCACTTTGTGATGTGTTACCTACACTGAATCTGGTGAAACCCAGGGGCTACACATTAAAGAATAGGAAGTAAAAATAAACATCTGCAGTAGATGGAAAGAGGGAACTGAGTGGGAGAGGGCAGGGGGAGTGAAACAGTGGTGGGGATCAAATATAGAGCAGGGGACTAGGAGAGAGTGGGGGCATCTCCAGGACAGAGAAGGCTCCCAGGAGTCTATGGGGGTGACCTTAGCTGAGACTTCCACAGCAGGGGTTAAGGAGCCTGAAGTAACCACCTCCTATTGCCAAGTGGAACTTCCAGTAGAGGGAGGGGGAACACCACCACTATTAATGACACTCTGCTATGATTGTAGACAGAAGCTTAGCCTAATTGTCTTCTGAGAGGCTTCACCCAACGTCTGATGGAAAGAGATGCAGAGTCCCAAAACCAAACAATAAGGCTGAGCTCTAGGACTTCTATGGTAGAGTAGGAAGAAGGATAGAGGGAGCCAGAGGAGTGAAGGACATCACAGGAAGACCTGCAGAGTCAACTAACCTGGGCCTACAGTGCTCCATGAGATTGTACCACCAACCAGAGAGCATGTGTGGAACGGACCTAGAACCCTTACACATATGTAGCAGATGTGCAGCGTGGTCAACATACAGTTCCTCTAACAATGGCAACAGGGGCTGTCTCTGACTCTGTTGCCGGCCTCTGGATCCCTTTCCCCTTGTCAGGCCCAAGCAGAAGAAGAAGTGATTAGTCCTGCTGTGACGTGAGGTACCTGTGTGGATTAGTACAGCTTGGGGGCCTCCTCTTCTTTGAGTAAAAGGACAGAGGGGAGGGAGTGAGGAGGGAGGAACTGGAAGAAGAGGAAGGAGGAAACTGGGATCAAGATGTAAAGTGATTAAATTAATAAATAAATGAAAAAAGAAAGCACATGGACTCTTTATTTCCCAGCAGGTGTACTTTTTAAGAGGAAAAGCATTAAAAGGAAAAACTGGAAGACATAAATTTATTCCCTTGAAAAGAAAGTTGGAGCAAAACCAAATATGACTAATAGCACACTGGGTAGTGTCTCTAGTTTCCTTCTTCATGACTTATATCCAGTGTGATTCACAGAGCACGTTTAATCAGATGGGGGACTTTTATGGTCCTTCGAAACAATGCTGGCACATTAAGGAAGTTCCTATTTGTGTCACTAGCCCAAAAACCAAAAATGGAAATCTACTTTCAGCCTACGTGTTTGTTTTGAGGGACAGTGGGCAACAGCAACTGCTGGTGGCAGTCTGAATTCTGCTTGTTGAAAGCTGGCAAAAAAAAATGTTCCTACAGCAGAAAAAAAATTCAACACATCAAAGTACACAACACCTATTGCAAAAGGTTTCCTGTGGACTGACTCCATCATTAAAGGAGAAGTCCAAAAGCTAAACTCATAAATTAAAAGCAATGGTGTGCACTTTGAGATATGCAATAGCAAAAAAAATTTAAGAAATCACAGTAAAAAGAAAGCAGGAGATAAATGGAGATGATAGGTTTTCTTTTTCTTTGTTTCTTTGTTTGTTTATTTCTTTGTTTGTTTGTTTGTTTCTTTTTTAATCTTATGAAACGCCCAGTAGTGAAGTAAGAAATGTGAGGCAGCAGACTGCAGTCAACTGCAGTCCAAGAAAAGACTTCAGGAAATGCAAAATTACCAGTTGAGCATTGTAACGTAGCCTCCATAGAACTTGGGAACTAGATGATGAAGACAGGAAACTATAGTAAGTGAAATTTAAAAATATATTTTATTTTATTTTATTATGTATATGAATGTATGGGGGACATGTATGAGGGTGCTGGTGTCTACACTTACATGGGAAATGAGGGATAAATGATGAGAAGACGGTCCGCCTATGCTAAGAATTTGGAGCACCAACATTCTCTGGAATACTTAAAATCCAGAAACATTCAAACTGATGTACAGTAGACAAAGATTGCTATGGTGGTACCTATTACCTCTAGCGGTTTGCTCTCTGTTTTTGTCAACCCGGCAAGGGAAGGCTGTGCTCCTCTATTTTAGAGAGAGGATAACTGAGGCACATGAATATTAGTAACTTGCTTAGACATGCACTAGGAAGTTGTGGAGATAAAATAAACACAAACCATCAAAAGATTTCAGGTATAAGCTGGGTACATACACTGTTACTCTGAGTAGCACTTACTTTCTACCTACGAAAGGAGGTTTCTGAGTCAGAACAAAACAATAAAGTGATAAAATGAAAGAAGCAATAAAACTACAGATAGGAGGAGAGATAGCTCCAGACATAAAAATACCTGCTGTGCTACATGTGTGTAACTCAGTGCTTAAATGGCATGAGAGTCAGGAGTCGAGAATCTGCCGAAACTCACAGGCCAACTAACCTGAAGTGTCCAGCGGCAAAGAAAAGAAGGTCTTATCATATACAAATGGGGAAGTGGAAAGCTACACCCAAAGTTGTTTTCCATTCTTTACTCACAAGCACACAAACATGTATGTTTATGTATATCCTCTCTCATGATGAAAAGAAGAATTAATTAATTTCAGAGAATATTAGTATTCTGTCTAGCATGCTTGCCCCAAAGTCTTGTAAATACTATACAAATTTTAGTGTTGTCAGAGTGAGAAAAACAAAAAACCATGACATAAGAAGTGAGATGACTCAGCAAGCAAAAGCACCTGCCAAAAATTTGGATATGAGTTCAATCCTGGGGCCCTAGAGGGGAATTGTTGGCAAGCTGTCCTCCAACATCCACTCATGCACACAGGTACTCAAGCACACATACAAATATAAGTAAATACATACAAAATGTAGTAGTCTTTTGTCCTCAAGGAGAAATGTGATTCAATTAGTATATGATTTTAAACAGATATTGTGCTAATAATGCTTTTTATATTACATTAATACATAGGAGTATAATATATAATATTATCATATATAAGCATCGATGTTAATAGTAGCAAATTATATTATATATACAAGAGTGGCCATAAAAATCTTTGTAAAAATCCATCCTAGATTTCTTTAAGACATGAAAAATTTTTGGTAATTAATTTAATAATAAATAACATTTAAAATTATTTTTTTGTTTTAGTTCTTTCATGAGAATTCTTTAGAGGTATTGGCAACATATTGTTTAAACTAGTTTCACATCTTCAGTAGATGTATTTACTCAAATTAACCTAAATATATACTTGAGGATGTTTACAGAAAGATCTTAAAATGTGCAGTAGAAAAGAAACTTGTAAATTTTTTTTTTTTACTTATTGAAAGATAATTATGGGAGAGAAGGAGAAAAAGGCTAATTTCTGGAACCTGAGAGCCTGGTAATACTAACTTATATCAATGGAAACCTGTAACAAGTGAGTAAGACAGACTCTACATTCAAATTATAAAACAACTAAAGGTTATTTTACTTGATATACTTTGAAAACTTTAAATAATGGTAACCTTTAACAACTTATTTTAGCCGGTCT
This sequence comes from Acomys russatus, assembly GCF_903995435.1. Lineage (NCBI taxonomy): Eukaryota > Metazoa > Chordata > Mammalia > Rodentia > Muridae > Acomys > Acomys russatus. Next base: position 38,701,347 of record NC_067158.1, on the reverse strand, counting down.
CCAAATTACATAGCTATCTTCCTGTGAGTTCTCTTGACCTTCATAACTAATGCTTAATTTGAAGCTATTTTGGTGGTAAAAATCCTCCTGTAATGAAGAAAGGATGAAAGGATGGTTTCCAGATATATACTCATTTATTATCAGCAATACTTGGCCTTCATCATTTTCAGAGGAGCAACAGAGAGCTAAGACACATGAAGTTATAGAGTAAGAAACTATAAATCTAGAGTTTTCCAGAGTAATTAAAAATAAATTGTCCCTTCATTACAGCTGGAAAAAATAATTCCTTCAAAGGGACCACTCTCCTTTTAATAACAAAGTTAAAAAAAAACAAACCCACAAATTCACCCGAAAAACTGGCTAGTGTTAATGATAAACAACAGGCCTCCATGAGATGATGAAAACCACTCATAACAACTGAAGATAATGATTCGTAACTCACCATAAAAAGACAGGAGTTTTTTTTAAATCTGAAAACAAATGCCTTTGGTTGTTGAGAAAACTTGGATTTCCTCAAAAAACAAAACAAAACAAAACAAAACAACAACGAAAAACCAAAACCAAAACCAAACAAAACCACCTCCAACAACAAAAACCTGTCTACTTACAGTGAATTCAGGGAGCGCAGTCCTTGGAAGGCATCAGGTGCCAACTCAGAGATCTGATTATTGCTCAGGTCGCTACAATCAGAAATTGGGCTAGGTTAAATGAAGTAGGATGGCAGAGAAATTGGCTGCAGAGAGGACTCACTTGTATACATTGTCTATGAAGACACATGTACAACTTTCAAAAGGAAACATCAGAGAATACTAAAATTTACAGGCGAATCACACTCTGTAAAACAGGTACTATCCATCTGCTTAAGATATCAGTAAGGATGTCCTGTCTTACTTAGAGTATAGATGTCATGGTATTTTTTTTTTTTTGGTGGGAATCAATAAAGTAAATTACAGAGAACATCAAAAATTACAAGGTCCCACTAGTAAGATTAAAGTACTACTGTACAACTGGCAATCAGACTGTCATTAAGCTGTCAATCTCTTCAATATCCATGCTTAATTATTCCTGCAAAGTCTTGGCCCACATAACTTAAAAAATGGCATATCTTGTACAACACTGGTAACTCACATTCTTCTGAGCTTTTTATAGGGTGAGAAGGCTCCTGGAGGGATGGCCCTGATGGAGTTTTGTTCCAAACGTCTGCAATGGAAAGAAAAAATATCAGGGCTTAGAAGGGAAAGTAAAATTCTAGACACATTACATTCAAACATAAGATTCAAGTCAGGAGGAAGTCTGTATTTTTCAGGAGAGATTTTTCTTCTTTTCCTCTAAAAATCAGTAGTAAAATTAAATGTGCTGATCTTTCAATGTGAAGCAAGGTTAGAATAAAGTAGGGCAATTATAAAATAAAAGTAATACGCAGTCACTAACCATTCATAAGTTGGACCAGAATTTTACATAGAGTAGGAAGCATTTGTTGAAACAAAATTAGGCATATATTTTAATAAACCATGAGTAAAGGAAATATACTGAGGCACTGGCTTTAGGTGTAAAATATTTTTAACAATAATTGTAATTCAAATATGAAAGTACTGATCTATATTAAATTTAAAGTCTTTACCCTCTAAAGAAAGCACACACCATCAGTTGAAAAAAACTGGAATGCTCACAAAATTAATTTTGAAGCCACTTATGAGGCAAAAATCCTAAAATCTAAATCTATAAACAATACAGATATCTTCAGTAAACAATGCGTATCTGCTAGCTTGGCGTGTGACCATTACAATAAAAACATGCAAGAAAGGTTTAGTTAAACACAGGGGGAATGTTTTTAGGATGTGATGAAAAGCACAGCAAAAACACCTCTCAAACACCATCTATACTAAGCTTGTGCTATTGGAGGAAAGAGAGGAATGCATACCCAGCCACGGAACACACAAAGGAAGAGCTTTCACCAGGTCGCTTAGTAAACTCATTTGTTTCCCATCTGTGTTTCATGTTCGGGCTCTCCCGTATCAGCACCTAAGAGTCATCTCACAGCCTTTCTTATCAGTTCTGCATTGGGTCCTCGAGAGCTGACTCCAGAGAACTACTGGGGCAGGGTTTAGACAATGAGAGGTGCTAATGAAAGACTGAAGCACCCAAGAGGAAGTTTAGAGTATATTTGTCCACTCTTTTAGGTTACAGCCCCAAAGCCACATCGCCGGTGTTGTGTTTTCAGTTCCTGCTAGAGGCGGCACCTCCTTATTTTCTACTATTTTAACTTCTTTGGCCATTGTTGACTTGGAGCTAAGTAGAAGAGTTTTCTCTGTATCACCTTCTGACAGAGTTTAGGAAATTCTTCTGTGTTAAATTCTTATATTAAATTACTTGAAATAGCTCCCCCGCCTCTCTCTCCTCTCTCTCTCTCTCTCTCTCTCTCTCTCTCTCTCTCTCTCTCTCTCTCTCTCTCTCTCCCTGTCTTCTCTCTCCCTCTCTGTCTCTCCTCCTTCTCTTCCTCCTCCCCTCCCTCACCCCCTCCCTATGGGTCGGCATGTACTCTCAGCTACTTTTCAGCACACCATTTCTGCCTGCATTCCACCATGCTCCCCTCCATGAAAATTTTTTTAAAAATTACTTGAAATAAGTAATATTTCCTGTGTGGATTAAAAAATATATATGCATATATGTGTACTTATATAGCACATATGTGTGCATATGTTCATATAAATATATACATATACCTGTTTTCCATATGTACATAGATGTATGGAAATTTGCACACAAATGCCTATACATTTTTTATTTCAATATGCATGTTTTCTCATCTTCAGGTTGTTGCCTTCTAAAGGGCAGATTTATCTCAGGAAAACATCTGTATTAATAATTAAGGATTTGAGACCAGGAGAGAAGGCTCACTGTGAAGTGCTCCACAATGCAAACATGAGGACATTAACTTTGATCCCTAGTGACTATATAAACAGTGAAGTGTGGCAACATACGTATGAACCCCAAGGCTGGAGTGAAAGACATGGGCAGATATCCCCGGTTTATATTGGCCAACCATTTTAGTTGAACCTTGAATTGCAAATTGATTAATTGTGTCTCAAAAGACAAGAAGTTGTCTGGGGGGCAGAGGAGAAGGCTCGGTGATGAAGATTGCATTCTGCTCTTGCAAAGGACCTCTGTTGAGTTCTCAGCACACATGTCAGGTGGCTCACGACTGTTTATAACTCCAGCTCCAGGGGATCTAATGCCTTCTTCTGGACTTTGTGGGTACATGAATCAACACCCGCACATACTTCCTACATATAAACATAAGCATAATTAGAGTAATATTAAACAAATAAGTGGGGAGTGCTTGAGGAAGACCTAAGACATCAACTGTCTGCTAGCTTACACCCACCCGCCCCCCACACACACACACGCGCGCGCGCACACACATTTAGCATTCGAGTTATTTGTCCAAGGATTAAGAAATAATACTTTTCACAGGTTCTAAATATAGCAAGCATTGAGGTTTTTTTTTCTGTAATATTGATCAGTGCATTTTAGAGTGATGGTTTACAAATCATGTTTGTTTCAGCTTTGATCCATTCTTACAGTGATATTACAAAAAGTTTCAAATAATCAGTCTGTGTTAAAGAAACTTTACATATTGGCTACTCACTGGACCATAGCAACATGATGATGATGAAAAGTAGAAATGTTTCTGAGTAGTTTTTAACAGATTAAAAATTTGCTCATGTAACTTTTATAATATGTGAGGTTGCTGAAAATAATATAAAAGGGTCAGTAGGAAATGTAGAATGTGGAAATTATGCTGTTCTGGGGTTGTATAGTGATAAAAAGTACTCTGGACCCACACATTTATCCAAACTTATTCTATTTTTTAAAATTTTTTATTATTAATTTATTCTTGTTACATCTCAATGGTTATCCCATCCTTTGTGTCCTCCCATTCTTCCCTCCCTCCCCTTTTCCCCTTATTCCCCTCCCCTATGACTGTTCCTGAGGGGGATTACCTCCCCCTGTATATTCTCATAGGGTATCAAGTCTCTTCTCGGTAACCTGCTGTCCTTCCTCTGAGTGCCACCAGGTCTCCCCCTCCAGGGGACATGGTCAAATGTGAGGCACCAGAGTACGTGAGAAAGTCATATCACACTCTCTACTCAAGTGTGGAGACTGTTCTGACTATTGGCTAGATCTATTTTAATAAGACTTAAGGTACTCCACGGAAAGCTCAATTTTCACTTAATAGTTTTAATGCCTCTGAGCCTAGAATAGTTATAAAAATTGTTAATTATTCAATTGGCAATTTAGTATGCTTTACAAATTTGCATATAAATCATTAATTCATTTAAAAATGTTTATTTGTCTGCATAAATATATGTACATGGGCTTGTGCACACGGGGCTAGATCTCTCTGAGCTAGAGTTATGGGCATCTGGAGGACACTCCACTTGCTACATGGTTGCTGTGATTTGATATTAGGTATTCAAGATCGTATCACAAGGGCTCTTAGCTGCTGATCCACCTCCCTAGCCCGTATGTACAGGTTGTTATGATAAATTATGAAAATATTTATATTAATCAATCACAAGTAAAAATGATAATACAGCCCATAAGAATTTAATATTTAATGTTATAAAAGCCATAAAATGAAAAAAATACATGATGAAAGTAGATTATACATGGAAATGCAATGTCTCAAATGTAAATAATGACACTATCAGTTTTTTCATTTCAGCGATGTATCATAATGTGAATTTCACAGTGAAAACTGCTTCACTTAAAACTTACATGACAGTATAACACTGACCAATGAATGGCACGATCGAGAGAGGTGCTGGCTTTTCTTATGTTCTTATTTTTGACGTAGTTACAAAGGGCATTTGAAAAGGCCACTTCAGTTTAAATGTAAAAGTTATAATTATTTTAATTTGAAAATAACATTCCTTATATTGCTCTTTTTCAAAATGATAATCTTCATTCTTATAATCAACATACTTATACACTTTTCTGTATTGTTTAAATATATTGATTTACTAATGTTGTTTTCAGTTGCTCAACTATTATTAGATAAATGTGTTTCTTTGTTTATATGTAAATCTACATATGAGCATAATCAGTTGAAGTTATTAGTGTTTGTATAGGCTTTTAAGACTATATTACTTTAACACTATGAATTCTGAAGTATATAAAGAACTTTTAGCCTGTTTTATCTTAGAATATACATTGTACGTTCATTATATTAAATGCCCGTGTTGAAATTTAACTCAATAGATATCTGTGTTTTAGGCATATAATTTGTATTTATTTCTACTGCAATATTTTTCTTTTAATTTCTTCATAAAGTGTAATGTATATAAAACATTAAAATATACAAAAGCTTTAAATTTTTCAAACTCTTTATATTTAAAATATTATTATTCCAAGCTCAAGCCTTCAAACTAGGACTATTTCAAGAATCTATTTTACTTCCTTCCATCTTTCAAAGTTATTTTGGACAACTTTTGAACCACACATGTTCGTATGGAATAACAGATTTTCATGCCTATATGTATATTTATGATAGATAGATAAGATACATATGATAGATACATAGATATTGATTAAAATAAATAGTAATATTCCTCTGCAAGCTCTACTGTAATACCATAACAAGACATAACAGACGACTTTCTATTACTTACTGATTTATAAGAATCTATTTTACAAAACAATTCTGTTCTCTCCAATTCCCTGGCTAGTCAAGTTTTTAGTGTTACTTTGGAACAGTCATAGGGGAGGGGAATAATGGGAAAATGGGGGGGGGAGGAATGGGAGGATACAAGGGATGGGATAAACATTGAGATGTAACAAGAATAAATTAATAAAACAAAACAAAACAAAAAATATATATATTTCTAAAAATACAATATGTATAAGTTTATATGTAAAGAAAAAAAAAGAAAACAAAAAGGTTCTACTGTATCTACACTTAGCATTTAATTGTTTTTATCACACTGTGTCAGCAGTCCACTAAGGATAAGCATGAAGTATTCCCTAATCAAAAACAGTGATGCTTCTGTGGGAAGACATACTATTACTGACAGACACCAAGTAAACTCTAGAATATTTCATTTTGCTTCATCCTTATTCAATGGACAAACCATGAACTACTAAGCACTTCCATTAAACTCTTAGCTTCGTGTAGTCATTTTTTTTTAAACATAACAGAAAATTTGGAATACACTTGACAAACTAAACAACATTCATCTCTACTAGTGTCCCTCTAATATGAATGAGGGAAAAGCATTTGACCATACTATAAATCTAAGAAAAAAAATATCAGTGCTTCCAGGTTAAGGAAATGGCACGCTGTATTTACATCTCTCGGCTCTTTTAGCTTCAGCTCTCTGCTTATTGTATTAGCATAGACTCTGCTGAATCTCAGAGAGTGAACATTTGTGTCCATTGTACCATGAAGAATCTAATTAAAACCATTTCAAGATTATAGAAACAGATAGTGTAATGGATAAGACTTATTTGCATGATTAGGATAAAATATACTATAATTAATAGTCTTCCAAATGTCATTCCTTGAGAGAATATACTACATCTCTTTTAGAAAATAAAAACAGATTTAACAAAGCGAATAAGGGAGAGATTCTATGCCCTAATATGGTAAGGATGATTTATTTCGTGCAAACCTGCCAGGACCAATTTAACCCACAGGATTGATGTTGACTGAATCCATATTTTACAATTATATTATGCACAAATATACACGTAGTCATATGTAATATTTGTTATATGTTTTATACTATATTATATCTTTCTATATAATATATGTAATCAAAGGTATAACTATTACCACTTCCCTAAAGCTAGGGTATTTTAGTTATCTTCTCAGTGAGGTGATATATCTAACTGTACTGAGTGAGCCAAGTCACAAATCCTCACAAGAAGAGTTAGCCAATAGGGCCTTTCTTCCCTCACTTGACCTAGCCCTGCATTTTTCTCTTTCTACTCTGTGCCATAAATCTCAGCCCTTCTGTGCTTCCAAACAGCAATTGATCACAGGACCTTCAGGCTCCTTCAAAGACCGCAGAAACAAAACTGTGCTGTGAAACTGGAGGCCACAGACCATGGGACCTGTGTGTAGGCCCAGCTGAGTCACTTCGTGACCTGCTGCTCTGTGGCATAAAATATTCTGCAATGATTATGATGGGGTAGATTTGTAAATTTTACACACACGAATTTTACAAAGCACACAACGATTGAGTGTAGCTGTGCTTGCATCATCATCATCCTTAGGGTCCTTACAGAACCCATCTTCCTTTTGTGTTTTAGCGTCAATTTTGGGGGGAAAAAAAGATGAAAAAGAAATCACAACAGCACCTTGGTAAAAAGTACAGTATAAATAAAGAAAATATAGTGTATTTTCATATACAAAGGTAGAAGAATAAAAATATGATGTAAACACATGAATGTTTGCAAATGTCCTAGTCATCAACACACATTAGTTAAAACAATAAATCTGTCACTTGACAGGATCTCAAGTGGAAAATTAATATATGGTGCTAGATAAAGCTTAGAAGTCAATTAGCAATACAGTTTTCAGATAATTTTGTAACTATAATAAACACACACACATATCACATCAAGATTTAAAAAGCTGGTTGTAATCTACTTAGTAATGTTTAGCTTTTGTTTTACTTTAGAAAGGACAAGAGATTTTTATGATACTAAGTGAGATGAATTTGGATAGACACTGCCTATAATGTACAGCCCAGATGCTGATTACACACGGTGATAAAACTGACATGTTTTTGCATTTTCTCCATCTGCTTTTAACATAAATGGCAAAAACAGCTGCCAGAGATGGAACATGGATTTAGTGGGCAAAGGGAGGGAAGGCGGGGTGACTCTATCTGAAAACCTGCTATCTGAAAGTTAACTTGCTCGGTGTAGTCAAAGTGGTCTCGACACAGTCAACACCAGTATCTGAAGGGCAGAAACTGGGTTTTCTTTACACCGAGGAGTTTCTCCTCCATTACATGATTACATCTTAAAGTCAGCATTTTTTATTTCTGGAAAGTATGTTGTAATTCTTAGCAATGAAGCTGAAGAGATGGCTCAGTGGTTAAGAGCACTGTCTTGCTCTTCCAAAGGTCCTGGGTTCAATTCCTAGTGTCCACATGGCAGCTCACAACTCCAGTTCCTAGGAATCTGACACCCATATAACAATGCACACACACAAAAAATTACTTTTTACAAGCAAAACACTGTCTCAAAAAAGAAACAAAATTTAGCAGTGGGTTCACATTACTGAATGCCTTCATGTATTCCTATTAAAATCAACCAAGTATGTTTTAGATTAAAATATTGTAAATATTATAATACATAATATAACATAAAATTAGAACAATGTTAATGTTCTCTCAAAGCTTGTACTTTGCATATAGCTTACATGCTTACTCTATGACTGTGCTCATATTAATTGATTATCAATCATTTCTGTCTTGAGATGTTCTTTAGAGCCATCCATTTTCTTAATCTCATTTTATTTTTTTATGATGTCATTTTAGTATGCAAGTCCCCAAGATGTGCACTCAACTGCAGTTTCCATATTATAGAAATTATGTCTTGCTCAACAAGACAAAAATATGTGTATCTGTGCCTATATGAGCATATCTCCTGAATGAAAGTTGCTTGCATTTATTCATGTAGACACATATCCAAATGCAAAATTAGATTCACTATACAGTCAGGTGGCATAGAATAGAGAGGAGAATGGACTACATCATATTTACAGAGAAAAAGTGAATTTCACAGAATCAATACAATTAAGTTTTATCTACATCTAAATGTGTATCTCTATATGTATCTATTATCTATCTATCTATCATCTTCTGTTTACTTATCGATCTTCCATCTATCAACCTACTAATTCTTATCAATAGAAGTAAGAAAAAAGTGTATTGTTTTGTTATGAAATAATAACTGGAGTCTTTTGGATAATTACCATGAATCAAGCCTTGCATTATGTCTCACATTGGTTAATTATTTACATTTATGAATAACTTTAAATGGTTTTACTCATCAGTTACTCCACAGTGTTACTTAAAGAGCAGATTATGATTTCCATTATCCTCTACCAATGTAATAAAATCTTCTTCAATTATCGTTTGGCTATTACAAAGTTCAGTCATACTGTGATCACTATTAGCATGTGGACTGTCAAAATCTTACCATTTATCCTGCAACTGATTAACTACAAATCTATGATGTAGTTGCTTTTAAAGCAGCAGCTTTGCTGCATCTGAGAATGAGTAATACTTTTGGTCCCAGATATGCTCATTTTTATGTCAGATCCTACATATTTTAGATCTTTGGTTTCCATGTTTCATTTTTTTTGTAATGTTAACAAGTTAAAGGAATCAATCACATTAGCACTAAAGTGACCCCATTTAACAGCTTCCTATCAGTACCTGAACCCTAGCTTGCCTTTGTCATTGAAGCAGTCTATTACAGAGGTGTCTTTCAGCTCCTTTATTCCTTCCTTGTACATTAGGATGCTTTTTATTAGAAACAAATCTGTACTTTCTTGCCTAAACAATTTTCCAGCGCAGCACTAGTATGACCATGCTATTCCCCAAGATTTAGCTTCTCTTATACCTTTTGGCAACTGCTGCAAGCTTTCAGTTTCCTGCAAAGCCAAGAGCTCTCTCGCCTTCCTGGGATTGTTACATGATTTTTCCTCTGTATAAAAAATTCCAGCATTCTCCACAGAAAAGCACATCCTGACATCCGAACAGGAGTTGATTCTCCCCCAAGTGCTTGTTCCCCGTGTTCTGAAGATGGAATTTATGATTCTCATGAGGCTTTCAATGACTCTATGCAAAGCTTCAGTTTCCTGCATATAATCTGCCTGAAGGCAGTCAGCGTGTCCATCCCACCTTGGTGTCCGATGCCAAGCACTTCACATTGACCAAGTACACGAGAAGATACTATTTTATGCACACCTTTCTTCTTTTACAGTTCTTCTCACAGACTTTTGGGGCTTTTAAAAGGGAACTGTTAAATTCCTGTGGTTTTTTTTTTATTTGTTTGCTTGTTTTATTATCACAACCCCGTCTGTTCCTATTTCTCTTATGTTTCTTCTGATTGTCTTAAATTTTAGTATAATCCTTTTCACTTATAAAGAAATGTGACAGAATCTTGATGTTTAATACATCTTATCTCGGAATCTTTTAACATTATCTCCACCATTGTATTAACACTTAGATAAGAATTTTATTTAAAGCAATGTATTATAATATGCATATAGTAGGCAAACATGTTGCTTCTATATTAGCTTGCCAAAAGAACACAAATTATAATAATATATAATCCAGAGCAAAACCATGTTATAGGCTAATTAATATTGTGTATAGATATAAAATCATAAGCATATTCAAAAATCCTACTGAGTCTCTAGTTACCTAGGATGGTTTCTTAATATTATAAACTAAAGTAACCTCAATAGTCAATTCTATAATATTTTCTTCAAGAACAGGAAAATAACTCCATAGTGAGAATAATTTCTCTTTGAAGTTATTATTTCACTGACTAGAATTTGGTTCCTGATACCCACTTCAGGCAGTCCACACCCACCTATAACTCCATGTGGACTTAGTAGGCCTCCATGGTTGCCTGTGCACAAATGGCATATGCTCAGAAATGCACATAAAGGAAAGCAAATCTTTTTTAAAATTAATAATAAGTGAAATCGTATGCTATATATTTACTTCTTGACAAACTATATTAAAAGTTGCAATCATTTGTCTTCATTAACTATTTTCTCAATAGTATCTAAAACATAAATATGAATCATTCTATATATTCTGTGAGGAACTTAATAGTGCATATTTTGTTTAGCATTAATACTTATTTTAAAGTGTCATATTAGAATAAAATTAAATAATTACAAAGGTGATAGTTAAGCAATTGAAATATTCCTAAGTGCATAGTAAAAGTTTTTCCTGGATTTGCTGAATATTTCTATTGATTTCTTTTGTTTCTTTGAGACAGGATCTCATTCTAACTGAATCTTGCCTTTAACTTACTGTAGTTGACGCTGTCCTCAGACTCATGGCACTCTTCCTGCCACAGCCTGCCAATTGTTAAGATTATAGGTATCAACTATGATGATCAACTAGTAATTTTTAAAAATCATTCAATGCAGACTGGACTAAATACAAGTTAAACAAATCTTAATTATATAATTCTTCATGTAAAAATTTAAAAGATTTTTAAAGTGACTTCATCCAATACTGAATGAGTACTATTAAATGCAATTAAAAAATAAAAATATTGAACAATGCAATAACAGAAACAGCATGCAAAAAGGACAAACCATATGATAGTGTGAAAGTGGACAGAAATGGAGAAATAAAAAAATTTTAGAGTCTTAGCATATAAATACAGATTATGAACAGTATCCAATTCCTAAAATTATATCTGCTTTCATTCCTTCATGTGTGTGAACAATCTGGAAGAAAGAAAATGAATTGAAGTAATGTTCGAACTAGTGTATACCGTCTCCATCATTTAGAAAGTCTTCTCAAGAGCCTCTGTTTCTCTGGGCTAAGGAGAACAGCATACTGACCTCAAATTGCAATTCCTTTATATGTCCCATAAAACTATTTTAATCCCAGATTGCCTGTGGTCCATCACTGGAAACACTGAAGTCACACCCAAGACCTGTCTCAGCCTGAAAAAATCGAACTCATTACAACCCCCTTTCTCACGCACCTTCTACAGTGTATAGAGTATCTGTATAGTGGATTGAAAACACTAGATGTGAACCAAAATTCCTAACAGAACTGAAGAGAATTGAACTTTTATTCTACTGTAACTTTTCACACTGCATTGAAAAGTATAATACCACAAAATGTAATCTGAGAAATCACTTCTTAGCTGTGATACACCGTGAATAAATTTGGTATTAATGACTCTTTTTTCCAGGGACAGCGTCCTGTATAAACTCTCCTGAGACTGTGACTTTCTTTGCTGGTGGGGAATGCAAACTAGTACAGCGACTTTGGAAATCTATCTGGTGCTATCTCAGAAAAATGGGAATAGGGCTTCCTCAAGACCCAGCTATTCCACTCCTTGGAATGTACCCAGAAGATGCTCCAGCACACAAGAAGAAAGTAAAGTTTGTAACCGTAGAGTTCAAAGTTGCCCAGTACTGAGAAGACTCCACACCACCAACAGGTTTTCTTTTACTCCTGATTTCATTATACTTCTCGCATTGAGTTTTTCTCCAATATAAGCCTCCCTTCAGTGATCTATATTGTTAGTCCTTTTGTTATAAAAAAATATTGTGCCTTGGTAGCTTTCCACTTGTGTGCTCCAACCCTGATCCCCAGATGCGGTTGATGGCTCTAATACGATCCTTCTTCCTATCCTCGCAAGGTCAATTATTGAGACAGGAATGGTAGGACAGAAAGAGACGGCATCAGGCTTGCCACCAATCGTAACAAACTAAACTGTTTGGTGCTAGTACACATGATGTTCAGGTGATATAACAATATGTAACAGAGAGGCAAAGCCAGAGACAATGGTGTATGCCTATCACAATGGCTAGGATCTATAACACAATGGCAGTTCATGTTTGTGAGAATGTGGAATAAGGGGAACACTCCTCCATTGCCGGTGGGAGTACAAAATTGTACAGCAACTATGGACATCAATATGTGGCTTTGTCAGAAAATAGGAGATCGATCTACCTCAAGACCCAGCTGTACCATTCTTGGTCCCTCTATGCTACCACAAGGACACTTGCACAACTATGTTCCTTGTACTTTATTAATAATACACAGAAACTGGAAGCAACATAGATGTCCCTCAACTGAAGAACAGATAAAGAAAGTGTGGTACATGATGGAATATTCCTCAGCTGTTCAGAAAAATGACATCAAGAAATTTGAAGACAAATGGATGGAACTAGGAAGAAATCAGCCTGAGTGAGGTAACCCAGACCAGGAAAACAAATATGGTATGGATATTAGCTGGTAAGCAAATGATAAAAAGCTACAATCCATAGACTCAGAGAGGTTAGGTAGAGATGAGGGCTATGTTGAGGGGGCATGAATCTCCTTGGGAAATAGGAAATAGAATAGATTCTTTGGGTGGTTTGAGTGGGAGCAGAGCAAGGGGGATCAGACAGGGATGGGGGGACGGAAGGACAGAGAGAGTTCAAGTAGAGACAGCTGCGATTATGGAGCCTTTAGGGGTAGTATGGAAACCTAGTGGAAAGTTTCTGGAATCTACAAGGGTTATCCTAGTGAGGACTCCTAGTAATGAAGTATACTGAGTCTGACCTCACCATTTTTGGTAGCCAGACAAGGCTTCCAGTGGTGGGGCTGGGGTTATATTCAGTTGAGCTGTTAGCTCAACCTCCCCTGGAGATTTCTAAACAAACCAAACTGATGCTAAGCAGACAGAAAGTCACCCTCTAAAAACTGATGGCAGGGCCACATTGCTGACGACAATTTCAACTCAGCTCATTGAACCTAGACAAGTAGACCTGATATGGGCTTGGAGTCTCCACCCCTACTTTCTAGTCTTTTGGGGATGAGAAGATGCTCTCCAGGCTACAGAAAGACAAACTGAGACACCAACCCAGCCACAAAAACTTCAGCCTACAATCTGTCCTGCCTGCAAAGTGTGTTGGGACAAAGGTGGCACAGAACTTGTGGGAGTGACCAACCAATGTCTGATTTAAAACTTGAGGCCCACTTCATAAAAGGGAGCCCATACCTGACATTGCTTGGATGGCTAGAAACCAGAGATTGGACACCTCAGAGACCTAGGGTAAAGCCAGAGACAACTGCAAAAAACAAAACAAAAAGTCATTGAACAAGGCCCACTAAATCAATTAAGCAGGGCTCACAGAAACTAAAGTGGGGTCGGGGAGAGTACATGGTTTGCATCCAGGTCCTCGGCATATATGTTATGGCTGTTACTTAGTGCTTTTTGTAGGACTCCTAACAATGTGAGTGGTATGTCTCTGACTCTTCTGCCTGATCTTGAGACTCTTTTTCTCTTCTTGGGTTGTCTTGCCCAGCCTTGATATGAGGGCTTTTGCCTTGTCTTAGTGTATCTCATTTTGTCCTGTTTGGCTGTAGTCTTTTAGAGGGCTACTCTTTTCTGAAAAGGAAATGGAGAGGAATTAGATCTTGGGGAGTGCAGAGGTTGTGAGGAACTAGGATGAGTGGAGGGAAGGGAAACTGGTCTGGATGTATTATATGAGACAAGTGTCTATTTTCAATTTTTTTTTTAAATCCCAGTTACATGGAAGGAGGAGGCAAGAGAAGTAAAAGTTTGAGGAATCCTGAACGAGAGAAAGTGAGCCTTATCTAAAATAAAATATAGTATAAAACAAGCAGAATTGAACAGAAAAGATGACATTATCAGGGGATAAGGACACAAACTAACACAAAGAGGCTTTATTTCTGTACATTCATATGTCTAAGAATCTCCTCCCTCCTGCTTTCTATGGCTTCTTTATCAGGAAGTTTATTCCACTGCTGTTGTCATTTTATCTCAATAGCTGTCAATTTCTCTTCCCGGCTGTCCAGTTTTCTTTTTTACAATTTCTTAACAAGCCTAAGCAGTGCCCATCCCTCTCTCAGAGCTTTATAAAGAGTGGTCGTGAGCATTGCATTTAAGTAAGTTTGAAATTAAATCCATCTGAGTTGTTTCAGGGTTAAATTTTTCTAGTAAGATTCCTAAACTTGTCTCAGTTTTTTCTTTCCATGTTTTTCAATCTCACAAAATTAAATGGACAGTATGAGGGATTAAATGTCTATGCCCTGCATTAGAGAAGAAATATGACTTCAAAGAAAGGTGTCCATGCATCATCTTTAAGGTGGTGGATTCATCCATCTATCAAGGAGAGTAATTACAATATGTTGGATTTGTCATCAAAGGATGCTGGGAAAGGAGCTGTCCACTTAAATAGGACTTCAAAGCAGTATATGTAAAAAGGAAATTTCACTGATGAATTCTTTTAGCTGTCTAGTCTATTTTCACCTATGATATTACCTTTTTACTAAAGTAAATTTATTTACTTAACTTTTTATGGATTTTATGCATATAAGCAATCATGCCAAATAATAAACGACTGACTACTTTGTAGTTTTATTTATTAATCTTGGTAAAAACAGCTCTCTCATAGATAAGTCAGCAATAAGTGCTTGATTAATTTCTGAATTGTATATAAATTCACTTCCTATAGCTATTTATTGACTACTTATCAAATGCTTTAGTGTGCCAAAGTATTTGTTACTGGCTACTCTTTGCAGGTCTGAATAGAATTTGTACTGCCTTCTTAAAACTCACACTTTATCAGAGGAAGGTTTTATACAAAGAAATAGAAACACCTGGCGAATAATTTTTCCCATTCTATAGTCTTCCTCTTTACTTGAAGGATGGAGTTCTTTACTGTACAAAACCATTTTCATTCCATAAGGTCCCATTTGTTAAGTGTTAGTCTTAGTGCCAGAGTGAGTGGAAACTCTTAGCCTCTGAGAGAGGGAAAGACTACTTCCTCTAAGAGAATGCCCCTTGATGAGTTGACTAGGGTCCAGAAAAATATTGCACATCCAAGAATATTTGTAGAGTACAAATTGTTCTTGAAGGACTTAAAAAATAAAAGACACAAAGTTGGTGGATGGAAGGTGGTGGACGGATCTGAGAAGAGTTGGTGGTAGGAGGGAAATAATATGATCAAAACATGTTGTTTGAAGCTCAAAACTCCCAAAGAGCTGGTTTTAATAAAAAAGTAAACATATAAATTAAAACATGATCGGTAGGTATAGTCAAAACATATTCACAACCCATATATCAAATTATATTGTGTGTGCAAACATTCAGCACTGAAGAGTTTAAATAGATGTTAATCCATTTGTATTTTTTCTACTCCAAATGATTTATAATGTTGGTTTAAAAAGAATATCTTGTATGTTGTCACAAATCAATGTTCAATGCATGAATGTGTGTTTGCAAAATCAAAGCAGAACAAAGAGAACACTTAGTAACCTGGATTACAGGCAGGTTTGTCACTCTTCAAGAGTATAGATACCTTCCCTTTATTACAATTATAATAAAGATGTATCACAGGCTAAGAAATGTAAATATTATTGAATATGGTCAATCTGAAATATACTGCAAAAGGAGCTCACATAAAGCTTGATTTAAAATATTTGAATGATGAGTTTTTTAATTTTTAGAAATTACTAAAAAATTAAAAACAATGTTTTACTTAGCACCATCTCCACATTTTAACAGTCTTACTGATAGTCTCCACTTTCAAAAGATAAAAATCAGTGAGTCAGTAAGGTAGTATGTTGCACTTCTGGAAGGGTTTTGTTCTCACTGAAGTATGATACAATAATCAGAGAAATAAAATTCACCTAGAGCGTCACAAATGCCTTTATACCTACTTATAAATTTAAATTATTGTACCACAGCATGCGAAACCACATCTTCAAACCCAATGGAATGTATTATTTAGTATAACTTCCATGCTACTAAACACCACCATTTTCGTAAAGTCTATAGACCATGCAAGATAGAGGCAAAGTGCTAAAATGAAAAATGAAAAGGATTACAGAGAGCCCCACATCATTGTACTGTTTTTATATATTTTTGCCTCTAGCTTCCTCTTCTAGGACATCCATTTGTCCCTCTTTGTTATGAGCATATCTGACTGCTTTCTTCCTGAGTGAAATATACCTTCTTTAACTTCTTCTATTCTTAACACCAAGTAGCTTTTGTAATCACCACTGACGACACTGGATCCTTTCATGTGGATGGCTAAAAGCCTGAACTGCGTTTGGACGTCAGCTGGTGTACAGGCAGCAATGCTTGCCTGAGAAGACACCATGGCCTGGAGGCTGCTTCTTCCTCTCACTACTCTACCTTTCTGATATCAGTCTCTCTTGCCTCCTCCTGCCTTCCCATTGATTACTTCATGAATTTTCCTTTCAACATAGAGTTTTGTTTGGTCAGTTACATCAAAATTTTTGACTCAAATAAGTTCTTTTATCACTTAAATTAATTATAATATGAATTATGTTATTGTAGAAATTATTTTGCTATTGTCACTTCTTATTTGCAGGAATACAATAACAGTGCCATAGCCTATGCATGAAATTGGCATCATTTCTGCTACATTTTCTACTAAATTCTCACCACACTAATCCCGACTATTTGACCTACCTATTGACTCCCATCTGTTTCCACTACCCTTCTCACAGTTACACAATATTTCCTGCTCTTCTAACATCTCCAATGACCTGGGGATCCTCTGCCATTGAAGGCCCAATGGAGTACAGTCCTAAGACTAGTTCTTTTGGAAGATTTAATTTAAAACACCTGTGCCCAGATGCATTTCAAAGAAAGTCTGAGTTGTATTGTACACTGATACTATTAACAGTCAGATGAAAATACTTTGAGACTTTTATATTATTGCAACCATCTATGAAGTGGTATTGACCCATGTTTCAATGTTCTTTGCTTTTTGTTCTCTATGTTATGACATGTCATTCGAACACCATTCCTATATAATCTGCCCATTTTTATTGTCAAGGTTCACGATGTTCTATTAACTCAGATAACCCTTGTCCATCACCACCTCCATACCTGTTCTACCTCAGACGCTACTTTTGTACTTTAGATTGCATGTTTAGACAACATTCCTCAATTTCCAGAAAAATGTGGATGCTAACTGAAATATAGCAACTTTACTTATCTACTCACTTTATCTTGGCCTCCCCTCTCTGCCCTCAGTAATGCTTTCAGCTGTATGTGTTTATGCCTTATAACAATGGATACTTACCTCCTTAATCCACAGCTATTAAACACTATACTAAGTCATTAGTCATTAGGGAAAATGTAAAGAATATCTATGGAAAATTGAAATTTTCTTTGTATGCTTAATATATAATTTGTGTATGTATAGGTCAATATGCTGTTCTTCAGTTCAAGAACACCATGAACAACCATGAAGCCAATATATCACAGAGATGCTTGTATATCCAGATCTATTTATTAAAGAACTAGTCTCAAGAGCTAAGTTATGGAATCAATCGAGATGTCTGTCAGCAAATTAATGGATAAAGAAAATGTGATTTGGATATAAACATGATGCATTTTACTTATCTCTAAAGGAGGAAGACATAACATAGATTTCTGGAAAATGAATATAACTGGGAATCAACCTATCAAAACAATAAGCCAGAAACAGTCAAACAGTAATTTCCAGTTTTATATTTTCTCCCATTTGTGGGCCCTAAAATTCCTTATTAAAACATAAACCATATATGAACACACATACAAACATACACACATATACAAACACACACATACATATATAATACACACATATTATATGAAGCATAAGAGAGTCTGGGGGAAGGAAGGAGAGGCTAACTGTAAGAAAATACAAGTGGAGTATGGAAGAAAATTGAACTAACTTGAATAGAATCATATATATTTGAAAGAAATTGTCTTTATGAAACTCAATGCTATATATGAATATATGTCAATAAAAACAAGACACAGTGATATAGCCTTGTAAAGAGTAAGGATTACTGACTGCATGTCACTGTCTCTGAATTACATTTCTTTTTGTGTTTCTGTAGTAAGAAATTATGGAAGAGATTAAATTATTATTGAGGCTTTCTTTTCAGCATTTTCAGACTATCTGCTATGTTCTAACTAAGCTCAAAGGATTTCAATAATGTATGGCTTCTAGGATAGATGGAGCTTTCATAGAACACATTTTTTTAAACTTTTTTTTTCCAGACAGGGTTTCTCTGAGTAGCCTTGGATATCCTGGAGTCTCTTTGTAAATCAAGCTAGTCTGGAACTCACAAAGATCCACTTGGCTCTATGAATACTGGGATTACAAGAATTCACCACTGTGCCTGGGTGAACAGTATCTTTGTAACGCCTCGGGATGAAAATTGTATCAAGTCCAACACTACAACCTCTAGAGCCGCCCACTTACTGTCACCTATGTCATTTGCCCTTGATGTTTCTTTCTTATACAAACTGCCCTGGCACTTCCTAACCTCATCTCATTATTCTTTTAAGAGTCACCTAAAAAACAAAGCAAAACAAAAAATACAACAAGCAATCAAAATAAAAAACCACAAACAAACAAACAAAAGACTTGGAAATGGCTTCTATGGGTAAGATAGTATTCCACTAACTAAACATTTGATGAAGATACTATTATGTTCATGCATTATAGATTGTTTTGCTGCTTGTGTCAAATCTCAATGGATTCTGCAGTCTCTGCAGAAGATCATGTCTCTTAGCCCAATCCTCAAATCTTATTACTGAGCACATATTATACCTGTGAACTGAGATTATTCTCTTATAAAGGAAATTAAAGCAGTTAATTTCTTACAGAAGTTAAACAAATACGTTGAAAAAAGACAGTTTATGAAAACAATAGATTTTTTTTGCTTTTATGGAAAGTTGTTCCTATTTAAACAAAAAATCAAAAGCTGATAATGGTGTTACAATTTAGAATTGTCTTATAAAACAGTAACATGAAGTAGATTAATCTACTCCTCAACCTAATGCCTTAATTGTCACTCACAAGGTAATTTTTAATTCACTGGTATAGAATTTTGTATATAGATGTAAAATAAGTTTTAATTTTAGATGCAGTGGTATAGAATTCAAATGTAAGATTATTCTTCACGCACATACACACACACACACAATATATATATATATATATATATATATATATATATATATATATATATATATATATATATATCCTAATATGAGGTTTTGTACCCATATAAATCAATTATAATACAAGGTTTACTTCCAATACTCTGAAAGTGCTATTGCAGGCCATTTAGTATAAGTAAATTATAGAAGTTAATTATTAGTTGAAAAAATCGAGGTTATATCAATTACTAGTCTATTTTTATCACAAGAATATCCATCTTAGGTAAAATAGATAAGGTCTTCAAAAACCTCAGAGACATACAGAATATGGCATTAAAAATTTTTTTTTAATTTTAAAGATTCACTGACAATGAGACAGATTAACTCTTGGCAACACCCAGCCTACCTCAAAGAGGATCACGAGCATCAAAGAGCCTCCTTGGGAAGATGAATTCCAATATAGTAAACAAGCCACTGGGCAAAATGTCTTCATATCTACCATAGACAGAATTCTGCCTAAAAAAGGGCAAGTTTGGATGCAGGCAGAGTCAATGGCCAAACTCTGACAAGACAGGGTAAGCAAGTCTTCAATAGTTCCTACCTCACAAATATGTCTGTAAGATATATTGGGCCAGAAGGCTGAAGATGATGCTCCAATGTTATAAAGGGTTTTGAGTGACTATTCAGGCAGCAAACTGTCTCTGTTATCTTCTCATTTGGAAATCTACTAACCTTCACTCATGGTATACTCAGGTAATCAAGTTTATTCCATCTCAAGTCTCTGATGGGGTTGAAGACCAGATAGTTTAGTTTTACAATGAATCTTAGTTGTTAAGGGTCAAGCTGTTTTTAGGTCTAGAGAGATATTTTAAATTGATAATGATGAGATATAATAGATATTGATTTACATTCAGAATTTTAGATGCACCAAGATAAGAAATATGTTTTCTTCAAGACTGATAAATACAAATAGCCAAAACAAAGCCAGGCGTGGTGGCACACAGTTTTAATCCCAGCACTCAGGAGGCTGAGGCATGCGGATCTCTGTGAGTTTGAGGTCGGCCTGGTCTACAAAGCAAGTCCAGGACAGGCAAGGCTAACACAGAGAGACCCTGTCTCGAAAAAGCAAAAATCAAAACAAAGCAAAACAAAAAAAACAAATACCAAAACACTAAGAATGTAACATTTATAGAATTTCTGATTGTGTCACAGTTCTTCTTGCTGTAGGTAGTTCATTGTGTATATGTGTAATAATGTAAATGCGTATTTTAAAATATTTATAAAAACAGTAACATGATGGTCCAGGCAGTTTGATACCTTTTCCATTAATGCAAACTTGGTTATAGATTTACTTAATACTTCCTAGGATGCTGAAGTTCTGAACTGCATCCTAAATGAGTCTCTTTTATCTACATGACTTGGATTTCACAAGGACATAAACATTCAATCCTCAGTACCATGAAAAAAAAAAGCTATACAATAGTCTAGAGCATTTAACTTTTAATGGAGGTAGTAACTGTGTCACACACCTTAACATGTTTTCCAACTAAGTAATAGACTTGACTCTTGCTACAGTCTAGTACATTCTATAATTTACATGTTCTACCCATTTAAGCAGAATCATGACACATCAATTTAAGCCTGAGTTGTTAAAAGCTAGCACATCTGCTAGTTTTGGTTTATTTACTACTTTTGGCCACCTCTTTTTACTCCACGACTTAGACGGAAAAAGCAACATCAGAAAATCCACAGCACTAAAAGTTAGGATGATGCACACATTGTCTCCAAAACAGCCTAAATGACTTCTTTAAAGATGACTGTCCCACAATGTATTCTTTTTAACTCTTCTTGTAATAAATCAAAATCAACACTTTCACTTCAACAAAGTATATATTGGAACAGAGTAAAGGCCAATAGTCTCTTGAAAAGATCATTTGTCTAGGCAACTAATCAGAGGTTTCTTTGATAAAACCAAATTTCCTAAAAGAAAATCATGGGTTAGGTTAGTATTGAGGTGGAAGGAGAATGAGGAAGTTGAGGGCACATACATTTCGGTGATGGTCTCAGGCAGATTTGTAGGGATCTCAGTGAGAGCTTTCCCTCGGCAGTCTACAATATTGTTGCTGCAAGTACAAGCAGCAGGGCAGTGCAGAACACTGCAGGAAGGGGCCATGAATGACTGGTGACCTACAGGAGAAAAAACACCACAACGTCAGTTAGAGTTTTCTCTTGAATTTCACAATAGAGCGACATGCAGATTGTGCTCAATTAAAGCACAGGAGACACAGATCAAGGTATCTCACACTTGGTCATTAAATAGGCATTCCTAATATTTCTAGAATATATTTTGGTAAGCATACATTTACATACTGAGATTTAATAAACTGCCATAAAAGTTGTAACTGTTTTAGAATTTGAAAAAGATTAGTAAAACTAAGTGGAGATTCAAGACCAGAATTCTAAAAAGTAATATGTGTTCCCAAAAAGCAGCTATTTCAGAAGAATGTATATTATTTCCAATAAAATTAAGTGGAGCTTGTTTTTTAATTAAACCCATGTAGCATAATTTACTTTGGATCTGAAAAAAAAAATACACAGGACTTCAATCATGGCTGACATAACTGTTGGTCAAATTAAGGTGTCCTGTGCCAGCAAATGCAGGATAAAACTATATAATACAAATTTGGTGTCTGGATAGATTAAAAATTGCTGCTTTCTTTGAAGTTATTATAGTAATTTGTAGCACATCATTATGTAATTGTACATCCAAATGATTCTTTTCAGGGCTTCATCTGATAGAAACTCTTGCAGTCACCTGCACATGTGTAATTCCCCTGCTCAGTATGTGAAATCAAAAGTATTCTGGAATCAGATCTTATGATCTGACTAATGAAAACCAGAACACCATCAGCCAGGCCGCATCAAACAAGCATCTGCTTAGCCATGGTTCCTGGGGAAAAAAACCCAGGGCATCCTTCTGGGATCCTCTGGAAATGGTCTTTCCCAATGGGAGAAAGTGCCAGGAAGAGACTACAAGCTAGCTGCTAAACCAATCCCTCTATACAAACTCGTGAACTACAACAATATCGTAAGTCTAAAAAATATGGAGCGGTAGAAGACACAAAAATACAAACTTGCCTTCTTCCTCATCTAGGAGGCAGCAAGGAAAAGCGAAAAGAGAAAAGAAAAAAGATGGTGAGTAGAGAACTGTTAGTCATTTGTTTGGATTTTTAAAAACCATCAGACTAAGTGAGAATGCTCTACAGAATTGTAAGAGAACTGGGATAGGTTACAAAGTGTGGAAAGTACAGATAAACACCCAAGAGACAACCTTAAATGTTCAAGTATGAACAAGTAATTTCACCTCCCCCATTCATTTAAACATATTACATGTTTTGATTCACGGAGTTTCTCCCTTGGTAAGCGTGGGTGAAGAGAGAACCTCCACAGATGCCAGAACAATTGGTTGTCCAAGTCTCTTATATAATATGAGATTCTATTTGCCTATAACTGATGCAAATCAACCCGATACCATCATTTTTCTTATTACTTGCAACAGAGAACAGAATATAAATTATCGGCAAGTATTATTTGTTATAGTATTGCATTGTTTACAGACTAAAGACAAGAAAACTATGATAAAGTTTCAGCAGTGGTCATTTGTTTTAAAATGTTTTGATCTGTGCTTGGTCTAATCTATATCTGTGCAATCCGTAAGTATGAAATACAGTGATTCCAAACTTTGTGTGAGGCTGGGTGGTGTTGTACAACAGAAGTGCTCTTTCCAAGATATACAAGGCCTGGCCTTGATCCCCATAGCCATCAAAATTTATGTATTTCATTATATTTTTAAACAATTGTTCTGAAGCAGACCTAGTTATATACTCATAAAATGTATAGCCATATATGTACAGATGATATATTTCTGTGTGCATGTTCATGCATATGCATGCATATACAAATTATGTTGAGGTCCTTAAACCTGACCATATAAACTTGGAAAAGCTTATATTTTTCACACACACACACACACACACACACACACACACACACACACACACACGCATATACATGTCTCTAATATAGAAGTTAATTTATATTGTTCGTGTGGTCATTTCACAGAGGGGAAATGAAGTAGGTACATGAGAAATATTTAGATTAATGTTTAGACATACAGAACATAGCGCATGTTAGTTATTGATCAATGTCACTTGTAGAGCTTTTGGTACTTAAGGTAGTTACATATTTATTTTAAGTGCACTTGAATCATTAAAAGTATATATTCATAAATAGTTACCCTAAGATAGCATAATTACGGTTAAGTTATACTGAATTATAGATTAAATATCTGGGATCATCTTTTCATTTTCACTAGTCAGTCTAATAGTAGATAATAGTCATTAATAAAAGAGGAAATAACAATTCACAAGTATTGCTACAATGTATGAGTTTCCTATATTCCCATGAAAGTATCTTACATACAAGTGATGAGAAATTTCTCTAGGCACACACATCCTAGAATCTACTATTATTCTCTGTGCAAAAGAGGGTATCTGTGGCAGTGAGTGCATAATGGCTTCCCGGAGAGCAAATCTGAACCTTTGAAGTTTGAATTCCTCACACCTGTTAAGCAATAGTGCAAAAAGAAATACTGTAACCTCACTGATCTTACCACTGCAGACAAACTCTCGTTTTTGAACCTCTGCTACATTATGGCCTCTCAGGTGGGATGGGCCCATACACTGAGTGTACAAGCCCACCCGAGGCCTTTGGCGAAGCCAGTCTGAGAGCCAGGCCAGGTGACAGTCGCAGTACAGGTTGTTCGAATGGAGTCGACTAAAGAAAGAAAGGAGTTCAAAAGCAAGAAAATAGGAGAAAGTTAATTCAAACTTTGTTAGTAAAAAATATATACTTTCTTTCTAATCAACACAAATACACACACATCTTAGGGAGTTCCTATACAATCCTTTCTCAGATAATTAGACTGATCAACAAACACGAGTCAATTCATTCATTGAACTAAGCAAAAAGACATAAGTTACACCATGAAATTATTTTGTCTCTAGTCATTCAAAAGGGTAACAAGGAAAATAAATTTAAAAAGAAAAACAGCTCAGGCCAAACTGTTCTTGAGCTTCACCATAATGAGAGCCAATGGAGGCAGTTCAGAGCTGTCGGTATCAATACAGATGGAGGGAGAGTGGGCATGTGCTGTACAGGTCAGATATGAGCAATGTCCTACCACTATTCACTTCTACAGCAATGGCTTACAAAGCCTGTATAACATAGCACCGTTGCGCTAAATAAGACAGGATAATAACTCAATGTAATACAATATGTTTTAACCTCTTCTAATTCCTTCCTTACTCCCTCCCTAAGAGCTGAATTTGGCTCTTAGTATCTAGCTACAAAGAGCAAAGAGTAAAATTAAAAGCTATAATTGGCTGGGAGGGAAGGAAATGAATAAGTCCCCTTTATGTTGCAAGGATCTGTGCAAGATCATGGATTCCTTCCAAATGGCAAATAGTATGTCTCCATTAATAAAATATCAGGCAAATGTATCCACTAAATTAGGCAAATGACTTCAAACTGGCTTTTACGTTTTTCTCAAACTAAAGAAAGGGACATCTAATGCTATAAATCAAAGCATCATTCCTAGAATTGTGTATGACACAGTGAAACCATTTTAGCCCTTTTAGCTGATGTGTTCAATTCTAACCCAATAATGATAATGGATGGTAAATCATAGAACTCAGAGTAGAAAGATAATCAGAGTATAAAAATGGAAATTTTAAGTACCAATAATGCAACAGAAAAATGCGCTAACCAAAAGGGAGAGAATTTAAAGTTAAATAATGGCTTTATTCTCCTTGAGTCTGTGGATAAGGACCAGGCTGCCTTGCATCAAAACTATAAGGAATACTCTGACGTCATCTACCAGACTTTAGGGAAAGTGAGTGAACAGCTCCTCAGTTTGCTGAGAATTGAAACATTGCCATTGGTAGCTGCTGGTACTTCCTCCGTGACCCTTTGCAAATATGTCCATCTAAACACAGTCTGCTAGCATGTCCATATCAAATATAGAGTGAATAAAAGATAGAGGACACTTTAAAGCTTATTTTGAAGACAAGCAGTATAGCATATGGCTACCAGAAGATAAGGGAACTAAAATGCAGTGGTTGATTGTTCTACACTTTCAGTAGATTTATTTTTTTCAGGGTTTAAAGTCATTATTATTTCTTTTCATATAAATTATATAAAGTTAATATGAAGCTGATTTTTTAAAATGTGATTTGAAAAATTGAGGCTATTAAGTATTCTCATAGGAAAATAGAATTTAACTATTAAATTAATATTTTCAAGGAATTAAAACACTTAAAATTCAGTGTACTGTTTTTGTATGTTGCTGCTGTTGTTTTTCTTAATGTCGCACTGTGCACTCCTGGCTAGGTTGGAACTCACTACCTATGTATATAAAATTCTCCTTGAACTCACTTGCTAAACCTACCTCTGTTACCTGAGTACTGGATTTAAGGCCTGTGCCACCAAAAGCAGCTCATTGTGTATTTATATAAGAAATAAAATGAACATTTTAAATTACAAGCTGCTTGGTTGCTTATTGTTCATTTATTTTATTCATTTTTATAAAGGAGAGTCCCATGCAGTGCACTCTGTTTTGATCCCACTGTGCAGCAGAGGCCATCCTTGAATGCTTAAATTTTCTAGTTCACTTCTCAAATGATAGAATGACACCTAAGCACCCCTATGCAAGCCTTGGTTCTATGCTATTTTACAATGAGAAACATTTTGAAAACATAAACAAAGTAGACTTAACTGATTAAAATATACATTTCCCCCATCCCAAGCCCAAACCTTTGGTTTTATTCCCATGTTTCCAGCAATTCACTTTTCAGGATTAGGTCATTTTTGAAACCCTGTTCACAAGATATTCACGTCTTAAAATACTAAAATTAAGTATCTACATTTTGGGAATTAATTATTTTTTCTTGGAAAGAGAAAATAGCTGTAGCTCATACTTTATTTTACAAAAATACCTAAATGGCAGTGTGTAACCCTGGAAAGACATTTTTTAAATACAAATGCTGACACAGCTTTAATTATGCAAACACCAGTGGGTGATGCTCTGACTTCACATTCCAAAGAACACTGGAGCACAATTTAGCTGTATTAGGTCTGCTTCTAATACAGTAATAAAATCATAAAGATTTCCCATTTATCATGTCTGACAGCCAATCAAGGAGTCTTCCACTTCTTAATGAAATGTGACCTCTACAATAGCTCAAAGTAAATGTTTTATTTTACTCCAAACTTTCTACAATGCCTATCATTTATAAGGAGGCCTTCAAGTTTTCAGAGTAACAGTTCATTTGCTAATATAGCATTTTTAGAATTCTCAAGTTGCACTTTCCTCACCTATGAACTAGTGGTCCTGTAGTCTGTATATTTGTTCATTTATTTTATTCATTTTTTATAAGGAAATTGTACTGAAGGAACAGCCTTAATTAATTAAATCCATCTTTCTGTACATTTGACTACTTACAATGTCCTAAGTTTAGGCATATGGTTGAAACTTGCCACTGAAAGTCTAGTAATATTGTTATTGTTCAGAGTGCTGTAGAATAAAAAAAAGTTAAAAATTTTAGTTAGATAAGGAAAAATCATTGGTAATTTTATATTAACATCAAAAACTTATGACCCATTTAAATAACAACTATCTTACTGGTAGAGAAGACACAGAGAATTCAAATTGGAAAAAAGATGATGACTAACTTTCATATTTTAGTAAATTGCTATGCATTCCATTCTATCAACACTTGTTATACATGTATGGCTAAGGCCCGAACATTTTTACTATACGAAACTGTAGTGTGCAAGCTGCTTAGCATAGGCGAGTCACTAGAAAAGCTGCTCTTTGCATTCTTTAATTAGTGTAGGTGGAATGTTACATTCTTGGACTGGTTGGGTGAAATTTCATATTAGCAACACAGTCATTACTAGAGAGGATTGTTTACACTTTGCTGTAGACAATGGCTACTCCTGAAGTTTGGGTGTAAATTCCTGCATCTATATTTGACGTTTTCATCAATTTGGGATGAAGTGGCTTGCTCTGACAGCATATTCAAGTTTCAGTGTTGTCTGTTTTAGTTATATCATGGTATGCTGTCCTTTGTGTAATTCTGTTGCACCACAATGTCCATCATCATTTTTTGAGGTAGAGCCAGGAAAATGGGTGGTCAAAGGAGTTTTGGCGAAAGGTGTAATTCTTGCTTGGTTCAGATTGCTCATGTTTTCCCCTAATATAAGTAATTTCAATTTAATTGATTGTTAATATTTTGAAAGAGAACATGCTTGAGAAGTAAAACTTTTTACTTCAAGCATCAGGATATATTGTGATGACATTGGACACATGGTTCATGCTAATTGAGCATAAGCAAATGCTAGAATTTAGACAGCATGAGGCAACGGAGTCAATGCTTTTTAAATGCCCAGACATTATGTATTCTTAATATGTGGCTTTAATTTACTAGGTTAATTATTCTATTTGTGAATCTATTTCAAATCTGGGTGGCAAAAAGAGTCAGTCAGTGTTTTCAGTCTGTAGCTGATGTGACCAACTTTACTGAAAAAGCAGTTCCTGATCCCCAGAAAATGCCCTATGCTGCCATCAATCACAAACAATGACGACTTGCCTAAAGAGGGTTTGCCAATGTGCCCTGTCTAGTTCAAAGACATTTGAATCACAAAATAAAATAGGTGAATCAATTACCAGTATTTTTAAAAAATAGAAAAGATATTGATATAAAAATTTCTAGTTCAAGGTTCCTGGGAAAGTCAGATTGTTAGACCATCTTGCATAGTACCAGGGCAACAAACAACTGAACATTAGGTAAGACAACACAGAATATCATGTGTAGTTTACTAATGAGTTCACTATCCTCCATGGAATTCTGTTTTTATTTTTTCAAGAAAAACTATAATTCCTCCACTCTCACATCATTCCCAAACTATCTCAAGAAAAAAAAAAAACTCTTGACAACACTAAGTATCTTTTGTTTGTCTAATTCATCTCTGTAGTTGTATCAGTTTCAAAAGGGTCATGATTTTAACTTATCTCTTTTCCACTCTCAAAATGTTGGGTTTCTCAACATAACTAAAATCTTTGAAGGCACAGGGCATACTAAAATTTGGTTTGGGGAGATCTTTTATGAATACTTTCTCCTGCAATATAATCCAATGCTTTTCAGTTTCAAAGTTTGTTCTTTATGATGGGAATATATTTTATAGAAAAAGGTATATCGTGATAATACAAAAAGTACGCATTGAATAATGAAGTTTATGGTAGAGCTTTGATGACAATTTACTTGCTCTTGTTTCTTAGTGCCAAGCAAGAGCAGAACTTGGCAGAAAGTCTGGTATTTAATGGATGTGACTCACTATGTTCCTATTTAATTAAATTATACCTATACCGTGGGCAAAAAATATGTAAAACTAGCAATTTCATTTCATTTCTGTGTACAATTTCCAAATAAGAAAAAAAAGGTCACATGGATAAATTTAGTTTTCAATGTTATAGAGATTGTTTCTTCATAGTAATAAAAGATGCAGTTAATTTTATAGTTTATCAAGCAGAATTCCACAGGAACACAGCTTACCATGAGTGATAAACTGACTTTGATCTCATCTATCCTGGCTTTTCTCTTGACATTGCAGACTTTATTAACTATCTAAACACCCATACTCAGATGTCTTATCAGTGATCAGCATGGTTACACCATATTCTCTTGTTAACCTCAATGTTGTCAGGAAATCACATATGTTCATGGAATAAAAATAAAATGCAAAATAAAACACTGAGAATCTGGGATCCCAGATGGAAGTTGTGTTGCCATTCTTTCATTTTTCCTACGAGGTCAGAAGATAAAATCCTACAGAAGCAGACTTCTCCCAGCTCTATTTTAGGAACAATGCTTAGGACGGGTCTACTTGGTGTCTGTATCTTCTTTCTCTAAGTTTTAACCCACTTTCTTTTACCAACCAAATTATGGAAAAATATTTAAAATCTATTAAATATATTATCTATAAAAATGTACATGACATTACCTTCATGACATGAAAAAACTTTACAATAAACACTTAAATATTTTAAAAAGACACCTGCAGCTTCTTGTATAATTTTAATTTTCATCTTCAGACAGGCTCTAAATATTATGTATCTCTTTGAAATGAAATTTAGGAGTCTCATCCAAATATCTTAAATGTTTATTTAATTTCATGAATTACCATTACTTAAAATGTTGCATAGTAACAGTTCCTGCAAAGGTCAATACTTAGAAATTCTACTAAGATGAAAATTTCAATATGCAAGGTGTCTGTATTTCTAAAATAATTCTGGCTCAGGTAAATACACAGTTTTTCTATATATAAATGTGTGTGTGTGTGTGTGTGTGTGTGTGTGTGTAACATGTTTTTGTGTGGCCCTGACACTTGCTCTCCCTAAAGTGCCCTCTCTCATCATCCCCAACCCCAACCTCACACACAGGCAGCACAGTAACTTGCAGACAGGTTAAAATCTAAAGTGTGCATAAGCGCTTGACCACCTTTCCAAAGCAAGAAGGGTTTTTTTTTCCAACAGCAATAAAGACGACTTTTATGTACAAAGCAATGCACATGAGTACCATTTGTAATTTATCAACTCTTTAAAATAATAACTGAGGTCGACAACAGGTAGAAACTCTTCTTTAACTTGTAATGAAAATAAAAATCACATAGAAATATTACTAAAATTACTAAGTTATCTTGGTTGAAAGCGTATGTATCTTTATAATATATTTTTTTCCAGAGGCACAACAAAATCCTCAATTACACCACCCATTCTTCTCGCGGGAAGTGGTCTTGATACTTTCTGAATAACCTTTAAGAAATTTATGAGAAATTAAAAACCACTTCGTATTCAGCACAATGTCAGATTTCTGACCATGTCATGGATAAAAAAATAAAGCACAGAAAAATATTTTTACTCAAGGAGAATAGTAGTGAAGGCTCATGAAATGAATCTCGTCTGTGCCTCATTCAAATTAAGAACTCAATTTCAAAATAAACAAACAGCAACAGAGTTGATTTACGTCGTCACGAAGAACTGAATGCTTAAATGAAAACACCTTTCCATACTAAAAAACAAACTATATCAGTAAATAAGGGGTTGGTTTTGGGTTTATATCTTAATAATTGGGAATCTGGAAACTTCTGAAAGAACTACCAATACTATGATGGTATTTTCTTTTTTAAAAAAACAGATCATTGGAGTGATCTTAAATACAGAATGATTACATAGAAGCATATGCATGGTTTTGCCCACACACATCAGGACTCTTGTGTGTATTCACAAGTTTTTTAGGGTGAATTTTTTTGTTAGGAGAACATTTTGACATGCAACTATTAGACTATTAGACAGTAGCTAAGTCATCACATTATCACTCCCTAGAAACAACGCTCCCCAGAAAAGGGTGAGAGAAATTATCAGTACTCACAGCACTTCCAGGTCTCTTAGAGCTCTAAACGCCCCGTCTTCAATGCAGCTGATCTGGTTGTAATCCAGTTGCCTGTTCAATGGATTAAAAGATTCTATGTAACAGACACGAACAGAGGCAGGGTGGAAGAGAACTGAAGACTTCTGAGGGGGCACGGAAACTCAGACCACACTTCCTGAAATGCTCTCACATACACGCACTGCTTAAGAATGTCACAAGCCGTTTTGCCCTCTCTGTGCAGCTACTGAGATCTCTTTTTGTTCTGAACTGTCTGTGCAAACAGCAGCTCTTGGAAAGCTCCAGTAAATAATAACTGCACCTTATATTAAATGCCATAGGAAAGCAATTTCATTACATCAAGAAAAGCTATCCATTAAGAGCTTTCAGCGTCATCTTGCTGAAACAATTTCATTAAGGTAAAGGGCTGTAAATCACTTAATGTCACATGCACCCCCTCAGTGACCTAACTGAATCCATTTATCAGAGAAGCCCAGCTGCATGTTAATTTCACTATCCTTGGCAAGAAAGACCAAGACTACTTTCAGGTTTCCACTTTTAAAGGCCGTGTTCTTTGCAGACTCCAAACTGAAAGCAAGAAATGATTCCCCGCATCTCCCCATTACGTCCAGACAGGAATGCACATCAGAAAGCTCTTCACTACTTACCAGCTTTGCATTTTTATTACATATAAATTTCATGCAATGCTAGTCTAGATTTATTTTTAGTTAAAAAAAACTTTCAGAATGTGATTCTTAAAGAAAATAATTTGTTCAATATTAGGAAATTAACTCATTAATACTTAAATGAAACCTTGGGTATTTTTCTCTAAGATGATAATTTTAGGTACCAACCATAAGTAAAATCAATTGTAAGTATTTCATTGCAATAACATATGAATATGAAAGTAATTTTACCTGTGATTTAAGTCCATTAAATGATATATGATTCAAACAAATGACTTGATTACTGCTTTAAATACTGAACATAATATTCAGTAGTAGAAGGAATAAAATTGTTGTTTCAAAGTTGGTTAAGTTTGTTCTTTTTCAGATGTTTGTGTTAGAAACAAAAAAATTTACTGTTCTTGTTAAGAAATGTATTTTTGATTTGGAAAAAAATGAGATGGAGGCAGAGAAAGGTGTGGAGTGATGGAAAACTGTGGTAGGCATGTATTGTATGAGAGGAGAATCTATTGTCAATAATTTTTCATAAGTAATTTACTTTTTTGAAATAAAGAACTAAGTACTATCTACACTCAGCTCCTATTTCCAACAAGCAGTTTTGACACTCGTAACTTCATGATTAGAGACATTATTGCTCTAATAGAGAAAATGTATTTTTGATGCTTTGCTTGAGGTAAAAGTGACTTTTTAGCCCTCCGTGGTTGCTGTGGGAATGTGAATATAGAAGGGAGAGATTACAACTGTCATATTAACGCATCTTTCCCTTGTTTCAAGTCCAGCTATCACCGAGAGGCCCAATTCACATTCGAAGACTCCTCTTAAAGAACTGCTTGAACATTCCATAAAACATCTGGTTCTCTCAGATGACTACTGAATAGAGATGAAGTGATTTCATCTGGTGACTTTCAGAGAGGTCTCTTTCGATCTAGGGGATACCTTATGACCACTACATCTAATTTTAAACAAGTCTCCAGGGAACACATCATAGACCTCAATGCAAGGTAAATAGTACAATATAAAAGCAGGCCCATCCTGGTAAAGATATAGTTCCTTACATTTCTACACCTTAGCTTTACCTCAATGCTAGCCAAGGCTCTTGCTACTGTAACAGTTGAAAGCTTTTTCCACTTATTAGGAAGTAATGCAGAAGTGTAATTTCATTTTCCAGGAAGACATTTAAAGCCTCATGATATAATATGGCTGCTATGGTTCCAAGAAAACACTTAGGTCCTTGAGCACTTTTGATTTTTAAAGATTAAATTCATTTAACAATTAAGTTAATAGCCTTTTATTTCAAAGTGCTAAATATATATCTACACTACGATTCTCTAACCTCTTGAACAATTCATCAAAGCCATTTAAATTAGTACAGTGGCATGAAGTGTTACCCTTGACATGCTACAAAAGAGAAATTGTTTCTAGACAAATTGGCAAAATCTTTTAATGCTATCAAATTTGCCTAATGCAGTCTACAGGTTAATCTGTGAAAGGGTGAGCTGTATGTTTGCCCATATCTTATTATCCTTAGCTGTCAATGTATAAATCACCGCTGACACAGCTTCTTCTAAATCATGCATACAATGCACAAAGGGGAATCTGGAGCATGCCAGAAAGCACTCAGGCGAATCTTGTCCTACAAGGACTGAAAGACCCATCACTTTCCTTATGCCAGAACTTGTACTATTGCCAGAAACTTAAGCAATTGAGCTCTTTTTTGATATTGTGTGGTTACAAGTTACTCTCGACATGCATAGATTAGGAATGCTTGTGATTCATGGGATATGAGTTTTTATTAAGCTTTTATGAATGTTGCTAAATATCAGATCACACATTTCCTAAGAATAAACATACTCCATGGAGTTATGAGAAAGAAATACTACCAAAAGTAAATGGGTGGATAATTTGTTCATCAATTGTGAATTTTGTGATAAAGACAAAAAAAAAAAAACCAAACAAACAAACAAAAAAAAAAAAACGGTGTTTTTATGACTGCCGATGAGAGAATCTCTCTGTGCAAAACTTCATTTGTCTATGGGGTTTAAAATAAAAAGTGTCAAAACTGTGCAAAAGCATAATTTATTTTCGGATTGCTGGACTCTTTTCCTGCACCGTGGTTCTCTTGCTCTGCTCACATTGTTCTCAAGTGCCCTTCAAGTCCTGGGTGCTTGCACCTTCTGTAAACAAGAGCAGGGTGTGGTCTTGCACTTAGGAAAAGCTGACTTTCCTTAAATGTGATTTCTAATTGCAATATGTAATTGTTACAAGTTAAAAAATCCAGATAGTCCTTTAAAAAAATTCTCCAAAAACTGTTTCAATTAATTACTTAGTAAAAAGAAAAGGAGTCTTTAAAGAGTTTAAATGAGAAGAATATGAGGGAGAACAGGTGAAATTGTTTTATGCTTTCCTTGTGCATGATGTGCTTTCCCGCCATGTGTAGACTTTGCTATTCAGTTGAAGAAGGAATCTTGCTGTAGTTAGGTTTTCTTAGACCTTCGGTCAACTGGGACTACCATGGGCTTCTGTGTGTTCTCTTTAAAATTTCCACTTTGTAACCTTCACTTTGCATTTGTTCAACCGTGCAATCTCCTCTTCAGTCGCTACATCACTGTCCTAATTTGTGGGTTTGTTTTCAAGCGTTGCATGATTTTATGCAAATAGAGAGAATGAAAAGGATTCTCACCTTCATCTTCATCTCACTAAGCACTTTAGAATGCTCTTTTCAGTGGTGGATCTATGTCCACCAATGAAATCTTAAAATATTTCTTATTTGCCTCCTTTAAAATTTAGCTACAA
The DNA here is from genome assembly GCF_903995435.1 of Acomys russatus. Lineage (NCBI taxonomy): Eukaryota > Metazoa > Chordata > Mammalia > Rodentia > Muridae > Acomys > Acomys russatus. The sequence goes on along the minus strand of NC_067158.1, from coordinate 38,666,606 downwards.
TACTATATTTTAATATGATTATAAAATGTACTTTACAGTGTTAAATTTAAATGAATATATCTTTATCTATATCAAACTTATATTTTTCTAGAACACCTAATTAGTAAAGTTCAATTACTAATTGTCTTTCAAAAGAATTAAAATATGTAAAATTAAGTTAATTGTGAAATACCACAGAGCAATAAAATCCATAACAATGTCTAATGCAAAAAGAAGTAGTACTTTCTCCGTGAAGTAAATATGACAGTGTCCCAGTTTTGTTCTATTTTTCATTTCAGGAGCTAGAAATGGTATGTTATTTATATTACTCCTATAACATAAGCAACTCTAAAATTGTAAACCATTTAAAATGTATTATTTTGGTCAGAATCAATAAAAGTAAGAGTGTTTTTACAATGTAAAGAAACCTTATTTTAAAAAAAAATAATCATGGGGGAAGAAAAAATAAGAAATGATCTTAATGTGCATGTAGCATCTTTCTGTAAGGGTAAATTTCAATCTATGTAAATGTCTAAATATAGAAATCCTATGCCAACTATTACTTAAGCTGCATTTTATAATTTAAATAATAATGTATAAAAATTCAAATGTAGCACAAGTTGGACTATATCAATAAACATCCTGAATATTAACTTAAGTAACAATTATCACTTCTCTCAGAGTAAGAGCTCACCCTCAGGAACCTATTTCTTAGGTACTAGATGATAATGTAAAAAGTCTATATTAAGAAACTCAGAATATTGCATTATCTGATATTTAATTCCTTGACAGTCTTTCAGGCAATGCTTTGTCTAGTTCAGTAACAAGTAGCACCCAATTTCATTTGGACACGCTATATTACAAACCTCTATAGATTTGCTATTTGGGTGAAGTAGAAGAAAAGATTAGCCTGCAGATTAAAAGAAATACAATTAGAATGATATTTGGGTCCTAGCATTCTTAGTAAAACTAATCACAGTTGTTTGAAACTAAGACTGATTAAAATAAATATATTTACTGACCACACAACACAGCATATGTTAGAGGTTGATTGTATACAGTCTCATTACTCTTCATAGTATCTTGAGAGGGAAAATATTACCAGCACCCTAATTTCATAGGTGAAATAATAAGACTAAAAAATCCTGAGAACTTCTATGCAGAAAGTAGCAGACATTGTGTTTGGCTTTGGTTGGAATTGAGAGTAATGTATTTCCAAAGTGTCCGTGCAGTATCCGTGTTTCTCTGCTTCAAATGGAGTTTTAGATAAATAGATGGCCAGGATTCAAAGCAGTAATGTAGAGTTTTAGAAAAGGCAGTGATTTGTCTAGGAAGAGGGACTTAAATGTGTGTAGAGCGGTCTAAGATGTGGCTCAGCTGTGGAATGTTTGCCTAGTATGCATTAAGCCCTTGGTTCAATTTACAGCACTATATCATATCAAAGTGTTCATATCTTTTTCGTCCCTCAATATCAATAGAGTTTTATCATGAAAGAACAGCTCCTTGGGGGAAAAGGTGTGAGTAGAGGAACTACAATGTTAAGGGAATGTTTTCACGGCCAGGCATATTTGGGTCTGAGCAGAAAGCTACCATGCAGAAACAATTATTCAAAGCAGGAAGTCTTTGCCACAGACTGAACACCAAAACTAGTCAGAATGTCTACAGAGATTAGATATTATAACACTCAATAAGCTTCTCTTAGTGAAAACTCTATATTCTTTAAGACCATACAGAATTAAGGCCCTACTCTGCTTTATTCACAATACAGTTTGGCTTTAGTATCTTTTAAAAAAAATGTACCATGAGAGTAAATAAGAGAATTTTTTTGAACCTGATCATCTGGAGGTAAAATGAAACATCATGAAAAAATATAGTATCTTTGCTAAGGATATACAATGAAACTATAGCCTGGAGGTCAATTAGCAGACTGTTTTATTAATTCAGAAGTAACAAAGTGTGCTGACCCACATTGGAGACACTAGAAATCCGAAGGTCTGTTCGGCAACCACACAAGGCATATTAGCTTTTGTATTATAAATTAGTGCATTGCAATTAAAAATCAATCATATTTTCCTGCATTTTGTTTGCTTTATTCTATTCTGTTTTGGAGGCATTTTTGAAGATACATTGCATACATTACATAGTCACAGAAGAAAATCCATTATTGAAGGAAAGTTGCTTCAAGCACAGTGGAGACAATAGAAAAATACAAAACTGAAAAGAGTTTTGATGGTTCTTGGTTACCTCATCACAGTTGTTGGGATGGTCACAATTCTGATGCCTTTGGATAGAAAAAGACCCACGTTGCAGGACCATGGACAGTGCCCAAGATTCTGAGACTGAAGCCTGCTCATCCTGTCACTACATCTCACCCCCCTTTTTTTCCCTCCACCAAAATGACCTGTATTTTATATTTTTCATTCATAGCTGTAGGCATCCTGCTTGTGAGGGCTGACCAACACAAAACTCATTTCTTGTTGTCATTTGCATGAAGCACTATCTTTATAGGTAGCTCTGAAGATTTTATGACCTATTCATTTCCCTTGAGTTTTAATATAAGCCAAATATTAGGCAGGTCTTGGGAATCCTGTGGAAGACGGGGAGGAAGAATTATGGGATACAGAAAAACATCACAAGAAAACTCACAGAATCAACTAACCTGGGTCCTTCTGGGCTCACGAAGACTGATTCAACAACCAGGGAGCCTGCATAAGTCTGACTTTGGCCTTCGGCACATACGTTACAGATGTGTATCCTAGTCTTCTTGTGTGACCCCTATAATTGCAAGCAGGTGTTGCCTCTGACTCTTTTGCCTCCTTTTAGGACCCTTTGTCTCCTTCTTGGTTGTCTGGCACAGCCTTAATATGAGGGGAGGTGCCTAGTCATATTGCAACTTCATATGTCATGTTTGTTTGATATCCCTGGTAGGTCTGTCATTTTTTAAAGGGAAATGTAGGAGGAGTGGATCTGGGGGAGAGGGTGAGGGTGAGGGATGGAGAGGAGATGAGGGAGGAGGGATAACTGCAGTTGAAATGTAATATATGGAAAAAGAACTGAGAGAGAGAGAGAGAGAGAGAGAGAGAGAGAGAGAGAGAGAGAGAGAGAGAGAGAGAGAAGAGAAGGAGAGATGGAGACAGATATCATCCCCATTAATGAAGAAAGTGTATGTTGTTCAAAGTATTTCCAGCCTCAGGTTTAATAGAAACCACCAGGAAAGAGCTAGACATGAGCAACTACAGTTGTAACTTGATACCTAAAGAATTTTATTTTTAAGATAAGTTAGAAATGAAACAAACTTGGAAACTGACTAGAGAAGGTATTTTGTAATGAGGACTTATGACAGAGGTAATGAACACTTATTGGGAATTGGGGATTCATACATCTTTCTGTTTTATGGTGACATATTGGTTTTATACTATATGGTAAACTCTTGATCATGAGTCAGCACAAATTATGTAAATTACAATGAAGAAACATTCCAGGAAAGAGGTTTAAATTAGATAAAGGTGCAAACTATGAAATATGTTAGGCTCTCTATGTACTTCAGATAAAATGGGTTGCAATTGCATTTTATGGGTTGAGGTGAATCCATTGAAAAGAGTAAAATGAAATAAAATAAAATGAGACTGAAAAAAGTAAGGTAACAGCAATTCGGTAAACAATAAAATCTCTAAATAATTTATGTGAATTTGCAACAGCAAGTTAGTTCTTTACCCTGTTTGTCAAATTTTCTTGTTGTCAGTAAACAATGCATCAAAACTGGATGATTTCTCCAAAAATGTCATAGTTAATACATATGAAATTATATTAATGTTTTCTTCAGTGCCCATTAAAATATTCAGTTCATTTTCTCCTAAGGAATGTTGCTTTTTTACCTAAAGGATGATGTTTTTACTTGGAAAAATAGAATGAAATTCATAGCTGTGGGGTAACTGGGATTGGAATGGTGCAAGCGCAAACAGGAAGAGGATACAGACAGGAAAGAGAGCAGGATGAAAATTGCAGAGTGAATCTTGAAAACGTATAACAGAATGAAGGAAGGAGGAAGCAGGAGGATGGTCTCCTTTATACACTATCTAAAATGATTCTTACAGGAATTCAATATTATCTTATCTTCAGTATTTATTCCTAAATCAGTAAAGAGAGTAAAAGTAACTAATATGAGGTTTGTGATATGAAAAATTACAACCAACTTGTTTTATGCCTAAGTTTATGGCTCCATATCTCTTTTCATTTAAGTCCTAGGACAAATAGAACTAGTTTTGTTTTTTTCCCTTATAAAATAAAGACAATTAAGACATGTCTGAACTAATAAAACACATACTACAAAGATAAACTCACAACTCTCAAAAATGAGAGGAGACTAAATAGGACTATTCTCTAAGATGGTAAGATTGTGTGGAAATATTTAATCAGATGCTCAAGAAAAATAGCATGGGTGCTGTAATGTTGTCTTCCGCGCTTTGATTAAGGAGCAGCAACGCTTTGCGAATGCAGCATAAGCCTGTTAATTTATACAGCAAAAACTCCAAGGACGTGTTCTGTAAGCATTGCTTAACTTCTTGAAGACTCATGTGCTGGGAAGGACAGGGTATCAATAGTTTGTGTTTTGTGACTTTAATGCTACACACAGAAATCCCATGAATAGTGCTGCTGGAAACTGTTAATAGCACAATTATTTTTGGTGATATTGTAATACGATTTTTTTCTTCCTGCTCTGTGACTATCTAAAATGTCAAGACAATGGAAACTGCTATTAGTTTTGGTTGGGGGTTAAAAAAACGAGGTAACAGAACAAAATACTAAAGAAAATACTAAATACTAAACAAAATACTAAAATCAGTTTAATCTGGATATGAAATAAAGAGAGGTAAGCAAAATACAGTTAGTTTCCCATGAGATGCTTAAGACGAATGTTCACCTGTTTGGGATAGTTTAGGTGAGCCTTGCCTGTAGGAAGGGAAATAAAATGTACCAATAAGCAACATTTCCACAGCATAAGTTTTGTACTGTCAAGGTGCCAACCTTGAGCATATTTAGCCAGCCCTCAAGAGTAAAACAAGTGCCATCAACAGAAATCCTGTTTCAATGGGAACTGCTTTGCATCCGGCCTGAATGGAAAGTCTGACATTTTGCTAGCCTGGGGAGGGCTGGGCAGCAGAGAGTGCTCCAGGAACCAGGGTCTTGACTCTACGCAGGCACATACGCATGCTTCTTGAGCTTACTTTTCTCTTTTAACCTCTGGATAATTGTACAGCTGTGACTGGGACACCATGCAGGACAGGCACCTTAGAGGTGAACACACAGACATTATAAGGTGACAAGACACTGTTCCTCTCTGTCCCATTCTGCACTAATATAATCATCAATGGTATGTGACTGATTCATTGATGCCTGGGTCTAGGAGTTCAATAATAACATAGATTAAATTTTATAATTAAAACATTTGAAGATATATTGCCTCTTGTTTGAATAAGAAAACCAAACTTTATACCTTGCCCCATGAAAAGAGAACAATTTTTGACAATATAGTTTGAAATATCTTTTAACTATAAAGTCTCTTTTAACATTTAAGCAGATTAATCATTCTTAAACTTTACAAAGTTCCATTTCTGCCCTCTTTTCTTCTGCATTAGTTCAAGGAGAGTAATGGGATAGGTGTTTTGGATTTTTTCTTTCTTATTTTAGGCTTACTATTCACATCTACACTGCCTCCTAAGCCTCCTTTTTTCCATGCAAACATAAATTTCCAAAGCTGACTCTGTGTGGAAGCTGTCAGCCAGCACCTCCCTCATGCGGATCCCCTGTGTCTCATCACTGATTTATTTCATAAAAAACAACCCCATTCCATTTCTTAAACATACACAAAATGAACAAATAAATGAACACATTCTATTTTACACACACACACACACACACACACACACACACACACACACACACACAAAACAACCACATCTCATTTCACACAAAACAAACTAAAATTCCATTACATTTTGCATTTGTTATTTAGTAAGTTCTTTCTCAATTTACTCCTATTTACTGTTCATCAACACACAGTATAAGCAATATCTTAGACTTCCTCATATATTATTTTATGAAATTTCTCCCATAGTTCTCTGACAACTTATAGTTTTAAGTTGTTCCTCCTTTAATCCCTACAGTCGTGATCTCTTATTTATAAATCATTGTTTTATTGTATACTCATTAAATATTTAAATGCATATTTTCCACTTGAAATTCTATGTCCAATTGACCTATAATATAATTATCATATGCATGTTTAAATATTGTCATCATATTCTAATGTTGAAATTTATCTTATATTCTACTAGTCTGTCCCCTTTGTTAGTAAGCCATTTATTTGTTCATGGATAACTTTTAGCAATCTTTCATCAAATGCTTTTATAAAATGAAACATAATACTATAGTTTCCTAGCAATTTTACTTGTTTAAAAACCCTTTCACATACCATTTTCCTCATAATCACAACAAACACAAACAATTATTATTCACTTTATGAAACTAAATACTAAGGAACAAGAGGAGTTGGATGATTGCTTATTTCTAAAAATCCAAAATAAAGCAAAAATGTCAGAAGCTGAAATCCTAACCTCACTGTGCAGTACACATAACAGTTTTTGACTTTGAAAAAGAAAACTCATGAATGCATGGGAGAGGGGGAAGGTTAAAATGACCATTTCTCATGGCAGCTGGCTTATTCTCACTTTCCATTTAATGTCTGAACATATTTTTCAGGTTAAATGAAAAAAAATGTTTAAAAATGCCCTGTGATGAGTCAATACTCCTAAATGTAGACTTACACATAGGAAAAGAGCATCAGGTGACTTAAGAGTACCAGACTATTTGAAGCATAGTAAAATACACTTACATTAAGCCCTTAATGACAGTGCTATTGTAATAGTGATATTCTGCAAGAGTTGCCAGTTGTAGGCATTGGAACTTGAGTGGGTACAACTCAGGAATTCTTAAGTTGTACCATATCCACACATAATACACTGAAACAGATTAGCACAGCCTACGTCAGTGAATCCAGCTTAAGTGTTCTCAAAGTCCTAGCCAGTAAAGATAGAAATAAAGCAGAAGAAATCCTTTTAGTCTAAGTGCACATAAAAAAAATCACCACAGTCATAATGTTAATGGCTTTGTATATTTATAGTCACAAACCTGTACTTTTCTATCATTACTTGTGTACTCAGAAAATAGATTCAAGATAAGGCAAAATACATTCGTGTTGAGGAGACAGATGTAAAGGCCAAAATGTCTGGCTTTATCAACACTTGTCTTCTTTGACAAGGGGCAACATCTGTCTCACTTTCACTACTAAGAAAAATGCTACTGAATTCTTTCATGGAGAATTCTGAATATAAGTTAATTCTCGAAAAATTGCCTACAGTGCTCATGTCTAGCTAAAAAAAAAAAAGTGGTTTATAAGAGTTATTCTTGGCACACAGAGGCTACATCCCTACAATGCATGGTACTGTAATAGCTAAGGAAAACATTTGAAATAAACTGAAAAGTCACTTTAAAAGACTAATGTAGCATTTTGAAATTGATAAATACATATATTGCCAATATTAGGTTTGTCACTGAAAGCTTATATCTCTCCAGCAGCTTGCAAGCTACAGGCATTCACTTAAACACCTAGCAAGAAACCAGATTAAAGATTTATCTAGGAAAATAAAGAAATGCATTTTTTTCCTTTTTTTTTTTATTACTAAAGGTGCTTATTCATATAGTCCTTCAAAGATATGGACAAAAAGATGTTAGGAAAAATACACATAAATGAAAAGGTAAATTTATCATTTTTATACTTTTAACATCTAAAATCTCCAGAAAGAGTTGCAGTTCTGAGCTACCTTTATCTGTAGCCAGAATATATTATCTAGGCTTTCAAAAAGGAGATAAAACAGTTTATATGCCATACTTTCAGCATACCCTGACAGAAACTACAAAGACATCTGGAAGAAAAAGAGAAAAAAACACATCATAATACCATTTTATTTTTCTGAAAATTGTAAAAACACTAATCAAAATATTGAAGAAGAAATTATATAATGACTTGAGTTGCCAAAATTCTTTACAAACAGTAAAATATTATGTTATTGTTGAAATATCTTCAAAACAAGAAGAAATTACATTGGTATTCTATTTTTCTGGTAATTTCAAAAATGTAAATCTGACCCTAAAAAGGATAATTTATAAAGCATTGTCAATTAAGGTGTACATATATACTCACAGATTTTTAATGTCAACTGCCCCACGGAAAGCCTTCCTTGGAATTGCTTGAATTTGATTTTCACTGAGATCACTAAAACAACAAAATAAATAGGAGATAAAGTTATAAAATCATATTTTATGCTTCGTTTAATCAAACTGATAAGTAATAGAAAAACAAAATTTACCCCACAGTTAGAACCTTCTCCCACACAAAAATGGTAAAACCATTAATTGCAAATCAAATAATTACACAAATAATTTATAATTCTAATATAAATTAAAGTTTTGATCATATATTTTAATTATGTGTTCTATTATAAAACATGGTATTTTAATTTAATGGTTCACATAATTTTGTAAAACAAAATATTTCATTAAGTAGCAGGGTTTTTTCTAATAGCAGAATGTCAAGAGGAGTTTGAAACTTTAGAATTTAACATTTCCTCCAAATCACTGTTTTAACCGAGTTTCCTGGAAAGGCACAATAATATGCAGACCACATAATTAAGCTTCCACTGCAACATAAATAATGTTAAAAATGGAATATAGCAGCACTCACCCAACAATTAAATAAAGTTTCTGCCGGAATTAGTAATAGTAGACCTATTTAAAGTCTTCCCTAAGTAATCTTATTGTAACCATAAGATAACTTCATAAACATGGAGTCTAAATTTACATCTTAATTTAATTAAGAATTACATTTTAATCAAGGAAAAGAAACACTCTCTGCATTGAAGTGGAATTAAAAAGAAAACAGTCATCATAAAATAGTTCATTATTTTTCCTTCCAAGAGTTCAGAGTCAATTCCAAGAGCTTAGAAAGTATTATTATCCTTATCACATAAAGTACAAACACACACGTAAAAGGTAAGACCATCAAAACCTGAAAACTGCCTTCTTGCTTTTATTCACATGAGTCTACAGCAAGAAGCTGAAATCTCAAGCAAACTATTAAAATAGCAATGAAGTTACTCAAAATCTGAGACAACCGAAGCTACCGACCACAGATGCACGCACAGCAGAGGACAAACTGAGCCGTTCTCCACTGCCTGGAAGCACACTGAGCTGCTCGGTCCACACTCACTCTCTCACAGCTGCTTGTGAACAGAGCTCATAATTCACATGCTTGTAGACACACAAGAGAAGAGAGGGAATGATGGCCTGATAGAAAGATTTAGTGTGTGGTCTTGACCTCATTAACGCCGAGTTTTAAACAAATGAGATTTGAGTTTATATCTCAATATGCTTAATGTTTAAATGAAACCAAAAAGTGCTTGCTAAGCAGTTTGCAAGGATATGTTAGTTACTAAATGACGGAAGACCTTCAGCAAAAGAAGAGGAGGAGGAGGAAGAGGAAGAAAAACTACAAAAATCTTGCATTTCACTTCAGAGTAAATTTACCCCTTTGTGCTTATGCAGGAAGTACATTCCAAAGCAAGGTAGCTCATTATTGTTTTCAATAATTTCAGTACATCCTTAAAGCAATAAAGCTACATTTCCTTAAAAAGTGCTGATTTCCCCCACTTCTCATTATTGATTAGAATTGACTTCTTTTCTTCCTTCAAAATCACGTCGAATATATATATCAGCCGTGGTGGTAGAAACTGTTTAGAGAAGGCCACAGAACAGATAGACTTCTGAAGAAGGAAAAAGATGGAATTCAAGCAAATATGAATCTATCCCACTTGCTGAAAATGATTGTGTTTTACCCTCACGTCCCTGCCTGTTTTACCTTTTTGAACCTTCCCCCTATTCCACCTCTGAGACAAGGAATGCTTCAGAGAGCATATCGGCAATGATCGTAAAAACATTTACCACACGTCTTGAATTTTCTCTAAGCTCTGCAGCCTTCTAATCTATAACGTGGGCCTCTTCCTTCCCTGGTCGTCTTGCAGGTTTCCTGTACCCTGCAGTCAGACTCTTGGCTGCCCTCAGTGGGGTGGGGGAAGTAAGGCTTTGGGTTGCTCAAATAAACATAACTCAGGCACATTGCAGTTTAGGAGGGCTATCATTCCTGGATTTTATTTTAATTTTATTGATTCCCTATGACAGATTCCTAGAGCATAGAACAGTTTTCTTTGGCTAATAGTCACCAGCCTTTCCTTTTCCGAAGCCTACGAAGGTCTAAGAGGCTCAAGGCTCGATATTTCCTAAGACTGATGGCTGTGTGTAGCTGTGTACCCCTGGGTACACAGCTCCTGACCATGGAATGGAGTTGAAGCATGCATGAGTGCCCAGCCCACTCTGTCAGGCAGCTTCATCTATAGATCCAAGGTTCCCTTGGAGGAATGGGCTCTGTTCACCTGGGAACAAAGAACCTGACATAAGAAATAGTTGATGCTTCAAAAAGAATATATCATCTCCTGCTCCAATCACTATACCTATCTTATAAAGCAGGCATTATTATTTCAGCTTTGCGGGAGAGAACCTACGTTTTGAGAAACATGGCTATCGGTGCTACGCGATAAGACTAATGATTAAACACACAGGAAATGGAGATAAACACTGAGCCAAGATTCCTGAACTGCTAGTCGTGATTACTAAACCAGATTCAATACCCACTTCCTGTGTTTATGAACTTAGAGAGGGTTTCCTTAACTCATCCAAGAAACTGCCTTATGTCATTTGTGCAGTGCTGGGTTAGAGTACCTCTTTAATGAGAGTTACTATTTTCTACATCTAATCAAGCATGATTTGCAGTCTTGTTTATTCACTCACTATGCATAGTATGTGGAGCTTCAGCTAGATTGTTAGAGGTTAACGAATTCAGTGGTTATTTTCCTGTTTCTAGACAATTTAAAATCAAGTAAAGAAGATAAAATAAACAGATAAGTATGAAAGTGTCACTGGGGTGTTGGTTGCATACATGTTGCCATTATTCCCCTTAGACGCCAGCTTCTTGACCTCATGGCGTCTGTTCTATTCCTTAAAGATCAATGAAGGCGCAGTGAGGCACCCTTGACTGTGGACTACCGCTCTGTAAGCTGTGCGGAAGATGCACGAGTCAGAACTTGCATTGGAGGGGCTTGTAGTTATATCACTAGGCAATGGAGAGTAAAGATCTGTTTGAGCAGATAAATGGCTTGATTGGACTTGATTTTTAGGAAGATTAATCTGGAAATTGAATTTCAGAGCAGGCAGGGATAATGGGAAGAGAAGAAGTGCCAAGCAGTGTCTCCAAGAGTCGGCTAGTGTCCAGTACATGAGGTATTTTTTAAAGGAGAATATTAGGCAATAAAATCTCAAGTTGGTTCCAACTGAAAAGTATTTGATGTGAGTTAAGGTGACTACCATCTCTGGCAGAATTTCCAATCACTTGCATTTTCTGAACAACAAGGCAACAAAATGATAAACCAAGAAAGACAATTGAGCTATGCTAGGTACAGGGAGTTGAAACAAGTTGTTTAGTGAGTTTGGACGTTACCAAACTCCTTAGTCATGATGTGATATGTCTTGAAAAAATTTAACATACTGAAATTCCTTTTTAAATGTGTATGTATATTAATGTTTTGTTTTCACAGACATATGTGTACCATGTGCCTTCCTGCTGCCCATAGAGGCCAGAGGAGGGCATTGGGTCCCCTGAAACAGGAGTTGCAGGTGGTTGTGAGCTGCTATGTGGGTACAGGGAAGCAAATCTGGGTCCTCTGTAAGAACAGCCAGAGTTCTTAACTGCTGAGCCACCTCTTCAGCTCTGAACTTATTGAAATTCTTGAAAGACAAGTTTATTCATTTTCCTGAAAATGGCTGGGAGCTGTAAAGAGCAGCAAAGACTGTTCCCCTTCAGAAGCCAATCTTCATAATTTGGATAATGAAGAGAGAGAAGCAAGGTTTTAGTAGGAAGAACTTCTCGTGCTTTGCATGAAAACACCTCTAAGAACTACATACAAGAAGGGGTCTCCTTGACTCATCAAAAGACCTTGCATCAGTCATAGACCTAGGGGAGCGGAATAGGGTGAAAGGGGGAGGGAGGGAGGAACAGGAGGATATAAGTGACGGGATAACAATTTAGTTGTAATCCAAATAAGTTAAATAAATAAAAAAATTTAAAGACCTTGGGTTTCTCATTGAAACCCTATTTTCCCACTACATTCAATCCTTTCTAGAACATAGCAGCTGCCACCAAGTGTTCCTCCTCTTCCACTCTCCTGACTACTGCTAGGATATCAGTGGCTTGCCAGCCATCCCCAATTTTAAATGACTTAGTTCAAACTCTTCTCTGTCTTGATTTATTGCTACTTTTAAAGCACCCCAACCCCATATAAACATTACATCCAAATTTATATCACTTGCCCCTGCAGTCTTCCTCATCGTAGTTAAGGGGGACAGTGTTCTTCCATGGTCTCAGGGAAGAAACTTCAGGAATCTTACATATCCAGTGCCACTCTACTTCCAAACCTTTCACCCAGCTGAAAATATTTCCAGAATTTTTTATCTGCCCTTCTGTTACCTTGATTCTTTCTCCTGCCATTGAAGGATTTTTCAATTTCTTTATTGACATTTTTAAGAGTGTACTGATATCTAAGTGTGAAAAAAGGATGCACCTCGAGATGAACTAAACAAGTAATGGTCAACACGAACACATACAATTGGTGATTGTTCACGGCTAGCCAACATATTTTTGGTACTTAATTCTTTCTATAATTATGCCATAATGTGATCTCCTGTTCTCAATTTAGAGAGGTTTACAAAGGTTACACAACTGACTTGTGGTCATTTTGCAGGCATGCAGTAGAGACAGGATGTGTACTTCATTCAGTTGATCCCCAAACCTTGTACTAGGGGCCACTCCACCACATGTCTTAGAAGAGGTGTTTTCAGTAATTATACAGTTATCTAGGGTTATTATTCCAGTCCCTTGAACCATGATTTCAAGGTGTTGGCCAAGGATTACTCATAAAAATTTACTATGGTACTTCTCTTAAGAACAAAACAAACAAGCAGCAATAAGAAGAAAAACCAAGACCCTGATAGCCAACCAACTAGAGCATGAAGAAGATGTAACACAGAGATCCATGAATCGATGCCTCCTTCATAAATGTACCAGAATCACTATTATGGCCGCGGCGTGCATGTTAGCATCCTTTTAAAACATCTCTAGAAAATGGTGTCCTTAAGGGTCTTGTTAATTTTGGTCTATATATATGGTGTTTCTGTATGTGGATATAGTCAGAAAGCATACATATCAATAGGAAAACTAAAGTGAGCAAAACCATTATGTCATGTCATGTGTGTATACCATACTCTGAACAACAACAACAAAAAAAGTACAAGATAGGAAAAGCCACTTTGAGGTTATTAATATATACATAACTTGAAATTTATCATATTTAAGAGTACAGTTAATAGAGGTTTAATACATTATCACAGTTGCACAATAGTACTATCACCAACATGCAAAATCTATTAAGAGGTTGGTCCATTTTTATTACCTATCTTTATTAGGGGTGTGTGTGTGTGTGTGTGTGTGTGTGTGCGTGCGCGCACGCGCACGTGCATTTGGGAAAGTGCATGTGAGTACCAGTTTTCTTAGATGCTGGACATCCCAGATCCTCCCAGGAGCTGGTCTGTTGTGAGCACCAGGAGCTGAACTGGAACTCTCTGGAACTCTCTGGAACTCTCTGGAAGAGCCATAAGCACTCTTAATCATTTATTCATCTCTTCAGCTCCAACAGACCACTCTTAAACCAAGTTTGACATCATGAAAATCTGAAAGCCAGGATATCAACTCTAAATAATGAAACACTCCAATAATACAAACTTTTTATTCTTGGTCTATAAAATTACATTCCAAACCAAAACTTCTCATTGACACCAATCTCTCCAAGAACATCTCAGAAACCAACACTTAACTTGACAGAGACATCAGATCAGAGAGACTAAAATGAGTGCCCAAGGTAAAGACAAAATATAACCTTAGTGTAATTTTTAGAGAAGAGGGACCTAGATAATAACCCATGTTTCTAGAAAAATCCTGGGTCATGCTAATCTGAGCACTTGGGGATCCACCATGGTCTGCAAACATTCCAGACTTGGGGAAGTATAGTTATACAGTGTGGGATCCTTAGGCAAGTTTGTCACAGAAATTATGGCTCTGCTCATTAGAAGCTACAGGACTACATGGTCTTGGTCAAAGTATTAAATTTCCTTTATTTCTTCTTCATATGCTCTAGAAAATAATTGCACTCTGCTGGATATTTTTCTCCTGAAGAAGGAGTAATTCTATATATTACATGGGAACACATGAAATTCCTCACCTAGTCTCCTCATCTGAAGACACTAGCAAGCCCTATGCTTTGCATCACCACTGGTCCCCTAAACAGCTAGTTCTTTAGCAGGTGGACTGCTATGTGTTTACTTAAAAGGGTAGGACATGCAGGGACTGCCTTCAGCAAGGTCAGATTACAGGAAAAGCAGACCACACAAGTAGAGTGATGCCTCAGTAAAGATCAATAAAAATGCCTAAAATGTCTCAATATAATAATGAAAACCTACTTTCTTTCCCTCCCCTTGGTATGTTTGGGATGGTAGACTTAGTCAAAAACATTTGCTGTGGATTTTATGTTTATACATATATTCCTGGGATATCCATGTATATCTAATCTGTTCTCCATTCTTTCTCTCTTCCAGTCTTCTGTGAGGATTTCTCTCTGCCAGAAGGTTACCAGCTGTGCTTCGCTACTTGATCTTCATTTTCTCATAAACACGTCCTTTGAAATGGCTAAATGCGGGAGTAGGCCACTTTACTCACCACCAGGTTCCTTATTATACATAACTAAAATCTACCACAGTATAATTGCTAGCTCATTTGTTGACACATTCTGAGATAAGTGAAAGAAAATAAGTATTACACTCACTGGCATTTACATTCAAGTAAGTTCCTTATCTTGAAGGACTTGATATCTTCTATAGATATCACAAAGGTGTCATTTTGTGCTCTTCCAAAGCAAAATAAAAATGAAATTACTCCTTTGTCCGTTAACATATGAGAAAGATATTATTGCCATATCTCAAATACTTTAGTGAAATCAGCAACAAAATGATGTAAATTAAAGTGGCTGTGTTAGTACAAGCACTTTGTATTATAAATGGAAAATAGTCTTCCAGTATTTTACTCAGCCTAAACCATAGAAGTTTCAGTCTCAGACAATGAACGTTAAAATGCTTCAATTCTCTCTGAACTAGGGTCAGAGTATGCATTTATAATTATATGCATATAGTTGAAGAATAAAGAGACTTTCTCCGTGGCATACATATGTAAAGAAAAGAGTGGGCTATTAAAAGACTGGGGTATCACATACTAGGAAGTACTTCTGAAAGGGCCTAAGTGTATTCTTTGAGAATGAAATTGGAGATAACTGGTGATAAGTAAGAAGACAATGTGATGCGGAAAAATTGGAAAGAGAAAAAGCTCGTGGTGAAATCCAAATATTTCACGGGCTGATGAGGTAGAGTGTAGTGAATCTTAAAAGCAGTAAAGATACGGGGACGTTACTAAACAAGGTGTTTACTTAGGAAGTTCGTTTTCTTTTCAACTTAACAAGGCTGAGCAGAGTTTCCCATCCAAACACAGGAAAAGGACGCGTTCTTGTGCTGTTGGCACTCTGACATTTTTAAAGTCAACGTGTGCTCTGGACTCCGACTCCGCTAGTGTCAGTCTGTGCCTGCTCTTCTGACATTATAAAGACCTTTAGCCCATAAAGATACCGCAGCATCACAACTTCTAAATCTTTTTTAGATTTCATCTATAAGGAGATTGTTAGTAGTTTTTCATTCATTTGTTATTTTTTTATTTTTGAGGTTTTAATACAATTACATTGCTCCTACTTTCCCTTTCTTCCCTCCAAATTCTCATCCATACCTCTCCTTTTTCTCTTTCAAAACCATGACCTCTTTTTACATGCATGCATGTAAACCTGATCACTCTGTATAATGTTACTTGTACATATGTTTTCAGAGCTGAACATTTGGTATTGGATAACCAATTGGAATGCTCTTCCCTGGGGAAGACTATCTCTCCCATTCTTTGGCAGTTTCAGAACTTCTCAAATAGAAGGTTTGTGTCTGTTAAAATACATTGTGAAATCAAGACTTCATAAATAAAACAGAAAAACATGGCCAATAAAAAAAAAGTTTTCAAAGAAAAAGTGTTTAGTAGAGTTCAACAACATTATTTGGATACCATTTACATATAAATAATGTCCATTAATTTAAAAATATACATATATATTCATATGTGTTTTATATTTTTTAGGGAGGATGAAATTATCATAAGAAAATTCTGGAATTTTTAAATTTAATTATTTCTGTGTGTGTATGTGTGTGTATGTGTGTGTGCATGCTTAAACAGGTGAACGTGTGTGCACATGTGTGTGTATGTGCATGTGCATGTATGTGTGTGTTCATGCAAGCAACTGACTGCAGAGGCTAGAACAGGATCTCCTGGACCTGGAATCTTAGATGGTTGTGAGGCACCAAGACAGGTCTGGGGCCCAACTCCAGTGCTATAACACAGGAGCAGATGCTTATGCTGGTGAGGATGTGGGGAGAGAGGAACACGCCTTCATTGCTGGTGGGAATGCAAACTAGTACAGCCACTTTGGAAATCTATCTGGTGCTATCTCAGAAAAATGGGAATAGGGCTTCCTCAAGACCCAGCTATCCCACTCCTTGGAATATACCCAGAAGATGCTCCAGGACACAACAAGAAAATTTGCTCAACCATGTTCATAGCAGCCTTATTCATAATAGCCAGAACATGGAAACACCCTAAGTGTCCATCAGTAGAAGAATGGATAAAGAAACTATGGTACATATACACTATGGAATACTACTCAGCTATTAAAAACAAGGAATTCCCAAAATTTGTGGATAAATGGATTGAGCTAAAAATGATCATAATGAGTGAGTTAACCCAGAAGCAGAAAGACTCAAATGGTATATACTCATTTATATCTGCATACTAGCCCAAGGGGCATGTCCTACGAAAGCCTTCACTTACCAGGAAACTGGGACAGAGGGGAGGACATCCTACTGGGACTCTAAATGAGAGAAGCATGGGAGAATAGCAAAGTAGAAGGATCCAGAGGGTCCTAGAAACCTACAAGTAGATCATTATGATAGGCAGATTTGGGCCCAGGGGTCCCGCTCAAACTAAGGCACCAGCCAAGGACAATACAGGCGGTAAACTTTAAGCCCCTACCCAGATCTAGCCAATGGTCAGAACATTCTCCACAGTTGAGTGGAGAGTGGGATATGACTTTCTCACGTACGCTGGTGCCTCACATTTGACCATGTCCCCTGGAGGGGGAGACCTGGTGGCACTCAGAGGAAGGACAGCTGGTTGCCAAGAAGAGACTTGATACCCTATGAGCATATACAGGGGGAGGTAATCCCCCTCAGGAACAGTCATAGGGGAGGGGAGTAATGGGAAAATGGGGGGGGGGAGGGGAGAGAAGAATGGGAGGATACAAGGGATGGGATAACCATTGAGATGTAATAAGAATAAATTAATAAAAAAAAATTAAAAAAAAAAAAAACAGCTGAGCCTTCTTTCCATGCCCCACATTTTTATCTTTTGTGTTGAAAAGAAAGAATTGTAGAATTTGGATGACAATTTATATCCTTAATTATATCCTTTTTTTGTTTTTAAATTATGCATTTATTATGTGCATATGTATATGTGTGGGCTGACATGTGCCACCCCACGCCTGTGTAAGCCAGAGAACAATTTGTGGGAGTTGGCTTTTGCTGTCTAACATTTGGGTCTCAAGGGTCCGACTAAGGTCAGTAACCTTGCACAGCTAACGTTATTTTCCATTGAGCCACCGTACTGGCCGTAATTTTGTTTTGTGAGACAGAGTACCACTCCAAAGCCCTCAGAGTAATGAAATTACCATATAGCAAAGGCTAGCCTCAACTTCATGAAATTCTCCTTCCCCTAAACATCCATGGGCTGAGATTTCAGCTATAATAC